>NC_080846.1:16286966-16604641 GCF_030435755.1 Ochotona princeps | reverse complement strand
CCAGCAGAATGAAGTTCTCTGACTCTGACTTTTAAATAACTAAATTTTTAGAAAATAAATAAAAAGTAACAGAATTAAAAGTAAAAAAAAAAAAAGGGCAGTGGTTCTCTATGTCTGTAGGTACAGGGATGGGCAGGATAAGATGGGAAGAAATTCCTGCAATATATGTAATTTACAGGCAATTAGTCTAGTACTTCAGTTGAAACATGGATTCACAAGTGTACCTCTTACTTAGGTTTATACCAACATGCAACCTTTTGTTTTACTAAGTAACATACTGGAAATACTAAATGAAAAAAAGAAAAGAAGGAAATAAATTGGAAAAGTATGTATGAGGTCATTTAAAAAGTTAGTGGAAAATGGATTTAAAACATAAGTTTAGGGGCATGCATCATGGTATTGCTGGTGAAGCCACCTTCTGGGATGCCCACATCTCAAGCCCAGGGCCTGCTCTGAGTCTTTACCACCCATGTTTCTGACCCAGCTTCCTCTTGCAGCTCCTGGTAGGCAGTAACTGACAGCCCTGGCTGCTGGCTTTGGCCTGGCCCAGCCCAGGATGTCGCATGCATTTGGTGGGCAAACCAGCTAATGGAAGATATGTTTCTCTGTCACTCTGCAATTCAAATAAATAAAACTGTTTTTAAAGGCAAGCTTAGCATTATTTCTTGTTATACATTTTTTAAAGATTTATTTATCTGGGGCCCGGCACGTGGCCTAGCGGCTGAAGTCCTCGCCTTGGAAGCCCCGGGATCCCATATGGGCGCCGGTTCTAATCCCGGCAGCTCCGCTTCCCATCTACCTCCCTGCTTGTGGCCTGGGAACGCAGTTGAGGATGGCCCAATGCACTAGGACACTGCATCCGCGTGGGAGACCCGGGGGAGGTTCCAGGTTCCCGGCTTCGGATCGGTGCGCATCGGCCCGTTGCGGCTCACTTGGGGAGTGAATCATCGGACGGAGGATCTTCCTTTCTGTCTCTCCTCCTCTGTGTATATCTGGCTGTAATAAAATGAATAAATCTTTAAAAAAAAAAAAAAAGATTTATTTATCTGAAAGGTGCAAGGAAAGAGAAAGAAAAAGATCTTCTATCTTCTGATTCATTCCACAAATGGCCTACAACAGCTGCAGCTGAATCTGGAAAAACCCAAAAGACAGGAATTTCATCTATTTCCTATGTGAGTGGCAGGAATCCAAGAATTCGGGACACAGCCACGGCCTCCCAAGCATTTTAGCAGGAAGAGAGAGGAACTAGGAGTTGATTTCAGGCACTCCAACACAAGATGGCACGGGTTTCAAAAAGCACCTTCACTACTATGCCACAACACCTGTCCCAGATTTTTATTTTGGTGCAAAAATTTTTTTTCAAATCTAATATCTCACAATGCTCTCTGAATATCCCTCATCCGCATGTATTTCAACACTTTAATCCTTTAAAAACTTTTTAAAGATTTTTTGATTTTTTTTTCAGAAAAGCAGATTTACAGAGGAAAGACAGAAAGATCTTCTGTCCACTGGTTTACTCCCCAAGTGGCCACAACAGCCGGAGCTGAGCCGAGCCAAAGCCAGGAGCCAGCAGCTTCTTACAGATCTCCCACATGGGTTCAGGGTCCCAAGGCCTTGGGTCAACCTCTACTGCTTTCCCAGGCCACAAGCAGAGAGCTTAATGGGAGGTGGAATTGCCAGGACACAAACTGGCACTCACATGGGACCCTGGTGGGTTGCAAAGCGAGGATTTAGCCACTAAGCTATGGCACCAGGCCCAATTTTAATCTTCTTTTAAGAAACAAAAACAAACAAACAAACAAACAAAACAAAACAAAAAACTATCTTTATTTAAAAGTCAGAATTCCAGCGGGAGAAGGGGAGACACAGAGAGACAGAGTGGTTCACTCCCCAAATGGTTGCTACGTCCAGAGCTGTGCTGGTCTGAAGCCAGGTCTCCCACAGGGGTGCAGGGTCCAAGGACTCAAGCCATCCTCCACCGCTTTCCCAGGCCACATGCAGAGAGCTGGATGGGAAGTGGAGCAGCCAGGACAAGAACTGGTGCCCACAATGGGATGTCTGAGCCAACTTATCTTTTCAGAATGAATGTATTCATTTAAGGAAAGATTGAGAGAGAGATAGAGATCTTCCATACACCGGTTCATTTCCCAAATTCTTTCAACAGCTGGGAGCCTGAAACACAATACAGATTTCCTGCCTAGGTGGCAGGGGCCCAACTACTCAAGCAAGCTATCTGCTACTCCCTGCGAGTCTGTGCCTCACCAGGAACTGGAATCAGAAGAGGGCTAGGGCTTGAATCCAGGCACTCAGAAATGGAATGTGGCAGTTCCTGGCATCATAACCACTGTGCCAGATCCTGGGGTTGGCAGGACTTTGAAAGACAGATATCATATGCTTCTCGAAAGGCCACAGTCATATCTTAGCCCTACGTCCTGTACGGGTGAAACTGCTCAATGAGCATGGATGAAGTGAACAAATGAATAGAAGGGCCATTCCAGAAGCAGCTAACAACATAAACAGATCAGACCGTCACAAGGATAGGAATGGATATATTCTGAGAATAAGTATCACAATTTTGTTTACATTTGGCTCTTGCCTTCCCCACGCTCAAGATAATTGTCTCAGATCACCACTCCCACTTTTCAAGATAAAATTCATGTACCATACAATCCACCTATTCAAAGCATAAATTCTGGGATGGGTGTTGTGGCACAGTAGAAGCTGCCACTTTGGATGCCAGCATCCCAAGTCAAGTTCTAGCTACTCTGCTTCTAATAAGGCTTCCTGCTAATGCTCCAAGCAAGCGAGCAGATGATGACTCAATTACTTGGGTTCCTGACACCCATACAGGAGATCCAGATGGAACTGTGGACACAGATTCAGCCTGGCTCAGCCCTGCTGATTGTGGGCATTTGGAGAGTGAACCAACACACAAAGAGCTCTCTCAGGCTACCTTCCAAAAGAATATTTAATTTTTATTTTTCATTTTAAAGCTCTATCTACTTACTTGAAAGAGCTATGGAGAGAGGGGTACACAGAGATCTTCTAATGCTGGTTTACTGTACAAGTTATTGCAATAGCAAGGCCAAAACTAGGCCAAAACCAGGCTCCAAAAACCTCATCCAGGTCTCCCCCATGGGTGCAGAGACCCAACACTTGGGCTGTCTTCTGATGCCTTCCCAGGCCATTAACAGGGAAATGGATCAGAAGTGGAGCAGTTGGGACTCAAACCAACACCCATATGAATTGCCAGTGTAGGTGATGGCTTTACCTATTATGTTACAATGCTGACCCACAAATGAATCTTAAAAAGTAAATAAAAATTCAGGGCCTGGCGCAGTAGCCTAGCAGTTAAAGTCCTTGTCTTGAACATGCCAGGATCCCATATGAGCGCCAGCTCTAATCCCAGCAGTCCCACTTCTCATCCAGCTCCCTGCTTGTGGCCTGGGAAAGAAGTCGAGGACGGCCCAAAAGCCTTGGGACCCTGCACCCACGTGGGAGACTCAGAAAAAGCTCCTGGCTCCTGGCTTTGGATCAGCCCAGTTCCAGCCATTGTGGTCACTTGGGGAGTGAATCATTAGACAGAAGATCTTCCTCTCTGTCTCTCCTCCACTCTGTATATCTTATTTAAAATTAAAAGACAAATAAATTAATCTTTTTTAAAAAGTAAATAAAAATTCAATGGTATTTAGATTGTAGAGTTGTGCAATCATAACCACAATCAATTCCAGAACACTGTCATTACCCCAAAAGCAACTGAATATGCATCACATAATAAATCACTCATTTCGGGCCCAGTGGCGTGGCCTAGTGGCTAAAGTCCTCGCCTTGAATGCCCCGGGATCCCATATGGGCACCGGTTCTAATCCCGGCAGCTCCACTTCCTATCTACCTCCCTGCTTGTGGCCTGGGAAAGCAGTCGAGGACGGCCCAATGCATTGGGACCCTGCACCCATGTGGGAGACCCGGAAGAGGTTCCTGGCTCCTGGCTCTGGATCGGCGCACACCGGTCCGTTGCGGCTCACTTGGGGAGTGAATCATCAGTCGGAAGATCTTCCTCTCTGTCTCTCCTCCTCTCTGTATATCTGACTTTGTAATAAAAATAAATAAATCTTTAAAAAAAAAATAAATAAATCACTCATTTCCTCCCAGCCCTGCGCAACCACTAATCTACTTTTCGTTTCTATAGATGTTACTATACTAAGTACTTTACGTAAATGGAATCAGATAATAGGTGGTCTTTTACGATTGATTTATTTCAATAGCATAAAGTTGCTTTTTAAAGATTCTTTCTTTCTTTTTTTTTTTTTAACTGGAAAGGCAAATATACAGAGGTCTCCCATGCAGGTGCATCAAGATCACAAGGCTTTGGGCCATTCTCAACTGCTTTCCCAGGCCACAAGCAGGGAACTGGAGGGAAGCAGGGCCACCGCGATTAGAACTGGCAACCATATGGAATCCTGGCGCTTGCAAGGTGAGGACTTTAACCACTACCCTATAGTGCTGGGCCCAATTTCTTTTCTTTTTTTTTTAAAGATTTATTTTATTATTATTATTGAAAAGGCAGATATACAGAGAGGAAGCCAGAGGAGCTGAATGGGAAGTGGGGTTGGGGACACAGATCAGTGCCCAAATGGGATCCTTGTGTGTGCAAAGCAAGAATTTTAGCCACTAGGCCACCGTACCGGGCCCAAGATTATTTATTTCTTGGAAAGTAAATGCTATCGGGCCAGGCATGGTAGCCTAGCGGCTAAAAGTCCTTGCCTTGAATGTGTCAAGATTCCATATGGGCTCAGCTTTCCTCTCTGTCTCTCCTCCTCTCTGTATATCTGAGGATTTGGGCCGTCCCTGACTGTTTTTCCAGGCTGCAAGTAGGAAGCTGAATGAGAAGCAGGGACGTGAGGACATGAACAGGCACCCTATGGGATCCTGGCATGTGCAAAGCGAGGACTTCAGCTGCTAGGCTACTGTGCCAGGCCTTCCATTTTTTTTTTTTTTACTATAACCGAATATCACACTAGATTAGCGTACATTATATTTTATTTATCTATTCACAAGTTTCGGATATTTGGGTTACCTGGGCTACTATGAACATTTGTATGTAGATTTTTTGTGTGGATATGTTTTCATTTTTCTTGAACAGAATTCCTGAGTCAGTATAATCTTTTATGAAGTGTCAAACTGTTTTGCTAAATCAGCTACCCCAGTTTGCATACCCAGTAGTGTCTGATATCTCCCATAAATTCACATTGCCATCCTTTTGATGACAGCCCTTCTAACAGCTATGATATTGAATGTCTTTCCACAGCCATTTGTGGATCTTTTGATGAAACATTTCCTTAGATTTTTTGCCTAGTTACTTAGTTCTGGTCTCCCTCTTAGCCAAACCTTTCAGAAAGTTAGTCTAGCAGCTAGTGTTTTGTTGCAGCAAGTAAAGCCACTGCTTGTGATGCTGATGGGCTTGTGATCCATATGGGCACCCGTTTGAGTCCCAGCTGTTCCACTTCCCACCCAGCTCCCTGCTTACAGCCTGGGAAACCAGTGGAGGATGGGCCAATTCTTTGGGTCCCAGCACCCACGTGGGAGACCTGGAAGAAGCTACTGGCTCTTGGCTGTGGATCAGCTCAGATCCAACCGTTGTGGCCATTGGGGAATGAAACAACATGGAAGCCCTCTCTCTCCTTTGCTCTAACTATGCCTTTCAAACAAAAATACAATAAATCTTTAATCTTAGACAGTTAATGCATACACATTATCTATATTTCTTAGCCCTCTTTCATTTATCGACTCATTTTAGTATGCCTCTGGTATGGCTATGCCTCTGGTATGGCTTGTCAAAATTATCAGCCACCCGTTCACTAACAAATTCAATAGCTACTCTAGTCCTTATCACCTAGCATATAATTTAGGGTTTCCACACTTGAATTTTCATTCTAATTGACCTCCTATTTTATTCTATCTTTACCTTGTACTATTTACTATTTCTTGTCTATATTTCTGTTTTACTGAACATTTTTTACAGAATGAGAAGTGTAAGCCAATAATGAAAGAGGATATCCAGAGAACTGCAGCAACACTGCCAGCTTAGCTGAGGACATGCAAGAGAACTAAGGAGAGGAAGGACTGAGTTGTGAAACCAGCAGAGCCTAAATAGATAGTAGGTACTAGAAAAAGGAATTAAAAATATCTGTTTTTCAGCAGGTAATACATAGCCATTAAGGTTATTTATGGAATAAATCCTTAGGGACCAGTGTTGTGGCCTAGTGAATTAAGCCACCACCTGCAATGTTGGCATCCCTTATAGGAATATCCCACGTGGGTCCTGGTTCATGTCTGGCAGCTTCACTTCAAATCCAGCTCCCTGCTAATGGCCTGGGAAGGCAGTAGAAGATAGTCCAAGGGCTTAGGCCTCTCCCACCCACACGGGAGACCTGGAAGGAGTTCCTGGTTTGGCCTGGTCCAGTCCTAGTGGCTATTTGAGGAGTAAATCAGCAGATGGAAGATCTATGTCTCTCCCTCTCTTTCTCTGTAGCTCTGTCTTTCAAATAAATAAACATTTTAAAAATAAATAAATACTTAGCACTAGATATGAACTATTAGAAAAATGTCCTGGCAGTAAGTATAAACTTAAGTGGAGGTAAAAGAGCAGGGGGTAGGAACATAATGGGAGGCAGAGAGATCACAAGGGATGTTCATCATAGTAGTAAAGATAGTGGGTAATGAGGGCATAAATTAAGGTAGCAGTGCTTAAAGTAGAAGGGAATGATTCATGAAAAGACAGTACCACTAAACTTGAACCATCTCAGTTATTGCTGGTAACAGAGCTAACAGCTGTCCCATTCAAGAGACGTGAGGCCCAGAAGTTCACAGTTGTATTAAATTTCTCTGGATGTAAACTAGATAAAAATGTAGTAAACATACACACACAGAGAAAATCCTTTCTCCCTGTCAGAATTACAAGTGAATATAATGCTGCTTTCTACTTTCTCCTCTGAGGAAACACTTGTGGCACTCTGGTAACTCAAGCTGCCCAAAAAGCAAAGATCTAGTTAGACCCACCAGTTAGTCTGACTTTCCTCACTGCCTCCAACCTTCCCCATCAATCTTCAATGTGCTAACATCAAGAAGAACTTTACATAAAATATGTGAAAAGGCAAATTATCCCAAGTTAAATGCAGCCCCCTACACTTTTTTCCCCCAAAGGAAATGGCTGTTGATGCTATGAGGAGTTAAATTATAATAACACATGCCAGGGAGATGATGTCAGAGAAGGGGCGGTTAGGCCCTTCACAAGTATGAAATTCCTTTAGTCCCAAACATTTCCTCTTTCAATCTCACCTATATTCAAATCCCTCTACTTAGGTGACTCCTTCAGATGTTGAAGAAACAGTGATGAAGCCCTAACACTCATCTTTTGACTTCAGCGTCTTCAATGAACCAAGAGTCACTGAATACCACTGAAACGAATGCTTTAAAAGTATACTACATTAAACTATCTCACAGAATCCCCTTTTTGGAATCCACATTGTCCCGTGCTGTAACTGTGCTAATTCCAAAGAAATGAATGAGAATGTAACACGGCATCTTGAGAAGGAATCTGCCTTTGTTAGGCACTGTTGACTGCATTCCTGTGTATACCACCAGCCAAAACAAAGAGTAAGAAAACTATGATGGTGAGGAGTTTCTCAAAAACAATTCTCTTGATAAGTGAAATGTGCGAGCACATTTCAAAATAAAATAATCCTACTTAAAAAAATAATTAAAAGTAACGCACTTGAAAATAAGTATATCATTGTGGTGGTGAACAGTTTTTCAAATTAAGGACATTGGCTAATATTTTTTTATCCATAAAACAGAAGTGATGACTACAGTCAAAAGTAAATCATGTTGTTATCTACGCCCTAGACAAAGGAAGCAAGAGAAATTTATAATTCGTATTTTTAAAAAGTTTAGGGGCTGGCATTGTGGTTCAACAGGCTGGACCTCCACCTCCAAGAGCCAGCATTCCATATGAATGCCAGTTCATGTCCAAGCTGCTCTACTTCCCATCTAGAGAGCTGCTTATGGCCTGAGAAAGCAGCAGAAGATGGCCCAAGCCCTTGTGACCCTGCACCTGTGTGGGAGACCCGGAAGAAGTTCCTGGCTCCTGGCTTTAAGCTGGCCCACCTCTGGCGTTTGTGGCCATTTGGGGAGTGAACCAGTGGATGGAAGATCATTCTGTCTCTCCTTCTCTCTATAAATTTGCCTTTCCAATAAAAAGAAATCAATCAATAAATATTTAAAAAATAAAAGGATTAAAAAAAGCATTCTGGACAGCTTTCAGAACTTTATTACACAGATTTGTCCTACCTGAGAAGCTCATAACCTAACAGAAATGGCAAATAAGCCAATGTCAAAATTGAGATTCTGTCCTAAAAAACTCCGGAAGGGTACATATACCAAACTGCTCCCAGAGTTTTTTTTTTTTTTCCTTTTTTTGAGAGTAGGCATGACTAAGGAAGGTAAGACTATGTTATATACTTTACCATGCCTCATTAAAAAAAAGTGAATATGCCTTAAGTTTATTACCAGAAAAATTAAAATTCTTTTAAAAATTTAACTTTGGGTATTAAAATATACAAATGCCATGAGCACATGCATGCAAAGCACTCTCCCCCAGGGAAACAAAGGTACTAAATACTTCATGTCAGCAACAAAATAAACAGCAGTGCAGTAACACTTTAGCTAAACACATGTCAAAGTTTCCAAGCGCATAGTCACTCACACACACAGAGTCTCCCAGGCAAGCACACATATTGAATCACACATATTGAACCCCAGCTACCATCACAACAATGACCTGCAAAAACCCTAAGAATTCCTGACAGGTACGTTAGAATCAGTTATGTTTCCTGAATCACTTCCCAAATGTCACATGGTGTCAGGAAGCGTTTTGAGATTTGAACCCAAGCTTGTAACCTATCTTCTTGTCTCCTAGACTATATCAGATTTAGAAGCTGGTTAAATGCTTCCTATATTGCAAAGACAGAAAGGGAGTCAAAAGTTGAGAGAAGAGTTTTAGAAACATTCAAATATACAAAATCCCCATTAGAAAAAATAATTTGGAAAAATTAATTTTACTTTATTTTAATGGGTTAAGGACAACCTTGGAAACTTGGAGGGAAAAAAATTCAAGAAGGAAACTTTTCTACAGTATCCAGATTTATAGACATAGCTATTAAAATTGTAGATTTATATAGACAGATGAAAACATTCCCCTTTTAGATATCTGTATATGTAAATACAATATTATATGTATGCATATGTGTATATATATACACACATTTGATAGGGGCACATGAACATACATATATACACCAATAATCAAGTTTGTACAGACCCATATTTATTAAGGACATGACCAGGACGAACAACAAACATACATCCACAAACGAAGTGCTTGGGTCTAAACAGCCATCCACTGCCTTGACCAGCCACTGTGCTTAGCTCTACCTGTTGTAAGTAGTCTCTTCAGGTTAGTAAGAGAGTTGCAGGAATCTTCCCTACTTTCCAACATTCCTTTAAATGGGCAAGAGATTCCTAAATGTTTATGGCACTTTTTCTTTCAAGAACAGCTACAATGCCAAGAGGGAGGCTAACGGGGGTCCTCCTGCTGCAGGACCATGTGCCTGGGATGCCAAGAAACTGCCAAGGAAACTGAGGTGGACGTGGGCAAAACTGTCCACCCCTCCCAGCCTGCCCATGTGCACAGCAGCACAGCTGACTAGCAGCCATGGGTTAATCATAAGACTCCAAGAGCCCCACGGAGCCTGGCTATCTGCAGCTTCCAGGGATCAGCTCAAGAATAAGACTGGAGAGAGCCCAAGAGCTTTCTGCTGTAATCCCAAGGTATGTGTCTCGGAAGGCGTCTCCTCTATAGGCTAGATGGTGTAGGGGCTCCAGTTTTGGAGAGCGTGCCGACTGGGGTGAGCTTTTGTGATTTCACTCACCAATCTGTGATCTCAGGTATCTGATAATGCTGGTGCTGGGATAGGGTGGAGTGGAGGGGAATGGCATATTAATCAAATAAACTTAAACAAACAAAAAAACCTTGTGTGGGGGAGGTGTGGAATGGGGACAGGGTCAGAGATGACAAATTATTCCTCTGCAGATGAGGACATCAGCAGAAAAGTCCAACAACTAACTTCATCTCACAAGGAAACAAACTTGCAAACTACACTGTTTTTCATCCTCATCTCTTCTCAGGCCTCACAAACTCAGGGTAAATTCCAGTCAGTCCAGAAGCAGGTGAGGAGGCACCACAAGAAGTGGGGCAGGAGGGAGAGGCACTGAGACAGAGGGCGAAGCCGGTTCTTTTCTTGGAGCAAAACGTTAAGACCAAGGGCACTCCCGGATCCCCAGGAAAGGAAGTAGCTAGATTCCAAAAATGCGCTTTTCCCTACCTTCTTGTTGTTCTTGTTATAGCCAAAAGTCGAAATCCCAGGCCTAGAAGTCACTGATAGCAGCATTTTCTCTTTAATGTTAGAGAGCTGAGACAGAGAAGAGGGAGAAGGCGAGGGAGGGGTGGGGGGGCCCGGGGAGAGGGAAAGAGGGAGGGAGGGAAGGAAGGAGGGAGGGAGGGGGAGGAGGAAGGGGGAGGAGAAAGGGGGAGAAAAAGAGCAGGAGGGAGAGATGGGGGCGGAGGGGCACGCCTGCGGGTGGAGAAAGAGCTAGGGCTGCTTCTCTACGTCACTGGGAGAAGTTAACCCAGAGTCTCAATGAGGTATTTCCACTGGGTCCTAATGCCCACGATGTTATTTTTTTGCGTTTGTTTTCCATAGGCTCAGTATTTGACACTATGAAGCAGCCTTCTTCCTTGGAACCCCTTTCAAATTCATTTCCTTTCCTCTATGAACAAGTTCTCACTCTCTCGAAATGACAGGGAAATCTCCTCCCCCTCTATCTCCCAGAGAAGATTTCAAGCTTGATTCTAAAGAGGCTCCTGAGACATGGCCCTAAATTACTTGCGGGGGACACTGTGTTGAGCCAGGGTGCCTGAGCGGAGCCCTGGGCCCCCTACTCCAGGCTTATGGCAGTCTGAAAGCATCATGAAAGTGCTCACAGGAACACACCCAGGAGCGCAGACAAGCAAGCCAGAGCCAGCAGCGTGGGAAAGAACCAGTGTCATAGCTTCACAGCTGCTTCCCTGGGGCCAGAGGGGTGAATGTCCCCCACTTGACGTCAGCTACCCTGGGAAGGAGTTGACACTTCACAGGACATCACAATCTCGCTGTGAAGGTGGCACCTGCTTGTCCCTTCAACAACCGAGAACTGCCTCACTTGACTGTCCCACCATTTCTCTGATGTTTAAGATCCATGAAGCTGACACAGTGGTCATAACTCACCAAACCTGAATTCTGTATCCACAGTGAAGTTCACAGACCTGAGATGTCTGCTTCAAGTTGTCTCCGAACTGCAAAAAAAAAAGGTATGTAACTATTTAAAAAGTAAATGCTTCACACTGAAGGAAATGATACCATTTCTTAGCAAAGTTGCCATAACACTCACCTTCAATAGCTTCAAGTTGATGTAAGGCGAAAAACCCTTCTGCTAAACCAAAAATGCTGAGAACAGAATCCAGGGACACCCTCCGTACCAATCCAACCAGAACAGGCGTGGTGAGTGGCAACCTTCAGACCCCTTCACGAGGCCATCTTGCTGCCCTCACAAGTGTTCTTCGGAGACATCAATTAATCCTGTCCACTTTGTCACAACAAACATGCAGCCCAAACACTGCCTGAAATGAAGTCCTGGCCTCTAGTCTTCCGGTCACTTTTTGCTGTGATAATGGAACAGACAGTACTAGCATGCTGCAGAGTAAATACACACACACATCCTACTCCCAATCTCTAACTTTCATTTCCAACAGGACAGGAAGTGCCTGCTCAGCTCAGGGGACACAGGAAGGGTGGGAACAGCCTGGATGTGGGAATTGCAACTGAGACTGCAAACAGCAGCCAAGTGCAGTGAATAAACCCACAGCATCTCTTGTTGACACCAGTTTCTTTCTTATTTTTTTAAAGGTTTATTTATTTTACTTGAAAGTCAAGTTACAGAGAGAGACAGAGAGAGAGGAGAGAGATCTTCCAAAGCTGTGCCAGGCAAAGATGGGAGCTAGGAGCTGCTTGGGGGCTTCCCATGCAGGTGCAGGTCCCAAGGCTTTGGGCCGTCCTCTACTGCTTTCCCAGGCTATAAGCAGGGAGCTGGATGGGAAGTGGAGCAGGCATGACATGAACCAGCCCTGCAGGTGGAGGATGCCAGCCCTGCAGGTGGAGGACTAGCCCAATAGTCACTGCTCCAGTCCTGATACAAGTCCCTTTTTCTCTCTCTTTTATTTTTTTTTTACAAGTTTTATAGTTTTTACAAGTCCCTTTTCCATCATCAAAGACTCTCATTTATTATGAGAGACTCTCCTTGGTTATTTGTCCTTGCAGTTTAGGTCTTTGGTTGACATATTCTTCAGCCTAACAATGTGCTGCAGAAGCTTTAATTTTTGTTGTTGTTGAGAGGCATAGGGAAAGTCATCTCCTTCCCAAACACTTGCCATGGCCTACACCGGGCAGGGGCAAAGCCAGGGACCAGAAGTGCAGTCCAGGTCTCCCAAACAAGTGGCAGAAACCCAGCCATGTGAGCTACTACTGCTGTCTCCCAGAATCCATGTCTATTGGGAAGCTAGAGTCAAGAGCTAGATCTGGGAGTCAAAGCCAGACACTCAGACATGGGATGTCAGTGTCAACAAAGCCAAATGCCTGCTCTTTTTCATGGTCATCCTGATGGGCACGAAGTTGTATCTCACTGCAGTATTTTCATTTTATTATAAACTGATAAATTTTTAACTGAGTGTGTTTGGTGTACAAAGTGAGGCTATTATTTTTAATACAATGTAGAATAACTAAAATTAATTAACATACCCTTCACCTCAAATTTCTATCCTTTATCATGGTGAGAACATTTGAAAATCCTTAAATAAAAAGTAAACTGTGTATTTCTGCATTCCTTAATGTTCAATGATATTGCAGAATTTAAGACATTTTTTTCTTTTTTTTTTTTTTTTAAAGATTGGTTTGCAAGGCAAAGTGACAAAAAGAGGTAAGGTTGAGGGATGGATGGGAAGAGCTCTCCCATCTGCTGGTTCACACCTCAAATTGACAACAACAGCTGTGCTGGGCCAGACTGAAGCCAGGAACCCAAAACTCCATCCAGGTCTCCCATGTGGGTGGCAGGGATCCAACTGCCTGGTTCGTCATCCTCTGCCTTTCCAGGTGCATTATCAGGAAGCTGGATGGGAAGCAACTAACACTTCAAAGTAGAATGTCAAGAATCCCCATGGGAGCCTCACCCAGTATGCAACAACCTCCATCCCCAAACCAGGGTGTTTAGAGGAAGGCAGACCTGATTTGAAATTCCAACACTATTGGTTACTATTTCTATGCCTTTTACAATGTTTCATTTACTCATGGACAAAATGGAGATAACATCTACCTCATTATCCTCTAGAACCAGACCCAAGTTCTGGCCCTATCCTGTCATTTACAAACCAACACTGGAATAATTGTCCCACATGTTTGAACATTAGTTTGTTCATTTGTAAAATGTAGTAATTTCCTAAAATTCTACTTAAATAAAGCAATACAATGCATATAATGCTTGAGGGAAGACCTTGGCACTAGGTAAACACTCTATAGATGTTAGCTCCATTTCACTTAATTACTCCACTCTCTCTCAGTATATATCCCTCTGGGACTCACATAACCCAGATTTGAAGATCTAAAGTGAACACTTCTAACAGTCAGTATCTTAGTTACAGCAAAAATATTATACTAGGTCCAAACAAGCTACACTGCATACCTGGAACGTATCAGGTAAGAAGGTTAAGGAATGGACCCAGCATGGTAGCCTAGTGTGTAAATCCTCACCTTGCATCTGCTGGGATGCCTTACGGGTGCCAGTTCATGTCCTGGCTGCTCCACTTTCCATCCAGTTTCCTGCTTGTGGTCTGGGAAGACAGTAGAGGACAGCCCAAAGCCTTGAGACCCTGCACCCAAATGGGAGACCTGGAAGAGGCTCCTGGCTTCTGATCAGCTCAGCTGCAGCTGTTGCGGCCACTTGGGGAATAAACCAGCAGATGGAAGTTCATTCTCTCTGTCTTTCCTTCTTGCTGTAAATGCCCTTCCAGTAAAAATTAAAATAAATAGTCTTTTTTAAAAAAAGGTTCAGGAATTATCCAATCCAATTTCTTATCCTCCTGCTCCAAAAACAAAAACCTGTTTATTCAGAAATGTTTCTCGTAACTTCCAATTTCATGAAAACTGGCAAAAACATATTTTTAACTTTTTATTATTATTTTAGATGATGTTTACATAGTTGATCAGGGTAGGAAGGATCTAGGGTTAGGGAGAAATGGGTCTGATCATTGGTCCCAAACTTTCTATTTCTTTTTCCCATTTCTGAGGAAAACAACATATCTTTTTTCTTTTTTAAGATTTATTTTATTTTTATTACAAAGTCAGATATACTGAGAGGAGGAGAGATAGAGAGGACGTGGAGCTGCCGGGATTAGAACCAGCGGCCATATGGGATCAAGGCAAGGACCTTAGCCACTAGGCCATGCTGCGCTGCCGAGTCCAAAAACAACATATCTTAAAAGAAATAGGAGGGGCCAGAGCAACAGCTCAATTGGTTGATACTCTGCCTTCAAGTGCCAGCATCCCATATGGGCTCCAGTTCATATCCTGGCTGCTTCACTTACCATCCAGCTCCCTGCTTGTGGCCTGGGAAAGCAGTAGAGGATAGGCCAAAGCCTTGGGACCCTGCTCCCAAATGAGAGCTCTGGAAGAAGCTCCTGGGTATGGAGAGGAACAGCTCCAGCTGTTGTGATTGCTTGGGGAATGAACCAGCAAATGGAAAATCTTTCTTTGTCTCTCCTTCCCTGGAAACCTGTCTTTTCAATAAGTAAAACTTTTAAAAAAGGAAACAAAACAATACAGAATCAGAGTAGTAGATATAAGACATTCCAAGCCCTCCCTTTCTTGGGTTCCTATCACAAGAAATAGATCTGGGGGAAGGGATCAAGACTTTCATGCTCCCAAAGATTTAAACCCATTTCTCTTAACAGAAGAGATAACTAAAACTGTATTGTATATATGAGCTGTTATCATAGGTAAATTATGACAAATTGCATCAACAAATCTAGGAATGCTATCTTTAATTTCAGTGAGTGTGTTTTTAAGGGAGTTATGAAATTCTGTAGAGACTGAAGAAGGGGAAAAATTGCAAAAAGAAAAAGGGAGGAAGGTTGATTGAGGAAGGGAATGGAGTTTTACTTTAATATTCAGGAGAAGGAAGAATCAGATTTTCTCCTTTGTGTTCCTTTTGCCTCCCCTCTGGTTTGCCCTTTATACTGCCGACATTTTTCTAGATTTAGTCAATGTCTCAACAATTCTTAATTCTCCTGAGCTCATCACCCCAGTTGTTTTGAGAGGAAAGGTAAAATAAGAGCTATCTGGGGCCCGGCGGCGTGGCCTAGCAGCTAAAGTCCTCACCTTGAACGCGCCGGGATCCCATATGGGCGCCGGTTCTAATCCCAGCAGCTCCACTTCCCATCCAGCTCTCTGCTTGTGGCCTGGGAAAGCAGTCGAGGACGGCCCCATGCATTGGGACCCTGCACCCATGTGGGAGACCTGGAAGAGGTTCCTGGTTCCTGGCATCGGTGCGCACCAGCCCGTTGCGGCTCACTTGGGGAGTGAATCATTGGACGGAAGGTCTTCCTCTCTGTCTCTCCTCCTCTGTGTATATCTGACTTTGTAATAAAATGAATAAATCTTTTAAAAAAAAAAGAGCTATCTGTATCTTCTCTTGGGATAAGAGACATGTACCTGATTCCGTATCAACTGGTTTGTGGTTTCTCCAGAAAAACAACACTTTTAAACAAGTGTCCCAGGTGAAGGAGATGTGGGTAGACCAACCCTGGTTTACAGGTTGAAGGATGTTTACATGCCACTATTGACCTCTCCACATCAGGGTGGAAAATTTAGAAGAATGTGTTACCTGCAGATGGGCTGGACCCAAGCCAGGCACTCCCCTGCAGCCCGGCTGCAGAGGCACAGGGCAGAAGCAGGCAGGTGGGCCGGCATGTTAGTGGAATTTGAATGACAGGTTCAGAGACGTGAACAAAGCATCTAAGAGCCAAGCATGACCGCTGCCCCACCTCCACCCCTGGACAGCACACACACAGCAATTTCCCTGGGGGCTATCTTTCCTTCCACTCAGAAACTTGTGTTCCCAAAGGCTGTGTAATGGAAATAATCCAAAAAGTTGAGTTTATTTCCTGGTAAAGGAATGAGGTGAATGCCTCAGGAAAGTGAAATAAAGAGATTATTTAACACATTAGTTTCCATGGACAGGAAGCTCAAGAGGCCGTATCATACAAGGAAACAAATCTTAGAGACGTGTTCAGATAAAAGACAGAAACGAAACTGGGTGAGACTGGCTGTTTAACTCTTTTCTCGACTTCTTCACTGGAAAACTGGAAAAAGACTATTGGGAAAAATTCTTTCTCTCACACTTTGGATATCTGTACTGATAGCATGTGCTTGTCTCCTAAAAGAACAGACATTTCTGGCCAATACTTCCTACAGAGGATATTTTCAAGTGGACTTTTCCTTTGCTAGATACTGAAGGAATGCAGGAACCAAACCATCCAGGATCACTGGACTAGAAAAAGCTAAGACTGGATTCTACGCATTCTCAGATAGAACCACATCGACCTAAGGCAAGACTTACCAGATTTTCTAAATTTGTGTATGTGTCCTTCATACTGAGTCATTAATTTTTGGGTTTTTTTTTAAAGATTTATTTATTTTTATTGCAAAGTCAGGTTTATACAGAGAGGAGGAGAGGCAGAGAGAAATATCCTCCATCCAAAGCAGATGGGAAGCGGGGCTGCCAGGATTAGAACCAGCGACCGACCATATGGCAAGGACTTTAGCCACTAAGCCGTGGCACCAGGATCTTATATGGATGCCAGTTCTAATCCCAGCAGCTCCACTTCCCATCCAGCTCCCTGCTTGTGGCCTGAAAAAGAAGTCGAGGACGGCCCAAAGCCTTGGGACCCTGTATCCGCATAGGAGACCTGGAAGAGGTTCCTGGCTCCTGGCTTTGGATCGGCGCAGCACCAGCTGTTGCGGTCACTTGGGGAGTGAATCAGACAGAAGATCTTCCTATCTCTCCTCCTCTCTGTTTATCTAACTTTCCAATTAAAAAAAATTACATCCCAGGGCCTGGCGTGATAGTCTAGTGGCTAAATCCTCACCCTACATTGCCATGGGGATTCCATATGATAACTGGTTCATGTCTCAGCTGCTCTACTTCCCTTCCGGCTCCGTGTTTGTGGCCTGAGAAAGCAATGGAGGCTGGCCCAAAGCCTTGGGAGCCTGCACCCACGTGAGAGACCTGGAGGAAGCTCCTAACTTTGAATCGGCTCAGCTGTGGCTTTGTGGCTTTGGGGGAATGAACCAGCAAACGGAGTATCTTTCTCCCTGTATATCTGCCTTTCCAATTAAAAAAAAAAATCGTTTTATGTCAGAGTGCCAATTGAACCCCAGCAGCTGCACTTCAAATCCAGCTAGGATGGACCAAATACTTAGGCTTCTACCACCCATGAAAGAGTGCAGGAAGGAGTTCCTGGCTTTGTCTTGTCCCAGTCTGAACTACTGAAGCCATTTGGAGAATGAACACTGGATCTCAGATAAATCTCTCTTCTTAGTTCTCTCCTTGTTTTACCCCTGTTCTGTCATTCAACATAGATAAATCAAGTGGATCTCTGAAAATGGAAGGAAATAGCTTATACCAATAGATATGATTTAGAAATAACTTACTAGGTTTCACCAGAGGTATCACCTTCATAAGGACATGCATTGGGACTATTTGCCCACTAACATCTCCTTTTTTTTTTTTTTTAGATTTATTTTATTTTTATTACAAAGTCAGATATACTGAGAGGAGGAGAGATAGAGAGGAAGTGGAGCTGCCGGGATCAGAACCAGCGGCCATATGGGATCAAGGCAAGGACCTTAGCCACCAGGCCACGCCACCAAGCCCCCACTAACAACTCCTTAGCATCCATCAGTATCTGGTTGATTTAAAAATGTTTAATTGGAAAGTAAGATTTTTTTCTTTCAAAGATTTATTCATTTTATTACAAAGTCAGATATACACAGAGGAAGAGAGACAGAGAGGAAGACCTTCCGTCCAATGATTCACTCCCCAAGTGAGCCGCAACGGGCTGATGCGCGCCGATCCGATGCCAGGAACCAGGAACCTCTTCTGGGTCTCCCACGCGGGTGCAGGATCCCAATGCATTGGGCCGTCCTCGACTGCTTTCCCAGGCCACAAGCAGGGAGCTGGATGGGAAGCGGAGCTGCCGGGACCAGAACCGGCGCCCATATGGGATCCCGGCGCGTTCAAGGTGAGGACTTTAGCCGCTAGGCCACGCCACCGGGCCCGGAAAGTAAGATTTACAAAGGGAAGGCAAGACAGAGAAAAAACTTCAGTCTGCTGGTTCACTCCCCCAAGTGGCCACAACACCCAGAGCTGAGCTGATCTGAAGCCAGGAGCTTCTTCCAGGTCTCCCACAAGGGTGCAGGGTCCCAAGGCTTTGGGCTATCCTCTACTGTCTTCCCAGGCTACAAGCAGGGAACTGGATGAGAAGTGGAGCAGCTGGGATATGAACTGGACCCATATTGGATCCTGACGCATGCAACGTGAGGACTTTAGCCATTAGGCTATCACACAGGGTTGAAATTTTAATATTTGTTAAGTAAATAAATAAATTATTTCCAAACCTGAAGTTTTCCTTTAAAAAGGTGTTCATGCTTCCAGCGTGATGGCTCAGTGGTTTATTCCTCACCTTACATGTGCCAGGATCTAATATGGATGCCAGTTTGTATCCCAGCTGCTCTGCTTCCCAGCCAGCTCTCTGCTAGTGGCCTGGGAAAGCAGAAGAGAATGGCCCAAAGCCTTAAAACCCAGCACCTGTGTGGGAGACCCAGAAGAAACTCTTGGCTCCTGGCTTTGGATCAGCTCAGCTCATCTCCAGCCATTGTGGTCACTTGAGGATTGAACCAGCAGATGAGAGTTCTTTCTCTTTGTCTCTCCTTTTCTCTGTAAATTTGACTTTCCAATAAAATTAAATCTATGAAAAAAAGGTTTACAAAAATGCTTAAAGTAGTGTTATAGTGATGAATGGCACCTGGAACTTTTCATTGCTTTCCCCCTCTTCCTTACATTACATAGTTTTGGACTGACCAAATAAGAGGACTTGGATTTTTTCTGTGTCCCCTAACAGTATAGTAAGCTCCTTCTTATCTGCATGCTAGATAAAGTTACACTTCCATCACCACACTGAAACTATCATCTCTGAAGGCTCACTATACATCTGTATTCCTATAATATCGCTTATAATTCTTGCTGATTTCCAACCTTGCTTCATAGCTATCTACCTCTACCTCTTGCTCCCAGACTAAGAACTACTCCTAGGAGGGAGGTGCTAACCTTATTCATGTTTTTAACTTCAACATTTACACAGAATTTCTGTTCTTTTTCTTCTCAGAATTTATTTTCAAGGATGTTTTAAGTATTTCAAATGAGAAAGTGTGAATTCCCATTAAATATTAAGAGAAACACTGCCACCTCCTGGGTAAAATATGTCACACCTCCTTTAGCAAATACTGGGAACACAATATTGGATTTGCAGCAGGTAATCAGAAGTCTGAAGTACAAACCCACATTTACCACTTGTTTAAAAAAAAAAATCTCAATTTTTAAAGTGTCAGTTTCCTCTTACAAAATCAATAAAGTAGCAGTGCTTTTTCTCTCTCAGGAATTACTTGGGCAGTAAAATCATATAATGATTTTAAAAAGTGCCATGTTTATTAAAAAGAAAGCACTTTACACATATATCTTCACTTACATAATATGTTTGTAGACATAAACAAATCCACCTCTTCTTTACTAAAAGCCTAGGTAAGGAACCTACAGCTACAGGGACAAAATCAACATTAAATTTAGAAAAAAAATAATAAAGGTAAATTTCTTCATGTGTTAATGCAAGTTTATTATCAACATTTCAAAATGTGTTGTTTGGTGGGAGATCAGCCTAGTAGTTAAGATGTGTGCAACTCACATTTGAGTACTCAATTTTAATTCCTGGCACTGACTCCGTAACTTCCTGCTAATGCAGGAGACCCTGGGAGACAGAAGACGATGGTTTCAGACTTGAGTCCCTACTGATACACAGGGAAATCTAGATAGAGCTCTGGGCTCCTAGCATTTGGGGAGTGGCCCAAGAGATGGGGGATCTTTCTGTTTCTTTCTCTGCCTTTCAAGTAAAATAAAAATAAATGGGTATATTTATCTTAACTGGACATTGCACTATGCACACATATATTGAAATAGCCTATATGAGAGATGTAGACATACATAAATTGTTTATTTGCGAGCCAGAGACAGAGCTCTCCCATTCACTGTTGCATTCTTCAAATGCCTGGAACAGCTAGCACTGGGCCCAACCTAACTCAGAGACCAGGAACTCAATCTGGGCCGCCCACATGCATGGCAGGGATCCAAAGACTTGAGCCATAACTTGCTACCACCTAGGATGCACTTAGCATTATGCTAGAATTGGAACCAGTGCTGGGACTTGAAACAGGCACTCTTATGTAGGATGTGAGAACTCTAAGCAGCATCCTAACTGCTGTGCCAAACATCCACCACCAAGTTTTATGACAGTTAAAATCTTTTTAGAATTTCAAAAAAAAGTAACAATTACAAGGAACATAAACACATAAAATCTATTAGGAACCATGTTCCCCTCATGGTCATTAGCTTTTATTTGTCATAATGTATCTGTGCTTAATTTAAGACTGCAATATTTTCTCCTTAAAGTAAACCAATTTTTCATATTTACAGATAGAATACACAGATGCATCTAGTGCTTATAATTATTTATCTGAAAGGTAGAGTTACATAGAGAACAGAGAAACACACACACACACACACACAAAGATCTGTCTGCTGTTTCACTTTCCAAATAGCCACCTATGATTAAGGCTGGGCCAGGCCAAAGCAATGAGCCAGCTTAGGCCATTCTCTGTTGCTTTCCCACTGTATTAGCAGGGAGCTGAGTCAGAGGTGTAGCAGCCAGGGCTTGAACTGGTGTCCATAAGCTATGCTGGCACAGCAGACAGAGGCTTAATATGCTGTATCATTATACTGAGTACAACTATTATATATATTTTAAATGCATGTTATTACTTATTTCAATCCTTACAGTTCCTTCATTATATATGATAAAATCCATGATTTTTTTAAAAAAAAACTCTAATTAATCAACTTTAACAGGATATTTTGGTATCAACCTAGCATTTTGAAAACCAGTAAATAAAGGAGAACAAATTGAATACATGGCCTACCTTTTCTGTATGGATCATGTCTCAGAATAACCAAATATGTGATGAATAAAAGTCCCTCTTTGGGTCCAGCAGAGTAGCACAGAAGGCTAATCCTCTGCCTGGGTGCCAGCTTATGTCCAGCCTGCCCGACTTCTGATCCAGCTCTCCGCTTGTGATCTGTCATGGCTCTTGCTTCAGATTGGCTCCAGCCGTTGTCATCATTGCAGCCACTTGGGAAGTGAACCAGCAGATAGAAGATCTTTCTCTCATCTCTCCTCTGTAAATCTGCCTTTCAAATACATAAATAAATCTTTTTAAAAGTCCCTCTTTACAAAAAAAGTTGAAAATAATACAGACATGGGCTTGGCGTGATAGCCTAGTGGCTACAACCTTGCATCTGCCAGGATCCATATGCATGCCAGTTCATGTCCTGGCTGCTCCACTTCCCACGCAGCTTCCTGCCTGTGGCCTGGGAAAGCGGTGGAGGATGACCCAAAGCCTTGAGACCCTGCACCCATGTGGGAGACCCGAAAGAAGTTCTTGGCTCCTGACTCCAGATCAGTTCAACTCTGGACATTGAAGCCACTTGGAAAGTAAATCAGCAGCTGGAGGATCTTTTTCTCTTTGTATCTCCTTCTCTCTGTATATTTGCCTTTCCAATTAAAATAATAATAATAATAATAAATTTGGGGCCAATAGCCTAGTGGCTAAAGTCCTCATCGTGCCTGTACCGGGATTCCATATGGGTGCCAGTTCATATCCTGGCTGCACCACTTCCCATCCAGTACCCTGCTTGTGACCTGGGAAAGCAGTCGAGGATGGCCCAAAGCCTTGGGACCCTGCACCCATGTGGGAGACCTGGAAGAGGCTCCAGGTTCCTGGCTTCGGATCAGCTCAGCTCCAGTTGTTGCAGCCACTTGGCGACAGAAGATCTTCCTCTCTGTCTCTCCTCCTCTCTGTATATCTGAATTTCAAATAAAAATAAATTACATCTTTAAAAAATAAATCTTAAAAAATAGTAATAATAAAAATGACATAAGAATGATGGACTAGGACCTGGTGTGGTGGCCTTGTGGCTAAAGTGCTAGTCTTGAAAGCACCAGGAACACATATGGGCGCCGGTTCTAATCCTGATGGTTCTGCTTCCCATCCAGATCGCTGCTTGTAGCCTGGGAAAGCAGTCGAGGACGGCCCAAAGCCTTGGGTTCCTGCACCTGTGTGGGAGACTGGGAGGAAGTTCCTGGCTCTTGGCTTTGCAGCGGCGCAGCTCCAGCCATTGCGGTCACTTGGGGACTGAATCATTGGACGGAAGATCTTCTCTGTCTCTCCTCCTTTCTGTACATCTGACTTTGCAATTAAAAAAAAAAAGAAAGAAAGAAAGCATGATGGACTAGCACCACTTTACGATCTTTAGTGAAACAGCTGATCTAGGCAACATGAACAAAGGCAAGAACGACGTCCCTCATGAACACACATGTAAAAAACCCTAACAAAATATTACCAAACTGACTTCAGAAGAATATGAGTAAGAGTTCATATAGCATGAATAAGCAGGATTGATTTCTAGAAAGCAAGCCTGGTTAAGTGTCCAAAAATCAATGTACTATGCCTTATTAATAGAAACCAGAAACCACATGATAATCTTAACAGATGCAGAATAAGAATTTGGCAAAACTTGTGCCCATTCTTGATAAAATCTCTCAACTGGGGTTGGTGTTGTGGTATAGCAGCTAAAGCCATGGCCTGTGTTGTGGCATCCCATTCAGATGCCAGTTTGAGACTGGGCTGCTCTAATTCTTGCCTGACCCCCTGTCAACGGGCTTGAGAAAGCCCAAGTACTTGTTTAAAAATGTTAAAATTTGGGCCCAGAGGTGTGGCCTAGTGGCTGAAGTCCTCGCCTTGAACACCCTGGGATCCCATATGGGCACCGGCTCTAATCCCGGCAGCTCCACTTCCTGTCCAGCTCCCTGCTTGTGGCCTGGGAAAGCAGTCGAGGATGGCCCAAAGCCTTGAGACTCTGCACCTGTGTGGAAGACCTGGAAGAAGCTCCTGGATTCTGGCTTTGGATCAGCGTAGCACCAGCCATTGGGATCACTTGGGGAGTGAATCATCGGACGGAAGATCTTCCTCTCTCTCTCCTCCTCTCTATATGTCTGAGTTTGTGATAAAAATAAATAAATCTTTTTAAAAATGTTAAAATTTATACAGTGAAAACTTTAAAACAGGGGCAGGCATTTATCAGAAGATGCCAGACAGTGTAGGGTGGATGTTGTGACGCAGTGAGTTAGGTCGCTGCTCACCACTGCTGCATTCCATTCCTGAGCACTGGTTCCTGTTCTGGCTACTCTGTTTCTAATCTACCTTCCTGATAATGCACCTGGGAGACAGTAGAGGAGGGCCCAAATACTAGAACCCCTACCACTCATGTGACAGACTGGGAGGATCTTCCTCTCTCTCTGTGTGTCTTTCAACTAAATAAATCTTTTTTTTTTTTTTAAGTCAGATATACAGAGAGACAGAGAGGAAGATCTTTCGTCCGATGATTCACTCCCCAAGTGGACACAACAGCCTGTGCTGTGCGGATCCAAAGCCGGGAACCTGGAACCTCTTCTGGGTCTCCCATGTGGGTGCAGGGTCCTAAGGCTTTGGACCCTCTTCAACTGCTTTCCCAGGTCACAAGAAGGGAGCTGGATGGGAAGTGGAGCTGCCGGGATTAGAACTGGTGCCCATATGGGATCCCAGGGTGTTCAAGGCGGGGACTTTAGCCGCTAGGCCATGCCGCTGGGCCCAACCTCTTTTTTTTTTTTTAAGATTTATTTTTATTGGAAAGATTTACAGAGAGAAGGAGAGTCAGACACAAAGATCTTACATCTGTTGGTTCACTCCCAAGCGGCCACATCGACCACAGCTGAGCTGATCCAAAGCCAGGAGCCAGGAGCTTCTTCGGGGTATCCCATGCAGTTGCAGGTTCCCAAAGCTTTGGGCCATCCTTGACTGTTTTCCCAGGCTACTTCCCAAGGCTGGACAGAAAGTGGAACAGCTAGGACACGAACTGGCGCCTATATGGGATTCTGACACTTGCAAGGTGAGGATTTAGCCACTGAGCCATTGCTCTAGCCCCAATCTAATTTTTTTTAATTTATTTGAAAGGCAGAATGACAGAGAGAAAGGCTATGCCAGGCCAAAGTCAGGAGACTAGAACTCCACTTGGTCCTCCATGTGGGTGACAGCCACCCAAGTACTTAAGCCATCTTCATTAACGTGTCTTCCTAGACACATTAACAGTGAGTTGGTTGGGAAACAAACAGCCAGAATTAAAAGCATTCCAATATGAAATGCCAGGATTACAAGCAGCAGTTTATTCCTGGTACCATAAAGTTAGCCCTCAATGTTAGCTTTGACAAATCAGCATAACTACTATTGTAACATGTAAACATTGTCTAATTTTGGATATTGACCTTTTATCTAGCAATCTTACTGAATACTATTTTTAAAAGAAAAAAAAAGGTTATTAGGCCTGGCTCAGTAGTCTAGTGGCTAAAGTCCTCACCTTGGTATTCACTGGGATCCCATATGGGTGTCGGTTCCCAACCTGGCTGCTCCACTTCCCATTCAGCTCCCTGCTTGTGGCCTTGGAAAGCAGTTGGAAGAGGGTCCAAAGCCTTAGGACCCTGCACCCATGTGGGAGACCTACTTTGGAGACCTGGTTCCTGACTTTGGATTAGCTCAGCTCCAGCTATTGTGGCTACGTGAGGAGTGAACCATTGGATGAAGGATCTTTCTGTCTCTCCTTCTCTCTGTGAAACTGACTTTCCAATAAAATAAATATTTTTTAAAAGGGTTATTTATTGATTTTTAAAGATTTACTTATATTGGGAAGGCAGATCATATCTACGAAGGGAAGGAAAGAAAAAGATTCATCCCCAAGTGGCCACAATGGCCAGAGCTGAGCTAATCCAAAGCCAGGTTTTTCCAGGTTTTCCACGCAGATACAGGGTCCCAAGGCTGCGGGCCATCTTCTACTGCTTTTCCAGGCCACAAACAGGGAGCCAAAAGGGAAGTGGATCAGCTGAGACACAAACCAGTGCCCATATAGGATCTTGGCTCTTTCAAGGTAAGGATTTAGCCATTGAGGCATTGTGCCATGCCTTATTTATTTTTATTCGGAAGGCAGATTTACAGAGAGAAGAGACAGAGAAAAATTTTCCATCTGCTTGTTCACTCCTCAAATAGTCACCAAGGCCAGAGTTGAGCTGGTCCGAAGCAAGAGCTTCTTCCACGTATTCCACATGGGTGAAGGTGGGCCATCCTCCACTACTTTCCCAGGCCATAAACAGGGAGCTGGATTGAAAACGAGCAACTAGAACATGAACTAGCACTGATATGGGATACTGCACTTGAAGGTGGAAGACTAGCCTGTTGAGCCACAGTTCTAGCGCCACTGAACATTCTTAATAACCTTAACAGTTTACCTATAGATATGTTTGAATTTTTCTTACACATTTTTAAGCAAACTGGGATCATTAAATATATTTTTCCTCATTTGTTGATATGACAAATAAGCCATTTTTAATATTAAGCTATTCTAAAATTTTTGAGATTAACACTACTTGATTAAGCAAATATATAGATTAATATTTAAGACTTTTGCATGTACATATTTATATACACTTGGCCTATAACTTACTTTTCTTCTGCTGTCCTTGTCCGGTTTTGATTTTAAAGTTTACATTAGCTTCACTAAACAAACTATTAACTTTTCCCTTTTTTTTCCCATTGCTTAGAACAAAATGCGTAAGATAGGAATTATCTGATCTTTCAAGGTTTCACAGTACTTCCACATAAAACTATCAACACAGGCCTGTAGTAGTAGCCCAGTGGCTAAATCCTGGCCTCGCATGCACTGGGATCCCAAATGGGCACTGGTTCATGTCCTGGCTGCCCCACTTCCCATCTAGCTCCCTGCTTGTGGTCTGGGATAGCAGTAGAGGACAGACCAAAGCCTTGGAACCCTGTACCAGTGTGAGAGACTGGGAGGAGTTTCCCAGCTCCTGGCTTCGGACTGGCTCAGCTCAGACTATTACGGCCACTTGGGGAGTGAACCAGCAGGTGGAGAATCTTTCTCTCTCCTTCTCTCTGCAAATCTGACTTTCCAATAAAAATAAATATTTTTAAAAACTATCAATACATTTTTTTGGTAAATGTCTAAACCATAATGGTGAGGACACTGCTGTGCAAGTTAAGCCACTACTTGCAACACCAACTTGCCATATCAGAGTGCAGGTTTGAGTCCTAACTACTACATTTTTGATCTGAAGTCCTGATAACATGTCTAGAAAGCAAAACACGGCTCAAGTACTTGGGAGGCCCACACATTGTTCCTGGATCTTGACTCTGCCCCAGTTCCAGCTGTTCACTACAGCCATTTGAGGAGTGAGCTTGGAAACGGAAGATTTCTATCTCCTCCTTTCATTTTACCTTTCAAATAAACAAATTTTAAAAAAATGTTTAGGGCTTGGTGTGATGGCTCAATTGCTAAATCCTCACCTTGCAAGCGGCAGCATCCCATATGGCTACCAGTTTGTGTCCCAGCTGCTCCACTTAGCATTCACTTATGGCCTGGGAAATCAGTAGAGGACCGCCCAAAATCTTGGTATCATACACTTTGGATTGACTCAGCTCTAGCCATTGCAGTCATTTGGGGAGTAAACTAGCGGATGGAGGGTTTGTCTCTCTGTCTCTTCTCTCCATAAATCTGATCTGCCCTTACAATAAAAAAAAAAAATCTTAAAAAAAAAAAGTTTACGGGGGTCTGGCACAGTGGCCTAGTGGTTAAATCCTCATCTTGCATGTGGCGGGATCTCATATGGGTGCTGGTTTGCATCCTGGTTGCTCCACTTCTCGTCCAGCTCCCTGCTTGTGGCACTTGGGCATGATCTCCTTCTGTTGGCCTCTCCTCAAAGCCCACAAGGCCAGGACTAGGCTAGGCCAAGGCTGAGAATCTGGAACTCAAACCAGGTCTCCCACATGGGTGGAAGGAACCCAATTACTTGAGCCATCACTCCTGCTTCCTGTGGCTTGTATGTGGGTACCTGGATGTGGGATGTAGGTGTCTTAACCACTAGGCTGAACACCTGCTCCCTCTTTGTTTCCTATATGGCTGATGTTTATGGGCCAAAACTTGGTTTCGGAATTGTGAAATCAAACAGGATTTAGAAAAGAACACTGGAATAGATAACATACATTTAAACTCACATGAAATTTTATTTGTTCCATGAACACCTAGTATCAGGTTAACCAACAGCCCCACTTACACTTTACTGGTATGCACATTCTCACACGTACTCTCCACTGCACTCAGATGCAGGGTCCCTCAATTCTTATTCGCACAGTCTGTACCCACAGAGCCCTCTTTCTCAAACACCTCTCATCCTTGAAGAGCTGGTTGCTGGTTACTGAGGGTCTGAGTCCCAGTTTTGCTCCTGATTCTAGCATCCTGCTAATGTCCACCCTGGAAGGCGGTGGTGATAGTTTGAGCAGCTGGATGCCTGGCACCCGCAGAGAAGACCTGCAGAGAGTTCTGGGATCCTGGCTTTGGCCTGTTAGAACCAACAGAGGACAGGTCTCTGTTCATCTATCTTTCTGCTTTCAAATAAATTAGAATTGGCTTTTGTCACCCAACATTTCTTGAGGCCTCATACCTGTCTTATTTCGGCTGCCCTCATCCTGGACAGGTTAGCTGTTTCTTCTTTATGATTTCTTCAACATATTCCTACATTACAACATCTTTCATAAAGAATTCATTGGCTTTCTCTCTTCTTCCAACAATCAGAAAAAAGTTTGTTAATGTATTTACATAGTCTTCAAATTTCTGGATTCCTCAGCACTAGGCTTGTTACACTGTAGGAAAACAAAGTATATATTAAATGAATGGAAGCTGATTTATGCCAGAGCTCAAATACATATATATATATATGCTTATATTTTACAAAAATGTAAAACTAAGGCAGGAAGGAGTTTGTACCCATGAGCAAAGATTAATGAAAAAAAAAAAACATGGGTCTTTTGACTAATTATCATTCCAGTTCTTTATAGAACAGATGACCTCTAAATCACGAGAAACATTCTCTGAACACAAACTTCAAGTTTCCAGTTTTGCCCCCACAGCGGATTTAACTTTTCTCATTTAAGGATTCAAAATCATTAATGCCACCCTTTCCCACCCACTGCCCCCTGAACTCTGGCACAGCCAGGGACTGATCTGAAAACCAATAACAGACATGTGGAAGGTTTTCTCTGACAGATGAAAACCCTCACTTCCAACAATCCGCGTCACAGTTGGCTAATACTATAACACGGATTCAACTAGATGAGTCCTTTTCAAAACAACAACAAAAAGGACCTGATGCTAAGTTTAAGCCACCGGGATGATGAATTTGTTCTTAAATTTCTGACACTTTACACAGTGCTATCAGTCTTGCAAGCCATCCTCATGTAAAAGCAGCAATATTGTCGTGGAGGCTGAATCAGTCCAAGGGTCAAAGTGCAGCTGGGACTTGTTCTCTACACAAAAAAGAACCTTCTATCTTCTATAGGATATGTTTTCCTCACTGCCCAACCAGCTCCTGTTAGCAGGAGCATGCAGAGTAAAAAGGAGGAAATTAGTGTGGATTGTTAACTAAAGCGAATCTAAAGAAGGATAGGAAATTTAAAAGAAAATAACTTCTGAGGAATATTTTAAAACTCCTTAACATACGGAATTTTTCTCCCAAAGAGACTCAAAAAGCTTCAGAGAGATGAAAATACTCCTATGAAAAGCAAAGATTAAAGGAGCCCATGAAACACAGAGGACTGAATTCATGCGAAGACCCAACTTCTGCCTTTGGGATAAAGTCACCCATGAGGCAGCCAGCTTGATCCCTGAATTAGAGAGTGGCCCACGGATGGAACACATAGGGAACAACTGGGAAGGGAAAAACAAACAGAGACAAAGAAAGGTCATACCTGCAGGTTTCAAACCAAATAAACCCTCCGCCCCTAATCAGCATACAGCTGTCTCGCCACAGAACACACACCAGAGGATGGTTTTGACACTCAATTTTCCCACGGTTATCCTTGTGGTTAAAAAAAAAAAAAAGAAAGTAAACTGGGTATTTTTGTGACCCAACCGGAGCTACCTCAAAAGCCAGTTACGGCTTCTAACTAAAAATATTTCAGGGAAGGACTCATTCCTCCCATGGTAGTTGAATTTTCTGGAATGGAGAGAGAATCTTACAGTCAGTCTCGGGCACTGGGTTCTCTCACGCCATTAGTTCTGATTTCTGTGTCTGGGTTGCCTCATCTTTAAGATGTCACTACTGACACCTGCTTTGTAGGTAGCTCTTGAGTGCTGTGGCCTGTATCTTGATGGCTGGCCTGCAGTCAGTCCACATTAAATACAGAGGCTGGTACATGGGCGGAATTCTAAAGCTGAAGGGCTTCTGAGGGCGCAGTGGCTCAATTGGTTAATTCCCTGTCTACAAGAGTCAGCATTCTACATGGCCTTTTGTTTGTGTCCCATTCAGCTCCCTGCTTGTGACCTGGAAAAGCAGTCAAGGATGACCCAAAGCTTGCTTGAGAGACCCAAAGGAAGTTCCTGGCTCCTGGCTTTGGATCAGCTCAGCTCTTGCTGAGCACCCACTGTTGAGCCATTTTGGATGGGACACCTTTCTGTCTCTCCTTCTCTATGTAAATCTGACTTTCCAACAAAAATAAATAATCTTTAAAAAAAAAAAAGGTGAAAGGTCGCCCACTTTTGCAAAGCACAAAACACTTGCGAAACCCCTTCCTGTGCTTAGCTTCGTGGCCTTCAGCGCACCCCCTCCTTCCTGCTGGTGACGAAAACCTGGCTTTATTCAACGCTTTTGCGCCTAGCTGCTAAGGTTTTTAGGTCTTCATATTACAGATAAGAAAAATCAACCCTACACAAACACCTAATAAACTCTAGAGGCAGAACTAGAACACAGGGTCCCTAATCACTGGGGGTGACCTTTCGCCACCCTCTGACTCCCTAGGGCCTTCCTGGCTATCGCTGTCGGGCTCCTTAGAGGGTGTCTCTGACTCCTCACTCACCATCCGGCCTCCCCAGGGCGTCGGTGGCCAGAATACACCTGGCCTCCAGGCCGCACCACAGGACTGCCTAACTGAAGGCGGGTTGTGGCCTTCAAATGTCGATGGTCACTAAATGACTTGTGAACAGGGAGCACAAGGCAGGGGTCTCTCAAGGCAGCACCTGCCTCTCTGTCCAAGAATTCCATCGCTGTACCTGCGCTGGGCGCCTTCGTAAAACGCTGCGGGCCCATCGGTCCTCAGCCTCGTCTTTCCCGCCCTCCGCGCCTAGCACGTTCTGCCCTCTTCAGGCGCCGGCGCGCGGAAGAATCCACAGGACTGTGCACGCTTCCCACCGCTTCGTTCTCATTGGGTAGCCTCATCTTTTCCCCGCCCTTAAGGGCTTGACTTCATCAATGATTGGGCCTAGGGGTTGTCCATCCTAACCCCACCGGCTTTCAGACACGGGACCCCCACGCCCTTATTCGCCCTTATTCTCGGTGCATCCCGAGGGCTAAGTGGAGTGCACCTGCACCTGGCTGCGGCTCATAGGGACTGGCTCCTCCTCCTGCTCCGACCCCACCCACAGGGCCCTTCTTCCCCATCTGCCCGGCCGGTACTCCATCCCAGACCTCTCGCACCTTTGCCTCTCCGGCGCCTCCTCCTCCCCTTGCTCCCGCCCGCGGCTCAGACCGTTTGGGGCTCTCGGGCAGAATCAGCGGCACACTAGGGGCATGCGCTCCATGAGGGCTCTGCAGAGAACGCTGAGCAAAGCCGGCAGTAGGTGCCGGCGGGGAGGCTGGGGTCACCTAAGCCGGAGCCCTCTCCTTGGTGGGGGCATCCGGCACCACTTCAGTGAGGCCGCGGCGCATGGCAGGGAGCCGCCGCACAGCTGCCAGCTGCAACGCCAGGATCAGTAAGGCTCGCGGGGTTAGGGGCAAGGGGACAGGCTCGCTCCCACTCTCACTGTCGTTTCTGGCTAACTCCCAAGTCCTCTTCCCCAGGAGTACATCTCTGCTCCCAACCCACCTCTCCTGGCTCAGTAGCCTGCGATGCCTTTCCCTTTAGATTTGGGGCTTTGGGTCCTCCGCGCTCGGGCCGTTAATTGCCGTGCGCCTGGGAGGGCTTTTGGGCAGGTCGGTCCTCGGGATGATGCCTGTCCAAGGTGCGTAATTCAACTGGGGGCGCAGCGGGTTTGGAGGGTGGCGTGATTCGCATGTCTAAGAGTGGAGCCGTGTGCGTGCCCACCTGCCTACACCCTTGTTCGCCTCTCGGAGCCTCGGACGCACGAGCACGTGTGTGTGTGTGTGTGTGTATGAGTGGGTCTGGAACATCTCCTACCTCGGGTCCTAGCCGTAGTTGGGTCTGTGTGTCCTTTGCAGTTGTGATGGGTGATGCTGGTGCGCAGGTGCATGCATGTGTATCCTGGGGGTGCACAGATCTGCAGAATAAGGGTGGTTTTACAACTCGGTTGTGGATGGGGAGAGCATTTCTAATGCTGAGATGCAGATTCCCTAGATCAGAGCCTGTCAGAACGGTTGTGTGTACGGCTTGAGCAACTTGATGTAAACGGTTCCCTTGCCCTAGGCGCTGAAGCCTCCCTCTCCTCCACCCCCCAGAAACCCTCCCCCTCACCCCTGACGCAGATATCACTGAGCATGAAATGCAACCCTCTCCAGAGGGCCAGCTAGTCACTGTAGGAGGAGCCCCTGCCCTGTGGTACAGGAACAGGAAGTGGGCCATCTGCCCTGTCAATGACATACACCTGATGACGCACACAAACACATGCACACTCTAATCAGGATGACCCAAATGACACGTGTCACCATCCTTGGAGTCCCTGTCCTGAATGGTAACAGGCCAATAGATAACATACTGTATTAGGCATCCTTACTATGCGGTAATTTTCCCATCATCCTCTTCCCTTCTCCCCCCTTCTACTGTAGGTCCCAAATCACCAAGGGAGAGGGCGTTGGAGGAGAGCTAGGACTTACCCTTTTCCCGTTCCCAACCGTCTAAGGTGGAGCTAGATGTAGCCCGCAGTTGTATCTCGTTCCCCTCACTTTTCATCCAGGGGAACAGGGAATAGAATGTCTTCAGGAGAATTGAACAAAACAGCAACCTATATTCACAGTCTTCTGTACCCCGTCTTTTCCGTTAACAGATTTTACTGTCATTGAATTTATGTGTGTGTCACATTGACATTTTTAATAGTTTTGCCATTTTAACAAACGTGAGGTATCACGTTTAAAAACAATCTTCCTTCAGGGAGATGGGTCAGTCTTCTCTGTTTATTGCTTCCTAAATACTGGGTGCCTGAATAAGCCAACACATGTTTTTCTAAATTAAATAGTATCATACTGTTTATACTGTGTTACCAAGTACTTCTTTTAGTTAACATCCCATCTTAGAGCTAATTACATCTTAATGTAGCATTCCCATTCCCTAGCTGCTGCTTTTGTTCTGCAGAATAGTCAATTATATGAATATGTCATCATTTACCAGTTCCCTGCTGATGCACAGTTTGTTTCCAGTCTTACTAAGGATGCAGTGAGTAATTATGTGACTTTGTGAGGTGCGCAAGTATACCTGCAGAATAAATTGCTGATACTCTAATCGTTGATGCAGAGGGTTTTGAAGGGTCTTAATCTCAACTAGCTGTCATATTTGGAAATGAGCAGATAAAACAGCTCCTCTGAATCTGTTATATTTATAAAATGGCTCCTAAAAACCAGAAACTCCCTGACGTGGTATCCTAGTGGCTAAAGTCCTTGCCTTCAATGTGCCGGGATCCCATACGGCTGCCAGTTCTAATCTCGGTGGCCCCACTTTCCATCCAGCTCCCCATCCAGCTCCCTGCTTGTCGGTTGGGAAAGCTGTCGGGGACGGCCCAAAGCCTTGGGACCCTGAACCTGCGTGGGAGACCCTGAGGTACTGGATCCTGGCTTCAGATAGGCACAGCTCCAGCCGTTGTGATTACTTGGGGAGTAAATCATCAGACAGAAGATCTTCCTCTCTGTCTCTGCTCTTCTCTGTATATCTGACTTTGCAAAATAAGTAAATAAATCTTTTTTAAAAAGACCAGAAACTCCAGTACCTAGAACTGTAGGTGTTATGAACCCATGGGAGACAGACCTTCCCAGCAATCCAATCCGCTAACTTACTGTAGACCTGCTGTGTACTGGGAACTCTGTTAAGTGCTAGGAAGACAAAAACCTAACAGTAAAGCAGAGAGAGTCCTCTGACACCAAGATGGCTTAAGCAAAGTTTGGAGGATTGGGGAAACCTTTATAGGATAGGTGACATTTGGCAGGGACCATGAAAGATGGGCAGGACTGTGCTAGATGAAGAAAAGGATTGCATAGTCTACGGCCATACCACCCTGAACGCGCCCGATCTCGTCTGATCTCGGAAGCTAAACAGGGTCGGGCCTGTTTATTACTTGAATGGGAGAAAAGGATTGCATATAGAAGTGACAGTGTCAGCCAAGGCCAGGAAGCCTTTTGGGGAACAATTTGCAATCTGTTATAACTGGAGTGTGGGGGCAAAGAGGGGAATAGGAAAGCTGGGTTTTAAAGAGCTTTAGGGGTCAGTGTTGTGGCACAGCAAACTAAGCTGCAACTTGGACTTACATCCTTATCAGAGTACCAGTTCCTGTGTCAAGTGCCAGTTCGAGTCCTAGCTACTCTATTTCCAAACCAGCTTTCTGATAATGTGTCTAGGAAAGCAGCAGATGATGACTCAAATGTTTGCACCCTAGCACCCGTGTGGGAGACCCAGAAGGAGTCCTGGGCTCCTGGTTTTGGCCTGACCCAGCCCTAGCTGTTGTGGGCATTTTGAAAACAAGCCAAAACAAAGGGAAGATCTGTCTTTCTTCCTGTCTCTCTGACTTTCAAATAAGCAAGTCTCTTTTTAAAAAAAAAAAAAAAAAAAAAAAAAAAAAAAAAAGATTAAAGTCTTTATTTGAAAGGCAGAGTTTGACAGAAAGAGAAGGGGAAATGAGTATCTTCCATCCTCTGGTTTACTCCCCAAGTGGCCACAATAGCCAGAGCTGTTCCAGGGTGAAGCCAGGAGTTTGGAGCTTTTTCTAGTTTTCCATATGGATGCAGGAACCCAAGTACATGCACCGTCCTCTGCTGCTTTCCCAGGTGCATTAGCAGGGAGCTGGATTGGAAGTGGAGCAGCCAGAATTCAAACAGAGCCCTTATGGGATTCTGGCGCTGCAGGCAGCAGCTTAATTTGTTATGCCACAGCACAGGTTCCTCCGATAAATAATTATTTAAAAAGTAAAAAGATGGAAAGAAAGGAAATTCAGAGGTGAAAATTAAAAACAAATGTGGGCCTAGTGCAGTAGTCTAGTGTTAAAGCCCTTACCTTGCACACCCCTGGATCCCACATGAGTGTCAGTTTGTATCCTGGGTGCTCCACTTCCCATTATGCTCCCTGCCTGTGGCCTGGGAAAGCAGTTGAGGATGGCCCAATTGTGTCAAAGACCTGGAGGAGGCTCCTACCTCCCGACTTTGGATCAAATCAGCTCCCAGCCATTGTGGCCGCTTGGGGAGTGAACCAGCACATGCATGATCTTCCTCTCTCTCTCTCTCTCCTTCTCTCTGTATATCTGCCTTACGAAGAAAAATAAATAAATCTTTAAAAAAAAAAAAGGGGGGGCAGCACAGTGGCATAGCAGCTGAAGTCCTCACGTTGAACGCACCAGGATCCCATATGGGTGCTGGTTCAAATCCCGGCAGCTCCACTTCCCAGGGAGACCTGGAGGAAGTTCCTTGCTCCTAGATTCTGATAGGCTCAGCACCAGCCCTTGCAGTCACTTGGGGAGTGAATCATCAGACAGAAGATCTTCCTCTCTGTCTCTCCTCCTCTCTGAATATCTGACTTTGCAATAAAAATAAATAAATCTTTAAAGAAGAAGATGAAGAAATGCCTATGCCAAGAAAGAAGAACTTCAATGGCTGAAATGGCCAGGGCTCTGCGGGGCTGAAGCCAGAGACAGGAAATTCAATACAGGACTCCCAAGTGGATGTCAGAAACCCAATTATTTGAGCCATCACTACTGTCCCATGCATTGGCAGGGAGGTAAAATCAAGTATCAGAACTGGGACATGAACAAAAGCATCCTACCTATTTTCTTTCTTTTTTTTTTTTAAAGATTCATTTATTTTTATTGCAAAGTCAGATATACAAAGAAGAGGAGAGAGAGAAAGCAAGATCATCTGTCTGATGATTCATTCCCCAAGTAACCGCAATGGCAGGAGCTGAGCCAATCCGAAGCCAGGAGCCTGGAACTTCTTCCAGGTCTCCCACGTAGGTACAGGATCCCAAGGCCTTGGTTCATTCTCAAGTGCTTTCTCAGGCCACAAGCAGAGAACTGGATGGGAAGCAGGACTGCCGGGATTAGAACTCGTGCCCATATGGGATCCTGGTGCGTTCAACGTGAGGACTTTAGCTACTAGGTCATCGCACCGGTACCCCTACATGTTTTCTTAACCACAAGGCTAAATGTCCACCCTAACCAATGTTTGTGGAATTTTTTCCTTAAGATTTAATTTATTAGAAAAATTTTTAAATATTATTTGAAAGTCACAGAAAGAAGTAGAAAAGAAAGACATCTTCCATCTGCTAGTTCATTCCTCAAAAGGCTACAACAGCTAGGACTGGGCCAGGCTGGAGCCAAGACCCTGGAACTCTTGTTTCCTATGTGGGTACCCAAACTCTCAGACCATCTTCTACTGCCTTCTCAGGCCATTAGCAAATAGCTGGATCAGAAGTGGAACAGCAGGGACTCTGAATGGACATGCCAGTGCTACAGGCAGGAGTTTAACACACATACTGCACCACCAGCCTCTAATGACAGTTTCCACATAAATAAATTACATTTGAATTTTGAAAGATAGATTGAAAGGCAAACAAATATAATCAGTGTTAGGTAGCAGGCAACAAAGAACTGATGATAAAGAAGCATGGTATGCTACGCATCTGCTTTGTGTCCATTTTTTGCAGAATTATCTTAGCTAAATCTGGCATCACCCTTGTGAAACAGACATTCTTCCCTTACTTTACAGAGAAGGAAGCAGTTCAGTTATATTATGTGACCTACCCACGACCATATGCTATTAAGCAATAAACTCAGGTTCTTTCCACTAGACCATGCTGGCTTAAGGAAGGGGAGACTAGAGGAGCGTGGGTTTGAGCGTGGTCGATTCACCTGGTGTCATTAACCGACTGACCATGGGTGTAAGGTGTGGAACTATCAAAATGATCCTGTATTTCCAGTGTGGCACCCAGGTAGGTAATGATGCTGTTATCCTAGGCAGGTGAGGTGACTCAGATTTGGACATTTGAGTTTTCAGTGCCTATGGGAGATCTAGATGTGGTGGTATCTAGAAGGATGCTAAAATAATGGTCTGGATATTAGGAATGAGACAGATGTGAAAGGTGGAAATATTGGGAGAAATCAGACAGTTCAGGGAGCAGGCACAGCCTGAGGACATCTGCTGACCGACAAGCTCATGTTCAAGGAGATGGAGCAGGGAGCAGTTCTGAGGCTCCTGCCCTCCTCCCCCATCTGTGGCCCAAACAGTGATGCATCCGAGAGTGGCATGCTGTCCCGCCTGGGTGATCTGCTCTTCTACACCATTGCCGAGGGACAGGAACGAATCCCTGTCCACAAGTTCACTACTGTAAGTTGACCTTTACTTGTTCAGACCCCTCATTCCTTAAGATATCTGCAAAGTGGGAAGAAAAGGGTAGGACATGCCCAGGGCCGGGAAGGGGTGGCTGTGTGAGTACGGAGAGTACAGAGAGGTGATGGCAAATGCCTAGGCAGATGAGTGGATCCCCTCTCTGTTGCAGGATCACAATATTTAAAAACCCTGTGGCATGAGAAGTGGCAGGAAACTTCCTCCAAGCTGCTGTATCCCCTCCTCCCTTAGTCTCCCCTAACCTGTTGGTTCCACCCTTTTTAGTCGTAGGGGTTGAGCTGATTATGCATTGGGACAGATTATGAGGATTAGAGGAGCATTCCCTGAGCCCACCTTACAGGGCCTCTTCTTTTCTCTGAAGGCACTGAAGGCCACTGGATTGCAGACATCAGATCCCCGACTCCGGGACTGCATGAGCCAGATGCGCCGGATGGTCCGGGAGTCCAGCAGTGGTGGCCTCTTGGATCGAGATCTCTTCCAAAAGTGAGAGACCAAGAAATAGTAGTTGTGACCCACTCTCACAGCTATTCTGTGGACACAGACATCCCAAGCTAGAAGGGCTCTTTGGGGTCATATACCTCAAACCTTCATGTTATTATTTATTATATAACACATGAATGTTCTTTATAGACGTTCTACCAATACAGAAATATGTAGTCCTCCCTTTCCCTCACTTCCCCATCCCAGGCCCTTTCTCCAGAGTAAACGTTGTTAATACTAGCAGGTATCTTCTGGATAAAACACTATGAATTTACAGACATAGATGAATATGTGTAAATATATCTATATGACTTAGGATGTTTAAGATACGACAGTAATAGACTATGTGTTGTTCTGTTTTTTGATTATTTTGGTCCTAAGACATCACGTCTTGGGCTATCTTCCCATGTTATTAGAAGCTCACATTTCAGAAGTGAGGAAAGTAAAACCTTAGGAAGACAAGGTGACATGCCAAAAGTCACATGGCTGTTTGTCCCAAACCTGATGACTACTCACGAGCTTCTTTGTTCCCCACTTCCATGGCTCCAGAGTGAGTCCCAGCTGCATCTCTCTTTCTCTCCCCGGTTCCCTAATCTAATCGTGTCTGGGATCCAGGTGTGTGAGCAGCAACATTGTGCTCCTGACCCAGGCATTCCGAAAGAAGTTTGTCATTCCTGATTTTGAGGAGTTCACGGACCATGTGGATCGTATCTTTGAGGATGCCAAAGCGCTCACTGGAGGCAAAGTGAGGGCCAGGGGACTAAGGGAGGGGAAGGGGCTCTGGGCCAGGTACCCCCTTTCTTCTTAGAGATTTCCTGGGGCTGGCATTTCAGTGAAGGAGAGATGAGAGGCATAGCTCCATGGGTTCCTGTACACATGATTCCTAGAGCAGGTGAGGGAACCCTAGGATTTGATGGAGATAATTAGCATAGCCTGTAGAGCCTTCCGAGAAACTTTTAGGGTAACAGTGTAAGAACCAACGTGAGGTTGAGCCCCAAATTCTCTCTTTTTAATATTCCATGAGCTTTACTGCCATCTGTAGGACTTGGGTCACAGAAAGATAGAACCCTCTAGGACTGAAGGCATGGTTGTTTCTGAGAGCACCAGGCAGGCAAGAGAGCCCTATGACCTGCAGGAGACAGAATTCTAGCTTTTATTTAGGAGGTTCTCCTGACCAGGAATCTCAGTTCCATGTCTTTTCTGCACTGCCATCTGTCTTCCTTCCCCCCCCATGCCCAGGTGGCAGCCTACATCCCTCAGCTGGCCAAGTCAAATCCAGACCTGTGGGGTGTTTCCCTGTGCACCGTGGACGGTCAGCGGTGAGATGCTGGGTGAGCAGAAGGGGAGGCAGGGCACAGCTGCTATAACAAAGGCCAACCCTTTGATAGTGCCTGTCTGCTTTCAGGCACTCTGTGGGCCACACAAAGATCCCCTTCTGCCTGCAGTCCTGTGTGAAGCCCCTCACCTACGCCATCGCCATCAGCACTCTGGGCACCGACTATGTGCACAAATTTGTGGGCAAGGAGCCCAGTGGCCTGCGCTACAACAAGCTCTCCCTCAATGAGGAAGGTGAGCACCACTGAGGGCTCAGACCAAACTCATGGCCTCCCTTCTGCTCACCAGCCTTGATTGTTGTTTCTCTATTCTTCCTAATTAACCATGTCATTCCTTCCTCCTCAGCAAATTCATCTTTCTTGTCTAACCTCCAGGGTGAGCAGGCTGTAAAGGAGGCTTTGTTGAGTGGCTGATAGGCTCTGGGTGGTTTGTGTTTCTCCAGGAATCCCCCACAACCCCATGGTCAATGCTGGTGCCATTGTCGTCAGTTCCCTGATCAAGGTCAGTGCCACACCTACCCTTCTGAATGGTTTGCTTCCCTAGGTCCCCTTATCTGTTCAGCTCTCTAGGAACACCCTTGGGACCCTGATTCTTTTCAGGACCCCTAGGAGACATAGGGAAGCACAGCAGGGTTCCACATGTGTTGTGTTAATAAAAGGGAATGCCTCACCTCTCCCCCACCCTAGCCCTTGGGGAAGTGAGCAGGTCCTGACCCCTGCCTAGGGCCATGGGCCAAATGCCAGAGACAGGGGGAGGACAGAACTATTGGGCGCTGATTGGCTCTTTCTGGGTAAAGGAAGGGTGAATGGCCAGGCCAGGGCAGTTATGCACGTCACCTGGAACTGTGAGATGGCCTTGAGCAAGGGTGTCAGGCTGGCCCATCAGCTGTAGGTCTCCCAGGGCTTGAGCAAGAACCCCGGGGGCAGCATGGGCAGCAACACTCTGGAGCCAATCAGAGCCCCTCCTGGGGAAGGTGGTGTTAAGAACCCTGCCCTTAGGGAATCAAGGTGCCAGAGTTCCTGTGGTGTTGACACATACAGGGAACAATGCATCTGGACCATCTCTCACCTCATTCTGTGATACATTCTGTGATTACACTATCTGCACCTGCCTCATCCTGGCACCTGCCTCATCCCTTATCCCATCCCCACTTAAACAGGCCCTACCAGACTTGATTCTCAGCTAAAATCTTCAGCTTTATTTCAGTTATCAGTGAAAGTATTATATGCAGGCATCATCATCCCATTTCTGCCCCACATCCAGCCTTGAGGATGAGTACTAGAGTCAGGGAAAGGACAGAGTAAGGCTCAAACTAAATGCTTGATTTCTTAGTATTACTTATTTGAAAGGCAAGAGACTGATAGAGGTTGGCCATCTTCTGACTACTCCCCTAAATGCCTACAATAACCAGGGCCAGGCCAGGCTTAACCAAATCCAGGACTCTCCCACAGGTAGCAATGACTTGAACCAGGGTCTGCCGCCTACCAGGCTATGCACTAGGAAGCTGGAATCAGAAGTGCAGCTGGGACTTGCACCCAGGCACTCCGACAGGAAATGTGATCATCCCAGCTTGGCGTCTTAGCTGTTAGCCCAAAGGCCTGGCCTGGTTTGGTTTCTAAGATCAGTAGATACAGACATGGAGGCAAAAAGGACTTGGTTCTGTCTTCCAGGAGGTCACTATAATATGCAGCACACTCCCAGTAGACTAGTCTAACACTTCACCCCCAGGTCATCCTCACCTTGCCTCTGTCATCCTCCTAGGCTTCAATACTGACAGCTCTCTTTCCCCACAGATGGACTGTAACAAGGCGGAAAAGTTTGACTTTGTAAGTTCCCTTGCTTCTTGTCTCTATGGCATGCATTCCTCTCCAGCTCAGTATTTGGCTCTCACCTCACCAACACGTGCACCTACCCATACTTAAAAACCTGATCTCAGAAGGTGCAGGAATCTGCTGGCCTCAGAGAGCAAAGTCTCCTGATGTCCCTGCCCTGTTGGGCAAAGCTGGGAGGAGGGCCTCGTCAGGGATGGGTTTAATAGGGAAAGGGAATCCCTGGGCAAGTAATACCTCACATGCCCCCTTCTTTTCCAGGTGTTGCAGTATCTAAACAAAATGGCTGGGAATGAATTCATGGGTTTCAGCAATGCCACGTAAGAGAGGCCCTGTCCAGGTTGGCTGCACACGCTTGTGGTAGGGGATGTGGGGCAAGAGGATTTTGGGAGCAAGAGATTTCAGTGGAAATCTGGCTGTCTTCCTTTCTCTCAGCCCCTTCACTGACCTTTGTTCACTTAGTGGAATAATTTGTTCCTTACTTATGTATGGTAAGTGAGGCAGTATAATGATCTGTGCCTAAGCCCTCAGTGGCCAAGATTTCAAAAAGCTGCAAACAAGCTTTTGTAAACCCAACATCTAGGCTACATTGAGGTGAGGGTAGCGGTGTTTTTCTCATTTGCCATTTTACATGCTGGGTGTTGACTTGAGGTCAGGAGTGTCCTCTACTTCTAATATTGCCAGCAGAAGGCACAAAGAGAATAAGTTGACACCTGTCTCAGGGACAGAGATGTCTCCCCTTCTCCCCAAACCCACGCTGCCACCAACTTCATGCACTCAATTAGGTCTCTGCTTCAGGTTTCAGTCAGAGAAGGAGACGGGGGACCGGAATTATGCCATCGGCTATTATCTCAAGGAGAAAAAGGTAACTGGGACCGGCTGGTAGCAAATAGTCCCACGACTCCCGTTGCTGGTGGAGGGTGTTCAGAACCGGGAACCTGGGCTGAGCCCCTGCCAGTGTGAGGGGCTGAAGAGAAAGAAAGGCTGTCTTCCTTCTGCTTCTTGCAGTGCTTTCCTAAGGGGGTGGATATGATGGCCGCCCTTGACCTCTACTTCCAGGTAAGCACATGCTGCTGAGGGCCAAAGAAGCAGGACAGATTGCCTGTCCTCCTTAATCCACCCACAAGAGGGATGTTCTTTCTAGTGGTTCTGCTGGCCTTCAGATACACGTGGGGAACCTGATGAATGAGCTAGATGCCAAGAGCATTGGGGGTCCTGGGTGTGGGTCCATACCACACTCCCACCTCTCCCTTCTCTTCACAGTTGTGCTCCGTGGAGGTCACTTGTGAATCCGGTAGTGTCATGGCGGCCACTCTGGCCAATGGTGGGATCTGCCCCATTACTGGCGAGAGTGTGCTGAGTGCTGAAGCAGTGCGCAACACCCTCAGCCTGATGCATTCCTGCGGCATGTATGACTTCTCGGGCCAGTTTGCCTTCCACGTGAGTGTCTCTGGCCTTCCCACACATCTCTGCCAGAGCCGTGCCCAGAAGAGAGGATACTGGGTCTCTGAAAACAGAAATGGAAGCTTGGTCTTGCCCTTGGGAGAGTGTGGAACACATCACATTCCTCAGACACACAAACACTGGGATGTCTGGGCTTCTGACCCACTCTGGATTGCACATCCTGTGACAGCCTCTTCCGTCCAGGCCTCAGTTATGTGTCCCTTTAAAGAAGGGCTTTTCTCCCCCACCCTATCCTCCTTTTAGGAAATATTCAGTCAATCGGAAGGCAGAGTTAGAGAGCAAACTTCCATCTACTGATTAATTCCCCAAATGGGCACACAATGGCTGGGGCTGAGCCAAGCTGAAGTTAGGAGCCTTAGATTCCATCTGGATCTCCCCCGTGGTGCAGGAGTCCAAGGACCTGGGAAGCTGGGTCAGAAGTGGAGCAGCTGGAACTCAAACCAATGCCCACATAGGACGCTGGCACTGCAGGTGCCATAACACTAGCTCTAATAGTGGCTTTTTTTACTGTCCTCTCAGGCGGGCCCTGCTCCACCTGAGTTCCCAGTTCCTGCCATTTTGGTTTGCAGTGTCTGTCAAAGTTATTTTTGTTTATTGATTTCCCTGTGTATTGCTTCTCTCCCACCATCAGAACATAAATGGCAGTTCTTATGTAGCATCAAGCAACATGCTATTAGTATCATAAATAATTCCTAACAGAAATGATGAATTGAGGAAGTGAAGGGAGAGGCAGGAGTAGGAAAGGAAATAATTAACAAGCCAGAAGTTGAGGCCTAGTGTCTTGCCCAGTCACTTGGGAATGCTAACTAGTGTTATCTTCCCAGATATGGGGCATATCATATCTCAGTTTCAACTCCATTTGTCAGGTGGGATTGCCAGCCAAATCAGCTGTGTCGGGCGCCATCCTCCTGGTGGTACCCAATGTCATGGGAATGATGTGTCTGTCACCTCCCTTGGACAAGCTCGGGAACAGCCACAGAGGCATCAACTTCTGCCAGGTAAACTGCCGCTTGGCACATGGAACTAAATTAATCAAGCAGTGTACACAGGAGCTACTGAAGCAAAGTCTTAGGATTACTGTGTAGGGTCTAAGTAAACAATAGTCTTGGTTTCCAATTCTAGAAGCTGGTGTCCCTCTTCAACTTCCACAACTATGACAACCTGAGGCACTGTGCCCGGAAGCTGGATCCACGGCGTGAAGGGGGAGAGGTTCGGGTAAGGAACAGCCCAAGGGACTGTTAAAAAGAGAACATCCCACAAACCTCCAGCAATGCCCTTGGGCAGGCCTTCGTGAGGAGGGAGGTCACAGGGTGAGTGAGCTCCAAGCCAGAATTAATGTCCAGTGGGTATGACTTATGTTCCAGAACAAGACTGTGGTGAACCTCTTATTTGCTGCCTCTAGTGGAGATGTGTCAGCTCTGCGAAGGTAATTCTCCAGTGACCAAATATACACCAAGAAAATCTGGGTCTCAGGTCTTCTGAGATAAAATGAACATAGATTACATTTACTTAATGTATATTTTATAAGTGTCTGCTTGTCATATAATAAGCACTTGATTAATGATAGCCACTTCAGATACTAACTTGGTGTTGGGAACAGTGGGGGGAAGTAGGAACCATGCTGGAAATGGCTGACATCAACAAATGAGAACTGGACAGTTTGGAAACACTGTTGTGACAGTAAATCTCTTCCGGGTATAGAGGACAGATTATACAGAGTCTCCCAGATCTTGCCATAAATTGTTTTGCTTTTTCTGGGACCTATGCATCTGACCCACTCCACAAAAAACAACTAGTGATTCTGGATTGACCTGGGTAACTCCAGCTGCTTCCTACACCCCTCAGGTTTGCCTTGTCAGCCATGAACATGGAGCAGAAAGACTATGACTCACGCACAGCTCTGCACGTGGCTGCAGCTGAAGGTACCTGAAGGGCTCAAAGGGAGACACACATCCTAAACCCTTTCTGGATGTGTGGCCTCTACCAGCTGGGACAGCCACTCAGTTGGTCCTGATGCCTGCTGGGCAGCCACTCACACTGGGTGCTCCACAGAGAAACCTGGGCGAGGCTCTTCCCCCTCCCAGCTGAGGGGCTGCACCCAAGGGCTAAGCAGCTCTACCCTTGTGCTTGTATTCTTAGGACACACTGAAGTGGTTAAGTTCCTGATCGAGGCTTGCAAAGTGAATCCCTTTGTCAAGGACAGGTGAGTAGGACTGGGCTGACAAGAAGCCGGAGAGGATGGGTGCCAATCCACTACTGCCCGGTACAAACAGCTACCAGGCCTCTCCTGGTCTGACTGTTATCACTGTTCCTCCCAGGTGGGGCAACATTCCCCTGGACGATGCTGTGCAGTTCAACCACCTGGAGGTGGTCAAGCTGCTTCAAGATTATCAGGACTCCTACATGCTCTCTGAAACCCAGGCTGAGGCCGCAGCTGAGGCTCTATCCAAAGAAAACTTGGAGAGTATGGTGTGATGCCCAGGTCATGGACCATCCCCGTTTCACAAAAACCTGATGAGCTGGCTACACACTTAACCTATAACCACCCAAAAATGCTATGGAGAGCTACAGTGCTTCGGCAACATCAGAGAGTTCACTTGGTCAGAGTGCAGTGCTTTCTGTGAGCATCACAAAGCCCCATTCCGCTTTGCAGATGAGGACAGAAAACAGTCTCAGTGGACACCTGTCTTAGATCTATCCATAGTGACAGGGGTTTCTTTAAGGCACAGCCTGATGGCAGAGCACATTTGGCACCCTCAAATCCATCCCAGACCTCCACTCAGGTCCCCTCTTCCTCAAGAAACTGTCATGCAAGAGACGCCAGTGGAGGGCTCCAGTTACCATGTGCATGTACTCATGAACAGAATAAGAGAGTAAGACAAAGGGAGGGCCTGTGTGCCTGACTTTAGTAGCCCGGACACAGCTGCCCCGCCCCCATCAGGACATGCTGCTGCTACTGTTGACAGCAATTTTATAGACAGAGAAAGTATTTTGTGCTCAAATAAACTTTAATTACACAAACTATAATTTTGGGTAATCCCATTCACTCTTCCCTTAAAGGGTATCCAGCTTCATCATCATCATATAAAAAAATATCACAGGGTCATACAGAGCCCAAACAATACATATTTTGTATCCATGCCTGCCCACTCCATCAGGTTTCCCTCAGCCTGAAACTGCTTTGGGTGACATGTGTTCTGCTGCTAGGGGCTGGAGACTGGGTTTCAAAAGGGTCAGGACCTCGGCTTTTCTCTCTGGAAGTCCCAGCTATGTAGAAGACAGACCTCAAGAATTAAACAATTTCCAGCAGCAGTCCCCTAGTCCTCCCCTTTGGTCATGCTATAACTGGCATGATGACTGATGGCTGTGGCTGGCTGGCAGCGATGTAGATTAAGGAGGCTGAACGTCAGGCAAAGACAACTGTTCTGGGAGGACAGAGGCTCTGTGGTGCTGAGGCAATGGAGGAGTCGGGCAGGCTTTAGTCCTCTCCTGCAACGCAGTCCATAAAGCTTAAACTCCGTCTGTGCTGCAGAGGATGGGTCAAGTCACTGAGCCCACCCCTCCTCCAGCCAGAGGTAGAGTTGGTAGAGCCCAAGAATAAACCGGCCACAAAGGGAAAGAGTGGTATCCCAATGATTAATTATCCCAATGATTAATAAATTCAAACAAAGGTGAAAGAAAAAGACTCAGGACTGACAGTCTGAAACTGGCCTGGACATGGGTGGTACAGACAGACTGACGGAAGCCAAGTCAGGGGACACACTTGTGCCTGTCTAGGAACTGGCGGAAATTTGGGTGGGGCAGGAGGGGTGCTGGCAGTATGCCCAGCTTTCGCCAGGCAAGGGAAGGGAGGACGATAGAGCTACCCAGAGGACTCCATGCAGAGCTGTGGGAACCAGAGATCGTAAAAAGCCTCCATTCTAAATGTGACCCCAGCAGAGTACATGACTGGAGACTCCCGTGAAGGACACACTAGAGGCCTGTGGGCACCTCAAGCCCTGAGTGGGTCAGCAGCTCTCCATCCCAGAGGGCAAACGCAGGCACTACAGGACCCCGGAAGGCAGTCTGTAGCGTGCAGATCAGGGAGACCTGGCTCACATCCACCAGGCTGAGCTTCTGGGCCTCACAGTCCAGCAGTAGCCCCACCTTGTCTGGCTGCCCAACACCCTCCACAGGAGCTTTCTCGTTGGCCCACATGGTGTGCCACTTGCGCTGCGCATAGGAGAACACCCAAGATCGTTCATCCATACCGATGCAGCTATCGCGGGACATGTCGGCATCGGCCACTCCTATGCGGAACTGCTGGGAACGCCCCACGGTCACCTCCCAGTAGTGCCTCCCACTGCTGACCGCCGTGTCTGCCAGCACCACGGCCCACTCTCGGAAGCGCTCCGCATTCAGTGCGACTTGGGTGGGTTCCAATCCAACTAAGCCATATGTAACCGCCGTACCCTCTCTGAATAGGGCGAGGCTGCTGTGGGCAGTTTTTTCGGCAAGCTTAAATTTGATGCCACCTACGGGGAGAGAGAGGAAAAAAAAACAATGGATAAGGATGTGGACTAAGCTGAAGGGCGGGGGATCAAACACGCACGTGCGGCCCCAGGAGCCAAAGGCTCGAACTGGGCAAGTTCCGACACTAGAGTATGCCCGGCGCCGCCTCTGCCCAGGCTAACACGGAGGGAAAAAGGGAAAGGACCCGGGCTTGAGCTGTTTCTTGGAGCGGGGACCCAGAATGAGAAAGGACGCCATTTTGTAGGTAAAAGAGAAAAACCCTACCTCTCCGGACTTCCGCCGCGGCAGCTCCCAATCGCTGGCCTCCACAGTAGTACAACTGCATTGCCTGTGAAAAGCGCAGTGCCATGTTTCGTCCCTGCCGGCCTCGGGACACCCGCAAGACCAATACCCCTCCATCTGCAGACCCAGCTGTCCGAGCACGCGGGTCGCGGCGGACGCGCGGCGTGATGATGTCAGGGGTCGTCTCCATGCCCACGCGGCGCGTTCCTGGTGATGCGGTTCCGGTTGTAGTGACGGTTGATGGGGAGTACTTCACGTTTGCTGCTGCTTGCGGGAAGCACTGGTGCTCGCCTCAGAGCTACCTGGGACCTGGAGAGATAGTGGACCCAGGCGCTTTAAAAGGATCGGGGTTTTTATTTGCTGTTTTAAATGCCTTTTTTTTTATTGGAAAGATATATACAGAGAGGAGGAGAGACAGAAAGATCTTCCGTCAGTCGATTCACTCCCCAAGCGGCCGCGATGGCCGGTGCTCAGCTCAGCTCCGAAGCCAGGAGCTTCTTCCAGGTTTCCCACGCGAGTGCAGGAACCGTCACACACACACATACACCACACGGCTTTGGACCGTCTTCGACTGCTTTCCCAGGCCACAAACAGGGAGCCGGATGGGAAGCGGGGCCGTCGGGATTAGAACCGGCGACCATATGGGATCCAGGCGCATGCAAGGTGAGGACTTTAGCTGCTAGGCTACCGTGCCGGATTGGTTTTAAGGCCATGCATTTGCCTGGCTGTTCTTAAGCGGCTTCTAAAGCTGTGTCCCATAGCCTAGTGAACGTGTGTGTTCAAGCCCTGGCCATGCTGCTATTCCAGCTGCTGCAATGGCCGACCCTGGGAGTCAGCGGTGATGGCTTACCAGCCACCCGCAGGAGACCTGGACTGACTTGAGCCTGGCCCAGCCGCTGCTGTTGTATTTTGAGAGTGAGCCAAAGGAAGGGAGGCTCTCACTGTATATCGCAGATACAGTATATTTTAAAGCATGGATTTCAGAATTGTTACGGGGTGCAAGCGAGACATGTCTAAGGTTTATTGAGGAGTCTTTATTAACCAAGCTTGGTGATAATAGAGCATACTAGAAATAACAAATCACAAGCCCATATGGCAATGCAATCAAACATAATCCCAAGAGGAACAAATGGTCATTACCCCTAAGTCCATCTGTTAAGCTAAAGACCTATGTCCCAGCTTCTCCAACAATATAAGTTATCCTAAGAGACATGCGGGCCCGGCACAGTGGCGCAGTGGTTAAGGTCCTCACCTTGCGGGCCCCCGGATCCCATATGGGCACCGGTTCTAATACCGACGGCCCCGCTTCCCATCCGGCTCCCTGTTTGTGGCCTGAAAGCAGTCGAGGATGGCCCAAAGCTTTGGACCCTGCACCCGTGTGGGAGACCCGGAAGAGCTCCTGGCTGCTGGCTTCGGACTGGCTCAGCTCCAGCCATTGCGGCCACTTGGGGAGTGAACCATCAGATGGAAGATCTTCCTCTCTGTCTCACCTCCTCTCTGTATAACCGATTTTGCAATAAAAATAAATGAATAAACAAATCTTTAAAAATAAATTTTAGAAACAATAAAGGCTCGATAGGCAGATGTGGGTAAGCAGGTGGGCGGGATCTTGGCCTTCTCAGGATCTCAGCTGAAGTCTTCTCTCCCAGAAGTATACTCTGAGTGTATCATCTACTGTGATATAGTCCTCCTTCACCCCTTAACGGGAACGCTGAAATTGTCTACCCCAAACAAGCATTGTAGAACAGAGGGTTAAGCCACTCAGCGCAGGTGTTCCATGTCAGAGTGCCCAAGCACCTAGGCCCTTACCACCCATGTGAGAGACCAGGAGGGAATTCCTTCGTCCTGACTCTGGCTTGTGACAGCCATATGGGGAACGAGCCAGAAGATGGAAGGTCTCACTCCCTGTCTTTCTGTTGCCCTTTCAAATAAGTAAATAAATTTTCCTTTAAAAAATATCATATCTACTCTCTGTTTATTTTCTGAGATCCATGTACATAGCCCACTGGAAGTTTCTACCTGAATATCCCCAAGCCACCTGAAACTCAATGACCAAAGCTAACCTCATCTTTCTTCACAAACTTTTTGCTCATCCTGAATTTTGCACCCTGAGCTACACTCCACACCCAACCAGTTGCTCAGAAACCTGTAAGAACCTGGCTTGCACCTGTGACTGCTATCAAAGCCCTATTGTACTTTTTCTTCCCTGGACTGTACCATCAACCTGCTTACTGGTCTACCTTTATCTGCAGTATTGCCAAGGAAACCAAAGACAAGTTGTAAATTCTTAATAATTACGATAAGGACTTTGTCCTTGGTGCCTCTGGGGCCTCAGTATATCACTCAGTGTACCAAGTATGTGTTCATTCTTTTGGAATGAATACATAGACAATCATACTCAACCAGGGTTTGGCGCCACCATCTTTGCTGTGCAATGGCTCTTTCTCTCCACCAGGCGTCAGTGTGGCTCACTTCACTGAGAGCCCGGACCCAGGGAAAAGATTGCTTCAGAAAAGGCCACCTCTGTCAGTAACTTGCTGGTCAGTAGGAACAAGAGAAAGGTCCCAAGCCTGTGTTTCCATAGGATTCCTTTTTCCATCTTATTCTGCTGTGAGAGCTGGAGCAGTCACTGTATTTCCCTCATGCTGTAGCTTATGATATTTCTCCCTTACTGTATTCCCTCCTCAGTGAAGAGTTTGACCTGTCATCTTTTATTTAACTTAAAAAAAAAAAAAAGATGTATTTATTTTTATAGGAAAGCCAGATTTACACAGAGAAGGAGAGACAAAAAAAAAAAAAAAAGAATGAAAAAGGAAAGATCTTCCCTACACTGTTTCTCCCCAAGTGGCCTCAACAGCCACAGCTGAGCCGATCTGAAGCCAAGAGCCTCTCCTGGGTCTACTATATGGGTTTGGGTCCCAAGGCTTTGGGCCGCCCTCAACTGCTTTTCCATGCCACAAGGGGGGAGTGGCATGGGAAGTGGAGCACCCAGGACATGAGCTGGCACCCATATTGGATCCCAGCGCATGCAAGGCGAGGACTTTAAACCACTAGACTATCGGGCCAGGCCCGTCTTGTTTCACTTTTACGGACTGATGGGTCTCAGATAAGCTCATCTATAAAGAGCTTCAGAGACAGAAGGAGAATTGCAGAGAGAGAGAGAGAGCTCTTCCATTCACTAGTTCACTCCATAAATACACAGCAGTGGGAGCTGGGCCAATCCAAAGTCAGAAGCCAGGAATTTCTTCTAGTCCCCCCACACGGGTACAGTAACCAAACACTTGGCTCATCTTCCACTGCTTTCCTAAGCATATTAGCAAGGAGCTGGATGGGAGATAGAGCAGCCAGGACTTGAACTGGCAGCCATATGGGATGCCAGTGCCATGTTGGAAACTACTCACTGTGCCACAATGCTGGCTCCTAAAGAGCTCCTCTTCATCATTCTGACGATTTACCTCACTTCTTGCTCACAAGCAAGTCATCAATTCTTAACATTTCCATGCACGCCGACAAGGAAGGGGCAGACTTTCACTGGACAGACAAAAAAGGGAAATATACTAAGCAGAAGGAACAGACTCAAGCCCTGCGTTGTAAGACAGAATGGAGTGTTTAAACAGCCACAAGGAGCACACTATTGCCCAACCACTGTGCAAGGGAGATAAGGAGAGTGGTGAGAAATGCTGTGTCTGGGGACAAATTGTACTTGATTCCTGTCAGAGTGGCTGTGCTTATCACCTAGCTCCTGTCTCTAGCTTCCTGCCAGTGCAGACCATGGGAGGAACTCTCTCTCTCTCTCTCTGTCACTCTCTCTCCCTTTCTCTCTACTTCTCAAATACATTTAATTTTTTTTTCATTAAAAAGAAAAGGGGCCTGCCACTGTAGCCTAGTGGCTAAAGTCCTCACCTTGCATGCATCAGGATCCCATATGGGTGCTGATTCTAATCCCAGCAGCTCCATTTCCCATATAGCTCCCTGCTTGTGACCTGGGAAAGCAGTTGAGGATAGCCCAAAGCCTTGGGACCCTGCACCTGTGTGGGAGACCCAGAGGAAGCTCCTGGCTCCTGGCTTCGGATTGGCTCAGCTCCAGCCGTTGCGGCCACTTGGGGAGTGAATCATCGGATGGAAGATCTTCCTCTCTGTTTCTCCTCCCCTCTGTATATCTGACTTTCTAATAAAGAAAAAGAGAAAGAGACAGAGAGAAGTTAGGATTAAATTATTATGGGGCACATATGCCATGGTGAGGAGTTTAGATTCTTTCAGGCAATATAGGCACTATAACCAGAAACTGAAGAAAATGACAAATTACAGGTAGTCAAATCTGGCAGAGCATGGAAATTGAATTAGAGGGAATGAGACTTGATATAGGGACTGACCCAATCCCACACTAGCATTCTCATGAGAGACACAGGGCAGACTCAACTACCTCAAGGGTCGAGTTGGTGGACCGAGTAGATGAGAGAGATTGGGGTAGGAGTCACGGCTGACTTAAAGGTGCCAACAACGAGGGGACTTGGCAAATGTTGCCATATGGGCAGGACCATTAACTGAGTTCTGTACAGACTGACTCTGAAGTGTCTCTAGGACAATCAAGTAAAAATGTCCTGTGGTTGCAGGACATGTCAGTTTTAAGGGTGAATGAAGTCACCCCAGAAGAAGGTGGAGACTAAATCAAGCAGAAAATGAGCTGATAGTCCAAGATTAGCATATGAGCTGGCCCCCAGAACCTGCTCTGTGGTGAGGACAGGTCCGCCTGCCATGGGGTTGTATCCGACTCCCCAATATCAGATGCAGCTTCACATTCTGCTTCTCAGATTACCCCGTGTCCAACATGTGGGGCCCCGATCTGATCCAAGTGCTAATTGGAGCCCTTAACTATGGATAGGAGAGGGATGATGCCCTCAGAGCTTGGCGATTGTTCTGGATTTTACCAGGAGTCAGCAGTCAGCAAAGCACAGCCAGAGAAAGAGCGAGAAGGCGGGGGTGCCCTCAGGAGCTGGCCAAAGGGGCTGCTGGGCTGGCTGCAGTTGCGCTGGGTCCTTTGTCCTGCAAAAACTGTCCGCACAATGCATTCGGTACAATGCTGAGCTGGCATTCTGCGCATGAGGCTGTGCTAGAGTCCACGTGGCAAAGCAGAGGTGGGTGGTCACCTGGTGCCTAGGGACCTTATTTCCATTCCATATTGAAATGCTGAAGGGAAACCTTTTCTCTGTGTTTCATTTATGTATCAATTCATTAACTATTTGATTAGGACAACTAGTTTAGTAGGTATGTATTGCTTGGGCATATGTTCTTTGATCCCCCAACAACCTTGTATGATCATTAAGGTGGACATTTTTATGAAACTCAAACAGTTCATTCTTGAGCTCCTGGTGGTAGCATGCAAACTAGGGAACAGCTGCAGAAAGGTGCCAAGTCAAGCCTGGACCACCTCAAAGGTGGCTCCGGTGATTACCTGGGACCCACAATAGGGGAAGCAAACAGGTCTATTTGCAAATTCCCTGAGCAGCGTTAGGGTCAAGCCACTGGCTCCCTGTTAGCATTGATTATGCCTTCATGGCATCCTCTTGGGAGGCAGAGAAATGGGGCTTTCACTATTGAAAGGAAGTCATTGAAACAAGGAGTTTAAAAGGTTCTTGGTTAATAGTCAAGAGATAACCAAGTGTAGGAATAGATGGCACTACAGGGGTGATTCCTACTGAATGTCAGTAAGACTTATGGTTGGAGCCAGCCAAGATCAGTGGTGCAGTGTGTTAAACCACAGTCTATGTAACACTTGTACTCCAATATGGGAGCTGCCTCAACCCCGGTTGCTTTGCTTCCGGCTCAGCTCTCTGCTAATGCACCTGGGAAAGCAACAGAAAAATGGCCCATATGTTTGGGCTCCTGCTACCCATGTTGGGGACCAGGACTCTGTTTCCAAGCTCTTGGCTTCGACCCAGGCCAACCCCAGCCCTTGCAGACATTCAGGCAGTGAACCAGCAGAGGGGAGATCTCTTTCTGACTCTTCCTCTTTCACTCTTTCTGTTACTCTACATTTCAGATAAACAAATAAACAAAAAATTGTTTAAAAAAGAAAAGACTTACAATAACTTTGTCACTACCCCAGGTTATTTTACAAACCCTGTCTCCACCTCCATTGTTCCTACCGGAAAAATAAATAAATAAATAAAAGTGTCTGCTTACTTAAGGCCAGAAAGGGAAATATAGAGAATCTATAGTTAAATTTAAAAAGAAGTTTGTTTTTTTTTTAAGTTTGCTCTTTCAAAAAGCAGAGTGTGAGAAGTAAAGAAAAAAGTTCATCTTCTATCTGTTGATTCACTCTCCGGGATGAGGCCAGGATCTGGGAATCAAATCTGGGGCTTCCATGTAAGTGACAGGGACCAAGCTATTTCAGCCATCATGCACTGCCTCCTGGAATCAGCAATAACAGGAAACTGAAGTTGGAAGTGGAATTGGGATATTTTTTTTTTTCAATGAAAACTTTTTATTGAAGTTTTACACTGTGTTATAGCATCTGGTATGAATATTCTGTGATTAAAAGCCAATAGAAGCCAACATTGTCATAGAGCCTATTACGCCATCACCTGCAGCACCAGTATCCCATGTGGGTACCTGCTGGAGTCCTGGGTACTCTACTGCTGATCCATGCCTCTGCCAATACACCTGGGAAAACAGCAGCAGACCCAATGTGGGAAACCCAGAAGGAGTTCCAGGCTCCTGGCTTTGGTCTGGCCAGCCCTGCACATTGAGGCCTTTTGGGACATGAACCAGTGGATTTGAAACTTTGACTTTCAAATAAATAAATCTTTTTTAAAAAGCCATTGATTAAAAAGTCTAATTAAGTTGCTGATGTTATTTCAACAATAACATGATTGAGGTTATTAATGATTTTTATTAGGTAGCTAAAATATTTATTGAAAGGTTTTCTTGAATACATTTTTAAATAAAATTTTACAGAAGTATTATGCTATAGAACCAGGTACTTTATGTTAGAATGCTAAATATAAGAAGCTTGTGTTGCCCTGCAAGGAATTGGGATTTGAACCAAGAATTTTGATATGGGATGTGGGTAACCCAACCAGTGTCTTAACCAAAGGCTTACCCAGCAGTTAAACTTTTGTTTCTTCAGGGGCTGCTGTTATGATGCAATAGGTTCCACTGCTTGAGACTTCTACATCACAGTGCCAGCTTCAGACCTGATTACTCTGTCTCTGGTCCATCCTGGGAGGCAGTAGACGATGGCTCAAGAGTTTGGGTTTTGGGCCCAGTGTGGTGGCTTAGAGGCTAAAGTCCTGTGATCCCATATGGGTGCTGGTTCTAGTCCCAGTGGCCCTGCTTACAATCTAGCTCCCTGCTTGTGGTCTGGGAAAGCGGTCAAGGATGGCCCAAAGCCTTGGGTGCCTGCGCCTGCGTGGGAGACCCGAATGAAGCTCCAGGCTTCTGGCTTCAGATTGGAGCTTAGCTCCAGCCATTGTGATCACCTGGAGAGTAAATTATTGGACAGAAGATTTTCCTCTCTATATATCTGACTTTGCAATAAAAAATAAAATAAATCTTAAAAAAAAAGAGTTTAGGTTTCTATTACCTACATGGGAGATCTAGATGGAGTTTCTGACTCCTGTCTTTGGCCTAGAGAAGCCCTGGCGGTTATAGGTACTTGGGCAGTAGCAAAAAGGAGGAATAAACAATCTGGAAAATAAATAATGCAGATGAACCAGGGTGTATCCCAGGTAATCTCACGGGTGTTTGACTAGCAATCCTGTGCATCCCCAGGCAGTCCCCGCAAAGCACCCACCTTTTCAGTTCCCCCAAATCATCCCAATGGGGCAGTTGCCAAGCCAGCACTGGCACTTTCATACTGGTTTCCTCTGCTTCAACTTGAGCGTGGGTATCCTCACTTTAGCCTTCCTTTCTTTTTTTTAAGATTTATTTATTTTTATTGCAAAGTCAGATAAACAGATGCTGACAGTCCAGACAACCTTGTCCAATAAAAATTAAATAAATCTTTTTTTTTTTAAAGAGCAACATTGGAGAGCCATAGGAGAGGAGAAAGACAGATGCTTACAGCCCAGACAACCTTGCCGTGTCTCTCCCTTCTCCTAGGTCTCCCCCAGGGCCTTCAAAGTTAGTGGATTTGAAGAGTAGTTCCAGCTGAAGCCTTGGGTGCCCCAGGCTCCAAAGGGTGGTGCTTGGTATCTCACAACACCATGGAAACTCCAAGCCAGGCATAGCTGCTCACCCCTTGCAGCTGTGCCTGGCAGAGGCTGATGGTGGTCAGCTAGCAGAGGCTTTTGCTGGGGTCATCGTGGCCCAGTCAAATCCAGCTGTGACCATGACGCTGCTCTGTGTAGATTCTTTCCAGAGAACAGCTGATGTCCCGGACCACAGCATAGAAGCCAGCCCAGTCCTCTCAAGTCTGATGTTACCTCTGGGCAGCTGCAGTCCAGATGGCCCTCCAGGGAAGCCACAGCCTCTCTCTAAATAGGGTAGCATCATGCAGGTAAGAAGAGTGAACCAAGGGGCCTTTGCCCAGGGATGAGCAAAGCAAGAAGGATACACGCTCTGTCTCTCATTAAACCGTTTAAGCAAATAGGCCAATGTGTTAGTCAGAAGATCAGGAATTCAGATGACTTTCTGCAGAACCTTTGCTCAAAGTTTCCTGGATAGGTAGAGAGATGGCAGGTTCTGGGAGACAGTAGTAGAAGGCATATTAAGTGTTCTCCCACCCCCCCATCCTAGCACTTGTGGTTTCCTCTAGGTGAGCAGCATGGAGTTTTTCTCCACTTTCCAGTTTGTATTCACCAGTTGCAATGAGAAGCATGTGGGCCAGACTGTCAGCTTCTCAGTGATGCCAGCAATAAAAATGCCATTTCGGCACCAGTCTTGCAGCATTGCCAAGTTCAGCTGCTGCCTGCAACACCAGCATCCTGTAGGGATATCAGTAAAAGCTTCAGCTACTCCACTTGTGATCCAGTTCCCTGCTAATGTGCCTGGAAAAGCAGCATCCACATGAGAAATTTAGAAGTTCCTGAACTCAACCGGGCCCAGCCCTGGCAATTACAGCCATTCGGAGAGTGAGCCAGCAGATGGAAGTTTGCTCTCTCTGCTTTCCCTCTCTCTCTCTCTGTAGTTTTGCCTTTCAAACAAATAAATAAGAACCACACCCACACTAGGTAGGGATTTTGGCAAGGCAGGAATCTATTTCTCAACATAGATACCCTTCTCAAACGAATCTTTTTGTTTGGTTTTGTTGAAAAATAACAGGCTAGGGTTGACATTTATTTTAACAGTTCATGTGCCCAAGTAAGCCAACATTGTGGTACAACAGGTTAAACAATTGCCTGCAAACAATAACATCCCATGTAAAGTGCCAATTCAGGTCCCAAATCTTGGCTGCTCCACATTTGACCCTGCTAATGTGCTTGGAAAAGCAGTGTGGCCCCTATCACCCACATAGGAAACCCAGATGGAGTTCCAGGCTCTTGGTTTAGGCTTTTCCCAGCTCTGGTATTTACACCTATTTGGGGAGTGAACCAATAGATGGGAGGTCTCTCTCTCTCTCTCTCTCTCTCTGCATTTCAAATAAATTTTTAAAATCTTAAACAAAAAAGTTGAGCTGGAGTTCAGTTCTCTAGAGGATTTCAATGTTTGATCTAACAATTTTCTTTGACTATAATGAGAAATTGAGTTAGCTGCACCTTGCCCTTCTGTTCCTAATTCTCTGAGGTCGTAAGTCTGGTGGGTAGAAATAACCCCTGCCTTTTCATGAAACCCTCACCAATGGCTCCCAATGTTTCAGTGTTTTGCCCAACCAGGAACAATTACTTGTGTTATCCAGCTCTACCCAGAGAAAATCAAAGCTCCAAGATCTCCCATTCACTGAATCAATGGATGCTCATTTACTGCCTGCTCTGTGCAAAGCATCAGGTTTTTAGGAGTGAACTAGTCAGGCCTAGTGCCTGTCCTCCTGCAGCTATGTCTGATGGAGAAAACTCACCTTAAACGTGTACCTAGAAAGTGCTGACATGAGGGCTGTTGTGGTGACTGCTGTTTTTTATGAGTTCTGGTTACACAGAATGTCCTTTTGTTCATGATACCCTCTCCTCGTGTGCTTATATATACCTTTCCCTGTCATTTATTTGAGGGAGAGAAAGAAATTTCCCTTTGGCAAATCCAAATGCCTATACATGATAAGGCCTGGGCGAAGCTGAGACCAGGAGCCAGGACCCACAATCCAAGTCTCCCACATGAGTGACAGGAACTTCACTGCTTGGACCATCACCTGCTGCCTCTCAGGATGTGCCTTGGCAGGAAACTGGTACTGAGAACAGAGCCAGGTACTGTGATGCGAGTTATATACATGTTAACTGGAGTCCTAACCACTAGGTCAAGTGCCTGCCCTATTTGTTTCTTTTTTTTTAAAGATTTATTATTTATTATTGGAAAGCCAGATATACAGAGAGGAGGAAAGACAGAGAGGATGATCTTCCATCCGATGATTCACTCCCCAAGTGAGCCGCGACAGCCGGTGCTGTGCCGATCCGAAGCCGGGAACCTGGAACCTCTTCCGGGTCTCCCACACGGGTGCAGGGTCCCAAAGCTTTGGGCCGTCCTCAACTGCCTTCCCAGGCCACAAGCAGAGAGCTGGATGGGAAGTGGAGCTGCCGGGATTAGAACCGGCGCCCATATGGGATCCCGGGGCATTCAAGGCGAGGACTTTAGCCGCTAGGCCACGCCGCCAGGACCGCCCTATTTGTTTTTAATAAAGATTTTGCAGCATTTTAAACCGTGTGTTCAAACATTGAGCTTCACAAAACTCCACATTGTGGCTAACATTGTGGCTCAATAAGCTAATCCTCCACGTGAATTCCGGGATCCCATATGGGTGCTAGTTCGTATCTCAGATGCTCCATTTCCCATCCAGCTCCCAGGCCTGGGAAAGCAGTAGAGGATGGCCCAAAATTTGGGAACCTGTACCTGCCTGGGAGACCCACAAGAAACTCCTGGCTCCTGGCGTCGAATCAGCTCAACTCTGGTCATTGTGGCCATTTGTGAGTGAACCAGTAGAGGAAAGATCTTTCTCTCGCTGTCTCTTCTTGTCTCTGTAAATCTGTCTTTCCAATAAAAAGAAATAGAGCTTTACCCCTTTTCCCAAATCCACTTGTATTCATTCCATCTCTTCACCTCTTCCAAACCTAAACACTATCTTGAATTCAGTGTTCATCTTTTGTTTTCCTTTTTACATATTTTCTCTTCTATATGTATGCCAAAAAGTGTATTTTGGGGACTAGAGTTTTGGCACTACAAGTTGAGCTGCCACTTGAGACACTGGCATTCCTTATCAGACTGCTAGTTTGAATCCATGCAGCTCTGCTTCCAGTTCTGCTCCCTGCTAATATGCCTGTAAGACAGCAGTGATGGCTCAAGTGCTTGGTCCTCTGCTCCCCAGGTGGAAGGCCAGGGTGGAGTTCCTGGCTCCTGGCTTTAACTTGGTCCAGGCCTAGCTGTTGGAACCGTTTAGGGAGTGAACCAGCAGATGAAAGATCTCTTGCTGTATTTTTCCATCTGTCCCCGTCAATCTGTCTTTCAAGTAAGTAAAATAAGTGTTTCTTAAAAAGTGTATTTTCGGGCCCGGCGGCGTGGCCTAGCGGCTAAAGTCCTTGCCTTGAAAGCCCCGGGATCCCATATGGGCGCCGGTTCTAATCCCAGCAGCTCCACTTCCCATCCAGCTCCCTGCTTGTGACCTGGAAAAGCAGGAGAGGACAGCCCAAAGCCTTGGGACCCTGCACCCGTGTGGGAGACCCGGAAGAGGTTCTTGGTTCCGGGCTTCGGATCAACACAGCACCAGCTGTTGTGGTCTCTTAGGGAGTGAATCATTGGGCGAAGATCTTTCTCTCTGTCTCTCCTCCTCTCTGTATATCTGACTTTGTAATAAAAATACATAAATCTTTAAAAATAAAATAAAAAAATATATATATATATATATATATATATATATATTTTTTTTAATTGTATTTTCAGGCCTGGCATCATGGCTTAATGGCTAAAGTTATCACCTTGCACGCACTGGGATCCCATAGAGGCGTTGATTCTAATCCCAGCGGCCTTGCTTCCCATCCAGTTCCCTGCTTGTGCCCTGGGAAGGCAGTCAAGGACAGCCCAAAGCCTTGGGACCCTGAACCTGTGTGGAAGACCCAAAAGAGGCTCCAGGCTCCAGGCTCCTGGCTTCAGATTGGAGCTTAGCTCCGGCCATTGCACCCGCTTGGGGAGTGAATCATCGGAAAGATCTTCTCTCTTCTCTCCTCCTCTCTGTACATCTGACTTTGCAATAAAAATAAAATAAATCTTTAAAAAAATGTATTTTTATTTAGCTATTCACTAGCTGTATAACTCAATTATCATTCTGTGTATAACTTTCTGAATCTTTATTTGCCATTTTGTTGCTAAGGCTCATCTTTATCAAGTGTCACTGTAGTGGTTCACTCATGTTGACTGATGACTAATATTCCCCTGTTGAATACCCCACTGCAGTCATCCATCCAGTCTCCTGGGCATTTGGATTGCTTCCAGGTTTTTTTGTTTTGTTTTGTTTTGGATTTTTGTTGTCAGTGTGAACCACACTGCTCTAAACATTCTCATAAATATCTCTTGGTAAATTTATAGAAAAGCTTTTAGTACATAAGATGTGAAGTATATGTTTGCTGTCTTTACAAGATGGTGCTCAATGGGGTTCCAAAATTATCATCCCACCTTATACTGCCATCAGGAATTGTGACTGATCCTATCACTCCATGGTGGTACCCAAGCATCTGCTGGCCAAGTCTCTGCCTTTTCTGAAAGCAGTGTGAACCCTGCATGCTCCCTGGAGCCAGTAGTCATGACTGCAATCTGACTGTCTCAGGAGCATCTGGAATGCAAGGAGCACCAAAGACCTCTGGTGTTTTTCTTCAGTGAGCTCAGGTGCGCTGGGCCTGTTCTTAGCAGCTCTTGGTGCTGGTATTCACGTTAGCTGGGGACTCTACCTCCATCTTCCCCAAGCTGAACACTGGAGGATGAGGACAGCACAGGCCCTCATCTGAGCTCCTCCCCACCCGCAGGTGAGTTGGATGGGACCATGCTGGCCCCCTTCCTTGCAGGCTTCACCTTCAGGTCATTGTTCTCTGCTGGGTGCTTCCAGGGAACAGCTTGCAGCCAGTTGTGACATGCCAACAGTATAGCCTATTGCTTGTCCCATTCGGCCTTCTCTACCAGCACACAGCCCCCACCCTAGGTCCTAAGTTCATTGCTAGTCCCGTTGTCCTTCTCCATGTGGTCCTTCTCTCTTCCCTTGACCAGCCTGCATCTCCTAGGCAGTTCCCTAGGGAAGGAGCCCAGAGTCCTGATCTTGGCTGTGGCAGAGGGAACTGGAGCCTTGCACTGCTTCAAAGCCCTGGCCTTGTCTCTTTCCCTTCACTGTTAGGGCCTGGTGAATGAGGGGTGAGGAAGCACACACTGACTCCGAGAGTAGACTACTCTTCCACAGTTCCCACTCCTGTCCTCCACGGGTGACAGCTCCTCCTTCTCCCCTTCCCCACCCTGTGGTTCCTCCCCAACCCCGACCCCACTCTGGTCTATCTTTGGTCTAAAAGGCCAGGCTGAGGGTTTGGAAAGGGAGGCGTTGGCATGGGCTGGGGGTAGAGGCTGCCGGCTCTGAGAAAGCCAGACACAGCAGAACTATTCTGTGCCAGAGCTGCAGGGTCTACAGATTCCAGCCCAGCCCAGCCAATGGGGGAGGGCCCTTTAATCCAAGGGCATGAAAAAATTCCCTTGTTCTCCAACTTCCCTGCTGAACCCCACTCCTTACTCCCCCACCCCCAACTTTACTCCTGGATGGCTCAGAGGAACCCGAAGCCCCCAGGTGCACAGACCCCCTACCCCATGGTGTAAACTCAGCTCCACAGGCCTTCTGAGGAGAGCGGAGGCGTGTTCTAAGAACAGGCATCGATCAGGAGTGTGAACCCCAACTGTTACACAACAGAAGGATAGACTCTTTCAGGGCCCCTTTCCTGACTCCCTCCCTAGCTCATCTCAGGTGAGGAGCAAAGGGGAAGTTCAGTCATTTACCAGATGACTGCCGGTGGGCCCCCCCGCTGTGAAAGGGTTAAGAGGTTGGGCCAGCTACCCTGGAGGTTTGCCCCTCCCAGGGATTAGGAGACCTCTATAAAGGGGACTGTCCACCCAGACCACACCAGGGGGGTATCAGGGACCCAGGCTCTGTGCCCATCCCCCCTGCCATGTGGGAACTGCGTTCAGCCTCCTTCTGGAGGGCCATATTTGCTGAATTCTTTGCCACCCTCTTCTATGTCTTCTTTGGGCTGGGCGCCTCCCTGCGTTGGGCCCCTGGACCCCTCCATGTCTTACAGGTGGCTCTGGCTTTTGGCCTGGCGCTGGCTACGCTGGTGCAGGCTGTGGGCCACATCAGCGGAGCCCACATCAACCCGGCAGTCACTTTCGCCTTCCTTGTGGGCTCTCAGATGTCCCTTCTCCGTGCAGTCTGCTACGTGGCAGCTCAGCTCCTGGGGGCCGTGGCTGGGGCCGCTGTGCTCTACAGTGTTACCCCGGCTGCCATCCGAGGAAACCTAGCACTCAACACGGTAATAAGGACGGTGGCCTGTGAGGCGCTGGGGGGGTCCTCTGCTGTCCTGACTCTGTTGCAGGCAAATCAGCAGCTTTGGGGTTGGGACTGTGTGTGTGTGTGTGTGTGTGTGTGTGTGTGTGTGTGTGTGTGTGTGTTTGCACGTGTGTGCTTGTGTGTTTCAGGATGGGGAGGCACAGAGAAAGTGATTCTCTTGGACTGAGAATCTGAAAACCTGAGTTTGGGTTCCAGCTTTCCCACCCATTCCCTGTAGGCTCTTAAAGAAACGTGTCTCACCTGATGTGCTTCCCTATGAGTGGTGGCAGATGCAGCCACTTCCTCTGTAAAGGAGTGTGTGGGAGGAGAGGCTGGGTTCCAAAGCTGGTGACTGTGGAGGGAGTTTATTATTCTTCCTCTCCAGGGAACTGATGCCCAGAGGGGTGGAGATGGGAGGTCCCTGTCCCTGGAGGCCTGAGGAGCTGACTTGCCCCAGCCCTAATGAGCTGCCTCCCTTCTTCCTTTCATTCAGTTGCACCCTGGGGTGAGTGTGGGCCAGGCCACAACGGTGGAGATCTTCTTGACACTCCAGTTCGTGCTGTGCATCTTTGCCACGTATGACGAGCGGCGGAATGGTCGTCTGGGCTCTGTAGCCCTGGCCGTTGGCTTCTCCCTCACTCTGGGGCACCTCTTTGGGGTAAGCAAGAGAGGCAAGTCACTCCCTGCAAGAGGATTTCAGGGCTCTCAAATCTTTCCGGACTTCGGGACCATCTTCTTGGCTCCCTTCCCGTGTCCAAACACGAACATGCTCGGCCTCACTCTGTATCTCCCAGCAGAGAAGCATAACCCTGCCCCACTCTTTTCTGTGACTGCTACACTTAAGTCCTTCTTGTCCAAGGTGAAAATGCACGGTCACAGGTGCACATAGACCCAGATGTGCCTTCCCCACTCCATGGGAGTCCCTGGTGAGCCCTGCAGGTTGTCCTTCCCTACTTGCTGGTGACCAGAGACAAGAAGACAACATTCAGGGCCAGTGGGGCAGTGGGAAAAGATGCTAGAAGGTAGAAGGGCACGGTCTCAGTTACCATTGTATTTTTTGCAGATGTATTATACTGGTGCAGGTATGAATCCTGCCCGCTCCTTTGCTCCAGCCATTCTCACCCGGAACTTCAACAACCACTGGGTGAGTGAGGGGAGAGGGTCAAGGTACTATAGCCCTTCTGGATGGGTATGGATGGACGTAAGTTCCAAGGTTGGCATCCTACGCGCCCCTACCCCCTGCTCAGAGCTGGTGGCTGCTGTACCAACACTCAGTTAAGGGAGGCAGAGTCTGCCACATTTACGTGAGTAGGAGTTGTTATTTTCTAGAAAAATAGGTTCTTCTTTTTTCTTTTAAGATTTATCTTATTTTTATTGGAAAGGCAGATCTATGGAGAGAAGGAGAAAGATCCTCCATCTACTGGTTCACTTCCAAAGTGGCCACAACGGCTGGAGCTGAGCTGATCCGAAGCTAGGAGCCCCGAGCTTCTACTGGATCTCCCACACAGGTGCAGGGCCTTAAGGCTTTGGGTCATGCTCGACTGCTTTCCCAGGCCACAAGCAGTAAGCTGGATGGGAAGTGGAGCAGCTGGGAAATGAACCGGCGCCCATATGGGATCCAAGAGCTTGAAAGGGGAGGATTAGCTAATTGAGCCATCATGCTGGGCTCGAAAATGAGGTTCTTGCACCTGTAAGCACTGTTCCTCGTCTGGTTATCCAGGGATTTGAACTGAGTAGCCACTGGATGCCAAAAGTAAGGCCTATGGGAATAGACCACCAAGTGTAAAGACAAAGCCTGCTGTTCGAGATCAGGATTTGTTTTGAGCACAACAGGCGTCATCCCAGTTATGCTGCTCAGCCTTTATGCCAGAAATTGCACTCATCAAGCACCTCTGTTTCTCTAACTGCAAAACAGAGTCTTATGAGAATGAAGCTGAAAAGTTTTATGTGAAACAGTTAGCATGGAATCTGACCTAGAGCAAATCTATAAGTATAGGTGCCTTTTATGCTGTTTGGGCCTATGCAAACCAAACATGAAGATAATTCAAAGGATTTTCAGAGCTGCCCATTCACTTCTACAGCAGCAATATTTCCAAGGGTCAAGAGGTGGCAGCAACAAAAGTGGCTCTCGGTAAATTAATGGATAAATGCAATGTGGTATAAACATATACAGGCATTAGAAGGAAACAAAGTCTAGGACTAATTTTTGACCTAGTGGTTAAAATGCTGCCTGGGACTCCTTCATAGCCCAGACTAGAGTGCCTGGATTTCAGTGCCAGCTTCCCTTCCAATTCTAGCTTCCTGCTTATGTAGACCCTTGAAGGCAGCAGAGATGGGTCATTTAGGGCTCTGGCACCCATGAGGGAGGACTGGATTGAGTTTCTGGCACCAGCTTTGGCCTGGTCCAGCTCTGGCTGTTGCAGGCACTTGGGGGAGTAAAGCAGTTAATGGGAGCTTTGTCTGTCCATCTCTATTTCTTTTTATTAGAAAGGCAGAATTTACAGAGATAGAGGAAGGGACACAGAGAGAGATCTTCTATCTGCTGGTTCACTCCCCAAATGGCCATAATGGCCAGAGCTGAGCTGGTCCAATGTTAGGAGTAAGGAATTTTTTCTGGGTTTCTCTGGATAGCCCAAGTACTTGCACCATCCTCCACTGCTTTCCCAGGCACATTAGCAAGGAACTGGATTAGGACTGGAGCATCTAGGACTCAAAATGGCTCCCATATGGGATGCTGGCATCACAGCTGGATGCTTACATCATGGTGCTAGCCCCAGGAGGGAAATTTCAACACCCACCGCAACAGGGATGAACCTCAGGACATTTACATAAGTGAAATAAAACAATTATAACAGACAAGTGTTGCGTGCTTCCACTTTATGAGGTGTTCAGAGGACTCAAATTTGTGGAAACAGAAAGAAGAATCATTGCCAGGGGCTTAGAGGACTAGATGCGGAAATGGGCAATTGCTTCACCAACGCAGAGCTTCCGTTTTGCAGGATGATGGAGTCACAGAAACGGGTGGCATAGCAGGGTGACTAGACTTCATGTTGCCAAACTGTGCACTTAGCAATGATTAAAATGATCCATTTCCTTCTATGGTTGTTTACCACAATTTACAATTCTTAAAAGACACACGCTTATATATCAAAAACAACAGAATATCCATGCCCTCCAAAAAGTGTGGGATTCAATGATGATGTAATGAATCAGAAAAGAAAGGGGGAGTTTGGAGGCCAGATAGACTAGTGCTAATGCATACAAAGAAACAAACACTGATTTCTATTTAGATAATGCCCAGGTGTGACTCAGGGCCCAGGATGTCATGTCTTCCTTGGCATGGGAAAGAGAAAGCTGGGCAGCCTGGCTGCTCAGTCCCCCTTAGCTGAGTACCCCTGGTCTCTCCCTACAGGTGTACTGGGTGGGCCCGATCATCGGAAGCGGTCTGGGCAGCCTCCTCTACGACTTTCTCCTCTTCCCCCGGCTCAAGAGTGTTTCTGAGAGACTGTCTATCCTCAAGGGGACCCGCCCCGGTGACTCCAATGGACAAACAGAGGGCCAGGGGGAGCCTGTTGAGCTGAAGACCCAGGCCCTGTGACAGCTCCGGTTGCCTGGAGGGAGGAGGGAGCTGCTAGGTTCATGTGGAGGGGCTGAGCAAGCCTCTGGATGAAGACAGAGACTGTGGGCAGGGGCACATCCTTCTTTATTTTTTAACTTATGTGTGTGTTTTCCCCACCTTTTGCTGTGTGAAATCTTTCAAGTTGCATTCATGAGCTGGTTGGTGCAAACTTCCCTTCCTCCCTATCTCACCCCCCTCCGCCGTGTGTGCAGGAACACGATTGTGTGTTATGCATGTGGGTGAGTGTGGTTGTGTCTGAGTTTTGGGGGGAGGGCATGAGAGTTAGGGAAGGGAAAAGTGTTCCCCATTATGTTCCTCCCACAATCCAGCATGGTGAACACAGGGAACCAAGACCTTAAGTTTCTTTATTATGTACCAGTCAAGGGTAGAATACCCTGATTTCTGAAGGGACAGGGAAGCAATGGAGTTAGTTCTCTCAAGGAACAAATGGAGAGAAGGAAAGGAAACGAGGACTTCCACGGGTTGGGGGGGGAAGGGACTTTTCAGAGGATGAGAGAGGAAATGGAGGAATTAGCCCCAGGCCAGGAGGCAAGTCTATCAAAATATTTTAGGGTAGAGTAAATGAGAGAGCACAGCCTGCTCATCTCAGGAATGCTTGCCCAGAGAAGTGGATGGGGAAGTAGTTCTAAGAAAAATTAACAGTGGAATTTGAGCTGTTCTATAAAGCCACATAAATCTGTCTACATCCACTGGCTGGGCTGTGTGTTCATTCTGGTACAGCCGATCTCTCCGGAGACCTGGGCAGGGAGCTCCAACCTAAAGAAGCGGCAGGTGAGCCTAGAATCTAGGAAAGGGAAGCAAACTTAACTGTTTGCCTACATATTCCTGGGTGTGGACCCCTGGTAGGTGGGACTGTCTTTCTAGAATTGCTAAGGCCCAAACAAGAAATCTGATACCTGAAGCAACCAGAGGGAGACACTGGGTCCCGGAGAGACAGGACAAAGGCTTTGAACCTCAAGAGTTTTATTTAAAGCAAATCAAGACAATCTGCCATCTTTCTGTTTTGATCAGTAGCTCCCGTAGTCTTTCTTTTTGTATGTGTGTCTTTTCACTTTTTTTTCATGTCTTTTCTTCTCAAACCTCTTCTGACTCTCCCTCATACCCTAGAGATGGATATCTTGTATTCTGATGCTTCATAATTCCGTAGATGATTCGCTTGAACCCAGCTTCTCTTGTTGTCGGCAAAATACACGCAAGAAAAGGCAGGAGACCCTGAACAATGAGCTTTTATTGTGGATTCCTTTTGCGAGCCTCCTACACACTTCACAAACTTTAAACTTGTGCCAATACTACTACACCCAAAGACCACTCCTTCAGATTACCACCGCAGTCCACTTTACCTCCCAAATAAAACCTAAGTTTTCTAACCAACCAGCAAAGACTTTGGAATAGTCCACTTGACTACGAAGAGGGGGAGAATATTTGTAAATCCACCTCTACTTGCACTTGGATTCCTATCATCATTCATCAAAAGACTCAAATTGCAGTAACTGCAGTTCACTGTGGGATACCGACTCATAACAACAGTCCGAGTACTCGCTTCCCTCTCTTTATTTTATCACCAACTTCATAACACCCCCACGCGCAGAGCCAGCTGGACCAGCCCGCCCGCCCAGCCACGCTACCGACGCTGGCAGGAACTGGTCCGCCCGAGCCAGTGGCGGGAAATGTCGCAGGCCGGAGTGTGAGGGCTGCAGGTTCCTCGGGCCCCCGAAGACCCGCAGGGAGGGGGTGAGTGAGTGTGGCGAGGGGCGCTCTAGGCCGACGCCTGCCCCTTGCGAAGCCACGGGACATCTCGGTGGGGTTGCGGAACCCCCTTTCCCGCGGCCCGGTTTGAATGTTCGAAGGTAGGGGGCGGGGCGCGGCTCTGGACGCAGGCGCAGTACTGTCCCTTCCGCGCTGTGTCCCAGCGCCGCATCGTTTCCGGTGGTGTGGACCAGAGTTTGGCGTTGGGATGGGCCCTGGAGGGGTGTGGAACCCCTGAAGTAGAGCGAAAGAAGACATTCCCCTGGATGTCCGCGTCGGGATGCCCCATTCGGCTGCTTGGATCTTGGGTTCTTACGGAAGGCATTCGTCCCTTCCCGCGGATGTAGGAGAACCCAGCTTCTGTTGGGGTTCGTCAGCGGGGAACCACCGGCCTGTAGCGTCTGTCCTGTGCTCGGCCTTTGTTGCTGACACTAGAGCTCAGAGGACTTGTTCCCGTGTAGCTGAGAATAACTGTCCGCCGTAAATCCTTACCCCGTCACTGCGTGTCCCTGATGTTTAGCATAATTTTCTGAGCCCCCCCCCGTTATTATTGATTTTTCATCTCGTTTGGTTGCCCTCCGGACACATGCAAAGGATGTTTTCTACGCTGTTCTTGTTCATACTCAGCCCCTCTATTCCTGCCGTACCTTCCTTTTGGAAGTTTGCTTCTCTGCCAGGTGAACTTGACTGAATTCAGGTCAAGGTCAAGTGTCCTGTGAAAGCCGGCTTCAACTGCCCTGGTAGGTCTAGCTAGTCCCTTCCCAGTGGCAGTCATAACAACTCAGAGTAATTTGCCGGAGTTCCTGACTCAGGCTAAGCACCGGGTGTCCACAGTTTCTGCTCTTAAGGCCCTCCTACTGGGGGTAGGAAAAACAGGTGCAGGTGACCAAGAAGGCCTCCCTGGCTGGTGTCTCCACTGCTCTCCACAGGCGCACATCCTGTGTCCTGGTGCCTCAGGCTTTCGCCCCCATCTCTTGTCCCTCAGCTTCTGTGGACCCAGGATTCCATACCCTAAGGGGTTTGCTTTTCAGTGCAGGTGTCTACAGAAGCTTGAGTGAGAATCACTCCACAAGTATTTAACACTTGTCCAAGCTTCACTCCTTGAACATTTTGATCCAATCACCAGGCTCTGAAAATTCAGAGGTGGCTAAAAACCCATTCCTATTGTCTGGAATCTGAGTCTGATAGAGACAAGTGTTGAGCGTTGTAACTGTTACATACAAATGAGATGTAAAAGACTGGTGGAAGTCTGAGTAGGACACAAAGTAGGTGGGAAGGAGAAATCAGGGCAAGTGCCATTTGGGTAGTCTTTTTAAGATTTATTTATTTTTATTTGGAAGGCATATTTACAGAGAGGAGAGATAAAGATCTGTTAGCTGATTCACTCCCCTCGTGGTCGCAGCAGCTAGAGCTGAGCCGATCTGAAGCCAAGAACCTGGAGCTGCTTCGGGTCTCCCACTTGAGTGAAGGGTCCCAAGGCTTTGGTCCATCCTCGACTGCTTTCCCTGGCCACAAGCAGGGAGCTGGATGAGAAAGGAAGATGCTGGGATTAGATGGGAAGCAGGGCCGCCTGAATTAGAACCGGTGCCCATATGGGATCCCAGTGCATTCAAGGCAAGTACTTTAGCTATTAGGCCACCGCATCAGGCCCTAGAAATATGTAAGGTTTAATAGAAGGAAACAAGAATGGTTCTGGGTAGTGAGAAGACAGAAAGGTTAGGTAGGAGGAACAGAGTGAGGTGTGCTCACAGACTGCTGACGCTATCTGGGAAGGCCTCATGGAGGAAGGTCATTTGAGCCCAGTTTTGCCTAGGTTTAGTGCCTTTGAAGGCAGGAGAGAAAGGCCTTCCAGGCGCAATAAATATACCGAGCCAAAGTTTGGGGAGCTGGGGAGTGCAGTTTCACATCTCGGAACATGTACTAGGTGTTTCTTGGTGGAAGGCTGAGAGCTGGAGGAAGCTATCAAGCATGGACCCCTAGAGAAAGTGGCAGCTGGGTAGGAGTGCACAACAATACAAACAACTAGGTTAGAAACCAGGAGAGGATGAGGAAGCCAGGTGGACTGGAAAATAGCTTTCAGTCCACTGAATGAGAGTGAGGAAGGTCAACTCCCAGCTTTCTGTCCCTGCGTGATTATTTTTCACAGCGTGTCTCTACCGGACAAGAATGGGCTCCTGTTGAAAGCTCTTTTATTCCTGACTCAGTGAATGGATCCAAGGCCTTGGGGCCCCTGTCCTGGGAGCACCACAACAAGTCAGCTGACCCATTTCTTCTGTTTTGTTGCCCAGCAGCCTGGATTTATCAGAACTGCAGGGGATTAGGACCGGAAGCCCAGGGGTCACTTAAGTAACTTCTTTCCTCCTCTCACCTGTCAGGAACACTTTCTCCCTGTCTCGTTTCTGTGGGAGCCAGGAAGGAAGGCTACTCCCTCTTTGGGGCTGGGAAGGGGGGCGGAACAGAGGTCTGAATTCTCTGTATATTTTCCATGTTATAAATACGAACTCCTACTTAGAACTGGGGTTCTGTTGAGGAGCTGTGGGAAAGAGGGAAGCTGCGGAGTGCATGAGGTTGTTCCTATCCGTGGCTTTGTCTCCGCTCTTAGAGGCCCATGTAGCCTTAAACTTTATAGTACAGCTGATGATGCCTCAGCTTGTTGCCTGGGAGGGTTTTTGGACTTGGCCTCCTCACAGCTCTGCTCTCTGTTTTCCGGTCGTCAGGCTGCTGCTTGGAGAGAAGACAGTGAGTCCTTTATGCTGGACACAAATGCATGCACATATGCACGTGGTGCATGTCTGAACATGCACATGTGCCTGTGTATGCACATCATTGGTTTCCAAAGAAACTGAATTTGTCTTTGAGGAGGACCAAGGAGTCTGCACATGGTCCTGGAGGCCAGGGCTCAGGGTTTGCAGGGTGCAGCGATGGGGGCAAGGCGGGGGGCTACAAAGGGCTGTCTTTCTTCCCTTCTGTTGGTCACTCAGTGAGTACTTTCCCAATGGCTCCTGTTATTGGGCTGAGTGGCCAGAAAGTAGGTTAACACAGGCTGGGGAGGCGGGGCCAAGTACTAGGGGGTTAGTAGGTAACCTGAAGAAATAGACCAGTTACATCAATGCAGGGAAATAATATCAGGTATTAAACCTTAGTCGTTGGACACTCACTACCCATTTCCAGTGTGTGATCTGAGGTGGAGTCAGGCTGGAGGTAAGCACCAGGGCCGGGAAGGGCCTCTTGAGGAAGCCATCAAGGGTGCATGGGTAGTGTGGCCATAGGTATCAAGGTGTCAGCCTCAGTGAATGTTCCCAGCTGTGCAGAAAAGCAGGGAAAAGATACAGTGTGTTGAAGGTCTGGGGGAAGGTATGTCTGAATTGCTCTTGTCAAGTTGTGCAATGTCCCAGATTGCAAGTCTGTGCCTCCTTGCTTATCCCATGAGGGTACAGGGTTGCTGGTCAGAGGGGATGAGCTTCAAACTGGGCAAACATTCCTCCCAGAGAGTGATAGACAGTTTACCAGTTCTTTGTCTCTCCTCTCCCATTCTGTTCCAGACTTACCTAGGACATTCCCAAGGTTTTATGGGCAGCTTAAATGTTCTTATCTTCAGTGCCCCCTGACATCCTGGGGCTCCTGGGATGTATCAAACCCTAAGTGTAATCCCTGTGAGGTCAGAGCTAGGCTTTCTTAATTCCTGCATGTATGAGAGCCATGACTGTAAGTTGCAGGTGGCTGTGGGAGAGCTTCCTCTCACCCTCCCAATGATGCTTGCAGAGGGACAGGCTCAGAGTCCACACCCTTCTGTAACCAGCCTGTCTTCCTGTTCAGCTTCCTACTGACATGGGTGGGTTCTGCAGTTATATATCTGTAACCCACAGGCGGGACTTGGTTTGGTTTCATCAGGTGAAAGTCTTAGGCTAATGCTTTCCCTGGAGCATAGCAGCACTACTGATCCCTTCAGAGGTCCCAATGCCACGAGCATTGTGCCAAGTCCTCCTGTTGCCCCACCTTGTCCTGGAGACTGCTTTGCATTTGTTTCTCTCCCTGTCTCTGCAGGCCTCACAGTTTCCGTCTCTGCCTTCTCTGCTTCCCTCTTGGCTGGTCCTCTGATGTATGGACTTGTACATGATGAACTGTGAACTTTTAGCCACATGTAGTGCCCTAGGATACCTGGAGGGAGACACTTACCACAAAGAACCAGACTGCTTAGGTAAGTGCCTTGCTTGGGAAGCAGGTAAAAAATGGGTTGCGAGACGTGGCTGTTTGGACGGTGGTAAAGATGCTGTTTGGGACACTTGGTTGCATGTTTTTGGGGTGTCTGGTTCCAGTGCCCACTCCTCCACTTCTGATCTGGCCTCCTGCAAATTGTGCACCCTGGGGGACAACAGGTGATGGCTCACGTGCTCAAGCCCCTACCATTCATTTGGGAGACCCCAATTTAGTTCCTCAGCTCTTGGCTTTGGCCTGGCCCAGTTCTGGTTGTTGTAGACTTTTAAGAGAGTGCACCAGTGGGTAGATCTCTTTCTTTCAAATAAAATGAAAAGATAAAAGTAAAATGTTTCATTTGCTTGAATTGAGGCCCAGCCTTGGACCTGGGCTGGGAGCCTCAACCAAGTTCTATCTGCATGCTTTGTCCTGCGTCTGAAGAGAGTGTGAAAGATTTGATCCGTTACTTGAGGCATGAGGATGAGACGCGGGATGTGCGGCAGCAGCTGGGGGCAGCCCAGATCCTGCAGAGTGACCTGCTGCCCATCCTCACCCAGCACCGCCAGGACAAGCCTCTCTTCGATGCTGTCATCAGGTTCAGTCCCAGCTTCTCACCTTTTCCCTGGCAAGCCTGGGCTGATGGGTTATTGAGGTTTTGTTTTGTTTCATTTTTGTGCCTGCTGAGGAAATTCAGTGGCTTCTCCCTCCTGCCTTGTCTCCCCAGACTGATGGTGAACTTGACACAGCCAGCCTTGTTGTGCTTTGGCAGTGTGCCTAAGGAGCCCAGCTTCCGGCATCACTTTCTGCAAGTACTTACTTACCTACAGGCCTACAAAGAGGTGAGGCTTTCATTGCAAGTGCCCAGGGCTGAGTGGGGGCTGTGGGGGAGGGAGAGGGACTACTCAGGCATTGTTCCCCATGACCCAGGCCTTTGCCAGTGAGAAGACTTTTGGGGTCCTCAGTGAAACCTTGTATGAGCTGCTGCAGCTGGTGAGCAAGAGGGCAAGGAAGGGGGCAGGAAAGGGGATGGGGAAGAGACGCTTACGTGGGAGAATGGCTGCCATTCCTGGGGCATCCAGCCTCCGGGCAGCAGCTGCTTAAACTCTCCCACTTTCTTTCTTTTTAATCTTGATGCTCTCCCAGCCAGGGGAGAGACCTGCCACCTCCCTAAGGGAGTCTCTCCCGCTGACTCTTCCTTCTCACCACTAGGGCTGGGAGGAACGGCAGGAGGAAGACAACCTGCTGATTGAGCGGATTCTGCTGCTAGTCAGAAATATCCTGCATGTCCCAGCTGACCTCGATCAGCAGAAGGTGAAGGGCCAAGGGCAGGGAGCGGGAGAAGGAGCAGGGACTGCATCCCTCTGGTTGGATCCAGTGCCCTCTACAGGCATTTCCATCCTCTCACAGACCTCAGTCAAGGAGGGCTGGAGAGCTTCAAGGACGGGCAGTAGGACTGAGCTCCCCTTGTACCCTTGGCTCTCTCTGCTTAGAGCATCGACGACGATGCCAGTGTCCATGACCAGCTCCTCTGGGCGGTGCACCTGAGCGGCCTGGATGACCTGCTCCTCTTCCTGGCCAGCTCGCCTGCTGAGCAGCAATGGAGCCTACATGTGCTAGAAATTATCTCCCTCATGTTTCGGGAGCAGGTGCGACACCCTGGATTGTGGACCCTGTCCTGTTAATGCTGTGTGGCCAGGAAATTGCTGTGATTGTCACTGCCAGACTGCCTTGAAAAAGGCTGGCAACAGGTGGAGGGGGCCGTGTCTTGAGTTTAGGGTCCCATCAGCAATCCTGTTTTGCTTTATTCTTTGTCTTCCCAGGAAGGGGTACTCAGGACAAGGACTAACTGTCTGTTCTCCCTGTTCCAAATCTAGAACCCCGAGCAGCTGGCCAGAGCAGGGCAGGGTCACCTGGCTCAGGAGCGGAGCAGGGAGGTGGTAGAACTGGAAGTGCTGCGGCAGCGAGAGATGGCAGAGAAGAAGACTCGAGCCCTTCAGCGGGGCAACAGGTGTGGGGCAAATAAGTAGAACGCCCAGGGATAGGGGCCAACTCTAGGGCAGCAGGCCACAGACACCCTTGCACAGCCTTGACTCACCCTAAACCTTTTGTTTTTTCTTCTTCCTCCCTGCAGACATTCCCGGTTTGGGGGTTCCTATGTTGTCCAGGGCCTGAAGTCCATCGGGGAGCGGGATCTCATCTTTCACAAAGGTCTTCAGAAGGTGAGTAGTCTCACCACTGAGCTGGGGATGGTGGTCTTGCAGGTATAAGAAGGGTAGTTGTCCAGGAGGGAGTGAACCTGCCCTGTTCTTAAGCTTTTGAGAGACGGTGGCAAGGGTAGAAATTGAGCTCCTGGCACCAGCTATGTCTTCTCTTTGTTTTCACTTAGAACCAGAGTGGGACAAGCTGGTAAGGGCTTCTCTGAGAAAACTGCCACAATGGGTCATGGAAGAAACAGCAGGGGGAGAATGGTTAGGAATTGTTCTCATTCCCCATAACCCACACTCTCCCAACCATCCCACAGCTTCAAAACTACACCTCCGACTTGGGAAAGCAGCCACGGAGGGTGCTGAAGCGGCGCCAGGCCGCCCAGGACCTGTCTGTCCAGCGACGCTCAGCCCTCAATGTGCGGCTGTTCCTCAGAGACTTCTGCTCCGAGTTCTTGGAGAACTGTTACAACCGGCTCATGGGCTCTGTGAAGGTGAGAGGCCGTAGGACACGTGCAGGTGGCGTGCAGGTGGTTGGGTGGGGAGTTCGTGGGAGGCTGACTCCAGAGTGGACTGGCAGAGGTGCCAGGAGGTAAGGGATGGCTGCCTGACAGAAAGTCCCCAGAGGGAGGGAAGGGCATGGGGAGAAGAGGAGGAAGTAGGAACTTGTCTCTGGAACCTGCCCACCATCACAGGACAAGAGGGAATTGGGAGCCCTGAGGTTGTCATTACCATCGCCGTCATCATCATCAACACTGTTTCATCTTGTCTTTGTCTCCCATGTTAGGATCACCTGCTCCGGGAGAAAGCTCAGCAGCATGACGAAACCTACTACATGTGGGCCTTGGCTTTCTTCATGGCCTTCAACCGAGCTGCCTCCTTCCGGCCAGGGCTGGTGTCTGAAACACTTAGTGTGCGCACCTTCCACTTCATTGAGCAGAACCTTACCAACTACTATGAGATGATGCTGACTGACCGCAAGGAAGCTGCCTCCTGGGCACGCCGGTCAGTGGGGTAGCCACTGGAGTCAGAGTGGGACCCAGCTTGTGTGTGGTGCTTGGCCTGATTCAGGAAGGAGGTGGTCACACTAGGAAGCCAGCTCTCTCATGTCACTGTGGTTTGGGACTGGGCAGCTGCTGGTCTATGAGCTGTGCCCTAATTTGTCCTCCATTTCACCTCTTTCCCTCAACTACCAGGATGCACTTGGCTCTCAAGGCCTATCAGGAGCTGCTGGCCACAGTGAATGAGATGGACATGTCCCCAGAGGAGGCTGTGAGGGAGAGCAGCCGTATCATCAAGAGTGAGGCCCTGGCCCGCCCTCCTCCTGGGCTCCTCCTTCCTAGTCCCAACTTTGTCCGTCTCTCCTCTCCCACACTCTCAGACTAGTCCTTCCATCCCCTCCCTTCCCCGTTCCCTAGACAACATTTTCTATGTGATGGAGTACCGAGAACTGTTCCTGGCACTCTTCCGGAAGTTTGACGAGAGGTGGCAGCCCCGCTCTTACCTCCGGGACCTGGTGGAAACTACCCACCTCTTCCTCAAGATGTTGGAGCGGTTCTGCCGGAGCCGTGGGAACCTGATGGTGCAGGTACGAGTAGGCCCTGAAATGTGGAAAGAGCTGTGAGGTCAGGGTAAGGGACAGGGGCTCTTCCTCTTCACATTCTCCACAGCTTATGATTGACACTACCGTGAGCTAGAGGGCGAGAGGATGTGAGTTGACCAGTTTCCTTCTCCCATTGCAAGAATCCTTATTCTACACAAATATCACAATTCATGCTTTAAACACCTACTATGTGCACATGAACCCTGGGGACTCATAGTTTCACAATTTGGCAATTATGTATCATATATCCTGGTACTTCAGAAAGCTTCTGGAAAACTGGGATTAGAAGATAAGTTTTTTTTTTTTTTGGCTACAAAAACATTTGGAAACCAAGGCTTTTTTTAATGAACTTTTTTGTAAAAAATAAACCTATCTTCCTTAAAATTTATTTGAGAGACAGACAGACCTCTCCTGTTCACTTGTTCACTTGCCATTTGCCCATAACCTGTGGTCAGGACAGGTCCAGGCCAAAGCCAGGGGTCTAGGATCACTTGGTCCAGGTCTCTGGCATGTGCTTGAGCCATCTCTGCTGTCTCCCAGGGTGCACATTATCAGGAAGCTGGAATTTTGGCTGTGCCAGATACACACCCCTTATCTCTTCATTCTTTTTTTCCGTGAGCTGGGTGGAATACCCTTGTACTTCTGAAGTGTTAGAATGAGGTGGAAATTGAAAGCTGGGAGGTCAGGAATCCACTTCTGCTTTATTCTGATAGAACAAACTCAGGCTGCTCATGACAGTCTCTGAAATCCTAAAGCTTTGCTGGGACTACCTATCCTTGAGGCTAGAATTGAATAATCAGGGAAAAGAACCTAACATGAGAGGAAAACCGCAAGGACTTTGTGTCCCAGAGACACAGAGATTCTGCTTGGTAAACACTCAGATTCCTTGCCTGAACCTTCGTTTAATCCCAGTTGCTGCAGTTTAATAAATCACCCAGAACTGGACATGAATGGGCCCTCACGGCAGTGAGGCAACTCAGGGCTCCACGGTGCTGTCAGTCATGAAGCACGCTGTCAGTTATTGAGTATTCACTCCACATCAGACCTCCTTGGTCCTGGTTTCTGTGTAACCATCACATCAGCACTAAGGCATTCGGCACAAAGGAATGAGGTGGTTTGTGTAAGACTGTCATGGTAAATGGCCGGCATCTGCATCTGGCCAGGTCTGCTGGCCTCCTGACTTTTGACAGGTTCAATTAGAAGTTCCTTGAATAGAGAATGAACCTTCAGGGCCCCCTAGTCCCTCCTCTGTGACTTTATAGTACCCACAAAGATGTTTTTGAGTAACTACCCAAGAACTGATCCACAGCTATGACATGAGGGGAGCAAGATTTGGGTATTGACTCGGTCTCCTACTTTTCCAAAATGTTCACCCTGCCCACCCACCCCCCCAAAATTGCAGGCTTTACTTTTGCAGTTTGTAAAGCCTTATTTTCATGTATCTTATCTGATCTTTGTGGCAAATCATCTTTAAGAGATCGCTGCTTTTGGCAGGCACTTTCTGGCCCATGAAATGAGTCAGTGCTGTTTCTAGGTCTTGCAGTGTTTTTTTGTTTTGTTTTGTTTTTTTTTAAGATTTATTCATTTTTATTACAGCCAGATATACACAGAGGAGGAGAGACAGAGAGGAAGATCTTCCATCCGATGATTCATTCCCCAAGTGAGCCGCAACGGGTCGATGCGCGCCGATCCGAAGCCGGGAACCTGGAACCTCTTCCGGGTCTCCCACGCGGGTGCAGTGTCCCAATGCATTGGGCCGTCCTCAATTGCTTTCCCAGGCCACAAGCAGGGAGCTGGATGGGAAGTGGAGCTGCCGGGACTAGAACCGGTGCCCATATGGGATCCCGGGGCTTTCAAGGCGAGGACTTTAGCCACTAGGCCACTTTAGCCACGGGCCCTTGCAGTGGTTTTTTTACTTTTAGTTATTTGATTTGATTTAGAAGACAGACAGATCTTCCATCCAATGGTCTCATCCCCCACATGCCCATGACAGCCAGGGCTGAGCCAGGCTAAAGCCAAGATCCAGGAGCTCAATCTGAGTCTTCCCACATGGTTGACAGAAACCCAGGAGACTTGAGCCATCACTTTGCTGCCTACTAGGGCACACACTGGAAGGAAACTGGAATCTGGAGTGGAGCCAGGCTCAAACCAGACATCTAGTAAAATATGGACGACCCAAGAAGCCCATCCTGCCATGGCTTTTTTTGAGTTTGAGCTAAAAAGAGACACTCTTTACTGTTGTCTGTGTGTCCATCATGGACACCCTGTGAGTGTCCAGTTCACCAATTTAGTACTAGATAAGACACTGATGAGGAAAAAGACTTCCTTAGCCCTCCTGCCATCCTCATTTGGTTCTTTTCCCCGTAGAACAAACGGAAGAAGAGAAAGAAGAAGAAGAAAGCCCCAGATCAGGCTGCTGCTGCTGGTCATGCCCCAAGTAGCCCAGGGGAGCTGGAGGCCACGTGGCCTGCCCTGGCTGAGCAGTTACAATGCTGTGTCCAGGTGGGTGGTTGTAAAAACCTGATGTTTCTTGAGGACAGTGCGCTGTGCCCAAGATTGGGCTTCCCCCTACACTTGTGCTCCCACGGCTTCTTTGTCTCGCTCTAGAATTCTGAGCTCAGTGTGGACCCCGTGGTTCCCTTTGACGCGGCCTCAGAGGTGCCTGTAGAAGAGCAGCGGGCAGACGCCATGGTGCGGATCCAAGACTGCCTCTTGGCTGGCCAGGCCCGGCAGGCTCTGACCCTCCTGAGGTCGGCCCGGTAAGAACACTACCCACTTGTCCCTGGACTCTGGGGACACCCTGGCTGTGATACAGGATTCTTAGAGTTTAAAAGAGAAAGTCCCATGGGGTGCCACCGCCTGTGATGTCCACCTCCTGTACTGGAGTGCAGGTTCAAGTCCCAACTGCTCCACTTCAGATCCAGGTCCCTACTAAAGCATCTGGGAAGGCTGCTAAGGGTAGCCCAAATGTTTGGGGCCCTGCCACCAACATAGAAGACCTGGATAGAATTTGGGGCTCCTGGCTTTAGCTTGAACCAACCTCAGCCCCTGCTGTTGTAGCCATTTGGGAAGTGAACCAGCACTTTGTCTTTCAGCTAAATACATAAGTAAGAAAATAATCTTTTTTTTTTTTTTTTTAAGATTTATTCATTTTATTACAGCCAGATATACATAGAGGAGGAGAGACAGAGAGGAAGATCCTCCATCCTATGATTCACTCCCCAAGTGAGCCGCAACGGGTCGATGCGCGCCGATCCGAAGCCGGGAACCCAGAACCCCTTCCGGGTCTCCCACATGGATGCAGGGTCCCAAGGCTTTGGGCCGTCCTCAACTGCTTTCCCAGGCCACAAGCAGGGAGCTGGATGGGAAGTGGAGCTGCCGGGACTAGAACCGGCGCCCACATGGGATCCCGGGGCCCCCAAGGCAAGGACTCCAGCCGCTAGGCCACGCCGCCAGGCCGAAAAATAATCTTTTTCTTAAAAAAAAGTCAGTAAGTCCCCACTTAGGATGGCTGCATGCTGTATCAGAGTACCTGGTTCAAGTTCTCATTCCTCCATTAAACAGGAGGGGGGCAGCACAGTAGCCTAGCGGCTAAAGTCCTCGCCTTGAACGCACCGGGATCCCATATGGGCACTGGTCTGTGTCCCAGGAGCACTGTTTCCCATCCAGTTACCTGCTTGTGGCCTGGGAAAGCAGTTGAAGACGGCCTTGGGACCCTGCACCCATGTGGGAGACCTGGAAGACACTCCAGGCTCCTGGCTTCTGATTGGCTTATCTCCAGCCTTGTGGCTGCTTGGGGAATAAATCAACAGACACAAGATCTTCCTCTCCATCTCTCCTCCTCTCTGTATATTTGACTTTGCAATAGAAATAAATATATCTTTAAAAAAGAGAGAGAGAAAGAGGAAAGATATAATTTATTTATGTTGAAAGAGCTGCAGAGAAAGACAGATGCCTTCCATCTCCTGGTTCAGTCCTCAAGTGACTACAATAGGCAGTGCTGGCCCAGGCCAAAACCAGGAGCCAAGAGCTTCATCTAAGTTTCCCATAGCAATGTAGGGGCCCAAATGCTTAGACCATCTTCTACTGTCTTTTTCAGGCCATTAACAGGAAGATAGATCAGAAATAGAGTAGCCAGGACACAAACCGGTAGCTAACATAGAGATGGCTTTACCCTCTCTATGGTGCAACTCCAAGTGCTCTTCCTGTGCTTTTGATCCAGCTTCCTGCAAATCCAGCACCTGGCAAGGCAATAGATGTACGTGGGTCCCTGCCATACACATACCAAACCCAAATGGAGTTCTTGGCTTCTGACTTCATCCTGGCCTAGCCCTGGCTATTGTGGCCATTTGGAGTGAACCATTAGATGGAAGATCTCTCTCTCTCTACTTCTCTCCGTCTGCCTTCCTCCCTCCCTCCTGTTCCAAATAAATAAGTAAGTCTTAAAAAACACAGTCTCAGGCCTGGCGTGGTGGCCTACCATCTAAAGTCCCCACATCTAAAGTGCCGGGATCCCATATGGGTGCCGGTACTAATCCTGGCTGCCCTGCTTCCCATCCAGCTCCCTGCTTGTGGCCTAGGAAAGCAGTTGAAGACAACCCAAAGCTTTGGGACCCTGCACCCATGTGGGAGACTCAGGAGGCTACTGGCTTCGGATCAGCTCAGCTCCGACCATTGTGGTCACTTGGGGAATGAATCACTGGACAGAAGATCTTTCTCTCTGTCTCTCCTCCTCTCTGTATATCTGACTTTGCAATAAAAATAAATATGTCTTAAAAAAAAAACATGGAAAACACAGTCCCTTCCAAGGTCCCAGGATTCTATGCTCAGCACTGCCTCTTGGAGAGTTTTGGTGGGTTTGTATTTGAGAGAGGCAGAGAGATCGTCCATCCACTGATTCACACCCCTAATGCCTACCACTGTCAGGATTGGGTCAAGGTAAAACCAGGAGCCTGGGATAATCTCTTGCAGGGCCTGGAGCACCCAAACATCACCTGCTGCCTCCCAGGATGTGTTAGCAGGAAGTTGGTTTGAAATTGGATCTGGGATTCAAACCCAGCAACCTGAATACGGGATGTGGACATCCCAAATGGCATCTTAATCATTGTGCCAACTGCCCACCCATTTGATTACTTTTTGAGAAATATCAGAAAGCACAGTAAATTAGGAAATTGGGGTAGGGGGTGGGGGAACAGATATGATGCTGGTAGCCAAGAGTAACTATCATTAACATTTTGAAAAATAGCCTTCCCGGTTTTTTAATTTGTCATGGACATCTTATGTGTTTCTCCTTTCACAAAAAATGAAATACTTTGCACACTGATATACATATTTACTTCTTAATATGTTTAGAGCATAATTTTTTACCAGATGTGTTTCTGTGATTGCTGGTGGCTTTAAAACACCCTTCCATGAGTATGGACAGTCAGTGAGCTACATGTCAAACATTTAGACAGACATCTACATCATTTGCATTTTGCTCTTACTGGATTGTTATTGCAATGTGACCTGAGGGCAGTGTTTTCTAGCTTGTATCCTTTTTATTTTTTTCTAGCTGACATGTGAAAGGGATTTAAATTCCTTCTCCCTCTTGAAATCATGTCAGATTTCCTAGGGCCAGGTGCATTTGTGAAAAAACTTTCTTTTCCTTTCTGTGTTCCAGGGAGGTGTGGCCAGAAGGAGATGTGTTCGGCTCTCCAGACATTTCCCCAGAGGAGGAAATCCAGCTGCTGAAAGAAATCCTCTATGCCCCGCTGCCCCGTGAGGCTCCAGTCCCTTCCGCCTGTCCGCTGCAAGCTCTTTTCCAGCACCAGGGCAATGCAGACCCAGTAACCTTCACCTTTCTGTAGGGCAGCCAGGGGGAGAAGAACATGGGCCAGAGGAAGAAGAGGGGGAAGAGGAGGTGGAGGAAGAGGAAGAGTTGCAAGAGGTCCAGGTGTCTGAGAAAGAATTTAACTTCATGGACTACCTGAAACGGTGAGAGCCACGAGGGCTGTGCTGGTACCCAGGGTGGCGATCACAAGGACGGGCAGTGCTTGGGCTGACGTCTTCTCTGTGCCTGTGTCGCCACAGCTTCGCCTGTTGCACCGTCGTGCGAGCCTACGTGCTGCTGCTGCGGAGCTACCAGCAGAACAGTGCCTACACGAACCACTGCGCCGTCAAGATGCTGCACCGGCTGGCCCATGACCTCAAGATGGAAGCCCTGCTCTTCCAGCTCTCAATCTTCTGCCTCTTCAATCGCCTGCTCAGTGACCCTGCTGCTGAAGCCTACAAAGTGAGAGGAATCCAGGGGTGTGGGGGTCATCAGAGTCCCCAGGGTAAATAGACCCCCCTTCAAGAAAGAAAGGCGGCTGGCCGATGTCCTCAGCTGGAGGATGACAAGACCAGGCAGGCAGGCTGAAAGAGCTGGGTGGGAAAGGAGGAAAAAGAGATAGAGTGGGAATGGGTCAGTTGGGAGTAGGGGGAGAAAGGCACCAGAAGCTGCCATATGGCTCCGTCTGAGCCACAGGCCTCCCAACAGCCTCCCTGTACTACAGGAGCTGGTGACTTTTGCCAAGTACATCGTGGGCAAGTTCTTCGCATTGGCCGCCGTCAACCAGAAAGCCTTCGTGGAGCTGCTGTTCTGGAAGAACACAGCCGTGGTGCGAGAGATGACAGAGGGCTATGGCTCCCTGGACAGTGGGTGAGCCTGGGGAGGGGCCAGGAGAGGCTGATACGGCAGGAGTCCTGGTGTCAGACCTGGTGGAGTTTGCAAATCGTATGTGTGGTATTTCCCCTGTCACTGGTAAGAAAACAGGCCCAGGTGGAGAAATGCTTTACCCAGGGTTACCCAAGAGGAGCAGGGACTGGAGCCCAAAGTTGCCAGGTTGCTCGTCTCCTCTTCACCTGCCAGCCCACAGGGGTTGCTAGGAGGAGTCCCTTCACCCCAAGAGTGCTAGGAAGCCACAGGCATTCAAAGAAATAACATGTGTCCTCTTTCCCTTAGTTGTTCACCTCCTCTCTGTTTCCCATGATGCTCTTAGCCACGGGAACATCTGGTTGCATGGGCCTGGCCTGGAGGGGAGGCACAGCAGAGGCTTCTGCTACCCGGCTCCTTCCAGTTCCCTGCCTCACCCTCCTTGCTCTTCTGGGCTAGCACCTCCATGCTGTTCTCTGTCTCTTCGCCCTATAGGACATCCAGTCGCCGGGCACCTGTGTGGAGCCCCGAGGAGGAAGCCCAGCTTCAGGAACTGTACCTGGCCCACAAGGATGTGGAAGGTGTGAGGCCTTGCAACCCAGAGTGCTTGTAAAGGGGGCATCCAGGGGTCCGAGACACTTTCTTCACTGCCCCACTCCTTGTTTACCCCAGGGGAGGACGTGGTAGAAGCCATCCTGGCACGCCTGAAATCTGTGCCTCGCACACGCAAGCAGGTCATCCATCACCTGGTGCGGCTGGGGCTGGCCGACAGCATCAAGGACTTCCAGAGGTAGGGGCACGCACTGTGCAGGGCATCGGAGGGGAGTGGGGAAGACACTGTCCTCTCCTGGGGCCCTCTCTGCTGACTCCCCCACAGGAAGAAAGGGACGCGCATTGTGCTGTGGACGGAAGACCAGGAGCTGGAACTGCGTCGGCTTTTTGAGGAGTTTCAGGACTCGGATGGTGAGTGCGGGGGAGGCCCCGGGGCCAGAGCCCTACCATGTTATTGGATTTCCTTTCCTTCTCCCCCTTCTTCCCCAGGGACGCACACGCCAGCCCTTCTGCCCACTTGCCGTGTCTGGAAGCATCACCCTGGGGTGAAGTGAGGCCGTCCTCCCAGATGGCTTCTGACATCCTTTCCTGTCTCCTTCCCCCTGCTGCTCTCGGGTCCTCAAACGCCTGCTCCCCACAGACATCCTGGGTCACATCATGAAGAACATCACAGCCAAACGCTCCCGGGCCCGAGTTGTGGATAAACTGCTGGCACTGGGACTGGTGGCTGAGCGGCGGGAGCTGTACAAGAAACGGCGCAAGAAACCAGCCCCCTCCGGCCTGGTAACAGTCTGACCCCGGCCCTGCAGGTTGGGTGCACTCCCCAGACAGTGTGGGAAGACCCCACTAAGTTTCTTACATTGCCTCCTCTTCCATCCCTGCCTGTGGTTAATTGCAGCCCGACGGGGGGACTTCCCCGAAAGATTTATCCCAGGAAGACCTAGAAGAGGAGGAGGAGGAAAATCTGCCAGAGGAAGAGAGTGACAGAGATGAAGAGACAGGGGAGGACTGGGGAGGTGGCCAGATCCAGGGGAGCTCAGTGTCTCTGGCCGAGAGCCTGGGCCGAGGACTGCGTCAGGAAGGTGAGGCCCTTGCTTGGGAGTGGCATCGCAGGCTGGGAGCTGGGAGCAAAGACCAAACTGGAGCTTCTGTTTTATGTTTAGGCTTCTCTGCCCCCATCTTGTGGCTCCAGAGCTGTCTAAGCAGAGCAGCAGACGACAGGGAGGAGGATGGTGAGTGAAGGATGGTTGTAGGAGGACTGGAAACCGCTGGGGATCAGTCATGGAGTAGGTAGCCAGTCCTGTCGACTGAGTGTTGACCCTGTCATAGGCTGCTCCCAGGCAGTCCCATTGGTGCCACTGACTGAAGAAAATGAGGAAGCAATAGAAAGTGAACAGTTTCAGCGGCTGCTGCGCAAGCTCGGGATTCGGCCACCAGCATCGGGGCAGGTAAGCACGCCAGGTGCGGTGCTGGCTGAGGCGTGTTGTCCCTCTCCTGGCATTCGCCCCTGTCCCCTCCTTGGCCCTGTACTGTCATTGACCTTCTCCGCATTGGTGCCCTTCCTGTCTCTGATTGAGGCTCCTACAGCAGCTGTCCTCCTAGGCTCCCTGTCTCCAGTCTCCTCTTCTGCTAAGTCCATCTTCCCCAGCAGCGTAAGACTGATCTTCCTAACATACAGTGTTGATTATTCGCATCCTTGTCCCAAACAATTGGCAGTGCCCCCCACTGCTTGCAGAAAGGAGTCTGTAGCCTGCATGTAGCATGGCTTGGCCAGTCATCATAGCCTCATGGCCATGCCACTAACTCCCCTACTGTATACCATAGTCAGCCTGGACTGCTTTCCTTTCTTCATTAGCAGGCTTTCTCATGGCTCCACGTGGTGGAATGTGCGAGGCCTTCCATTGGAGTGTCCCAAACACACACACACACACACACACACCATAGATCCCCGGGATGTGCTCATTCATTTATCCAATTAGCAACTGTGTTTGCATCTTATGGCTTTATTTGTTGAACTGGAACTATGGAATCATGGATTAAGCTGCTACCCATAACCCCAGTATCCGATATGGCACCGAGAAAACAACGGAAGGTAGCCATAGTACTTGAGCTCCTGCCAGTCACCAGGGAGACCAGGATGGAGTTCCTGGCTTCAGCCTACCCCTGCCCCAGCCATTACAGCCATCTGGGGAGTGAACCAACTGGTGGAAGATCTCTGTCTCTCCTTTCTCTAACTTTACCTTTTTTTAAAAATTCAATTTATTTGAAAGGCAGAGTTAGATGTAAAGAGTGAGACAGACAAATTGCTTTCCCAGCTGCATTAGCAGGTGGCTGGCTTAGAAGTACCAGGAATGCAAGAGCAACAGGAAATCAAAGTGACATCCTTTTTTTTTTTTAATTTATTTTATTTTTTTTATTAGAAAGTCAGACATACAGAGAGGAGAGACAGAGAGGAAGATTTTCTGGCTGCTGATTCACTCCAGAAGTGGCAGCAAAGGCCAGAGCTGAGCCAGTTTGAAGCCAGGAGCCAGCTTCTTCCGAATCTCCCATACTGGTATGGGGTCCCAAGGCTTTGGCTGTCCTAGACTGCTTCCCCAGGCCATGAGCAGGGAACTGAATGGGAAGCAGGGCCGCTGGGACACAAAGCGGTGTCCATATGGGATCCTAGTTCGTGCAAGCCAAGGACTTCAGCCACTAGGCTACCGTGCTGGGCCCAAAGTGACATGTTTATAGGATGCCAGTGTTGCAGTGGCAGCAAAATTGGCTATGCCACATTGTCAACCCCGACTCTTGTCTTTTTTTTTTTTAAGACTTATTTTATTTTTATTGCAAAGTCAGATATACAGAGAGGAGGAGAGACAGAGAGGAAGATCCTCCATCCTATGATTCACTTCCCAAGTGGACACAACAACCGGAGCTGAGCCAGTCCGAAAACAGGAGCTGGTAGCTTCTTCCAGGTCTCCCACATGGGTGCAGGGTCCCAAGGCTTTGGGCCGTCCTCGACTGCTTTCCCAGGCCACAAGCAGGGAGCCGGATGGGAAGCGGGGTTACCGGGATTAGAACCGGCGCCCATATAAGATCCTGGTGCTTGCAAGGCAATAATTTTAGCCACTAGGCTACTGTGCTGGGCCCTGACTGTGCCTTTTGAATAAATCTTTTTTTTTTTTTTAAGATTTATTCAATATGGAAATAATAGTCTTACCCACTTTCCTGTAGCCCTGGAACTTTTTACCCTAATTAACTATATAAAGATTGTCAAAAATATAATAAAAAAATGAAAAAAAATTATTTTTTTAAAGACTTATTTATCTTTCTTTTATTGGAAAGTCAGATATACACAGAGGAGGAGAGACAGATAGGAAGATCTTCCAACCGATGGTTCACTCCCCAAGCAGCCGCAACTGCTGAAGCTGAGCCATTCTGAAGCCAGGAGCCAGGAGCTTTTTCCGGGTCTCCCACACGGGTGCAGGGTCCCAAGGCTTTGGGCTGTCCTCGACTGTTTTCCCAGGCCACAAGCAGGGAGGTAGATGGGAAGCGGGACTGCTGGGATTAGAACCGGTGCCCATATGGGATCCTGGCGCGTGCAAGGTGAGGATTTTAACCACTACACTATCGTGCCAGGCCCTGAATAAATAAATCTTCATTTAAAAGCAGACATAGGGTCCAGCATGGTAGCCTAGTAGCTAAAATGTCCTCACCTTGCACATGCCCTCTCTCTCATTTCTCTTTTCCTCTATTTCTCTTCCCTTTCCAATAAAAACAAATAAATCCTTTTTTTTTTTTTAAAAAAAAAAGGGTCATATTCAATGAGGAATACCAAAACTCTGGTTTTAGTGGAGGCTGTTCCTCTTCTTTGCTGTCATTGTCAGTGCTCTGCCCCTGCAGGAAACTTTCTGGAGAATTCCAGCCAAGCTGAGTCCCACCCAGCTGCGGCGAGCAGCCGCTTCTTTGAGTCAACTGGAGGAAGAGGAGGAGAAGCTGCAACCGGAGAGAACCCATGCAAGCCCTGGGGAGCGAGCCCCGGTGGAGGAGCAGCAGAGGGAGCCCCAAGCTGAGGCCCTGGAGGCCCTCATGGTGGCCCGCAAACAGAAAGCTGGCCTGGCAGCACCAGAGGGTAGTATCGTGACTGTTCTTGTGTTACTGTAGCTGTGTGCAGAGGCCCATGAGTTACTGTGAGGAGGGAAGGGCCTGTGGGTCTGTCAGATTTTCATGATTTGTTTAAAATATTTCTACACCTTCTTCATCTTCATCTTTGTCATCTTTTTTTTTTTTTTTTAAAGATTTATTTTGTTTTTATTGGAAAGTTAGATATACAGAGAGGAGGAGAGGCAGGGAGGAAGATCTTCCATCCGATGATTCACTCCCCAAGTGACAGCAACGGCCAGTGCTATGCCAATCTGGAGCCAGGAGCCAGGAACTTCTTCCATGTCTCCCACACGGATACAAGGTCCCAAAGCCTTGGGCCGTCCTCGACTGCTTTCCCAGGCCACAAGCAGGGAGCTGGATGGGAAGTGGAGCTGCCGGTATTAGAACCGGCGCCCATATGGGATCCCGGGGTATTCAAGGCAAGGACTTTAGCCACTAGGCCACGCCGCCGGACCCATCTTTTTTTTTTAAATATGAGAAGCAGTGGGACAGAGCTTTCATCTATCGATTTGCTCCCCTGATTGCCCACAACTACTGTGACGGCGGGGGCCAAGCCCAGGAGCAGGAAATGGGACCCAGGTATCCACGTTGGTGACGGGCAGAGTCAGCCCCAGGCACTCTGATGTGGGATGGAGGTATCTTAACCTCTAGGCTTAAAAGCCCACTTCTCAGGTTTCTGTTGTAATGAAACACCTTTGACAGCCTAATTGTACATGGAGAAGAGTTGGCATTGGCTTGTGGTACTGGGGATGCAAAGCACGAACACCATGCTGCAGGTTCTCGCAGGGCTCCTCTGGACCACAGCACCCTGTGGCAGGTGAACATGTTCATTTCTGTCCCTCTGCTACATGGGACCCCACTACAGTGGTTTAATCAATCACCCCCAAAAGGCTCACCTCCACACCCTCATTAGGTTAAATTCCCACCCCATTCATGCCATTAACATGAGGCCTGGAGGATTGAACTCTGCATTAGTTCACAGTGATGAGTCATATCTGCAGCCCAGGTCCCTGACCTGTGCTTCTTTATGGTCACTTCAGAGGACGAGACTGATGAGGAGAAGGAGCACCTGCCAGTAGCACCCACGAAGCGACACCTCCTGGACAGTGATGAGGAAGAGGAGGGAGGTAAGGAGGGACACAGAGGTCGTGAGTCTGACCCAACCTGCATTTTATAGTCTCCGTCACACTTGTGACAGGCCCTGCCACCTTCCTGCCCTCTAATGTGTCTGGGTGCTCACTCTCTCCCCACCGTCATTCCTGTAGCACCAGAAGTGGGAGCTCCACGAAGCCTTCACAAGAAGAAACGGTTCCAGATTGAAGATGAAGATGAGGATGACTGAGCCAGAGGCTTCAGGACAGCAGTAGCCCAATTGGCTCTGGTGAATTTAAATCCCAATGCCGCTTACAGACAGAAGCAGTAGAGTTCTGGGCTCTGCCGTGGTCTTAGGACCCAAGGCCTTTAGGCAACGGTGTCGGACTCTTCTGCAGTGACTCTGCCTCTCCCACTGTCACAATACACCCACCAGCAATCTAGAGGCTTAGTCCTCTCTTCTCAGATTCATCCACTTTGGCTATTGGAGACCCTTGGCCAATGAGAGAAGCGAGTGAATTATGGAGGGTCCCGCTCTGTGAGGATTTCTGCTGGAGCCTGTTCGTAGCCCCAGCCAGGGGAGCTGCCCAGCATGGTGGGTGGGGGTGTCACACCCTGGGAAGCACCGCATACCTCTGTCCTCTTGTCTTTCCTGTGATCAGCCGCATGCCAGGTGGAGCTTGATCGTTGCTCTCTCCACGGGACACAGGCTTGGCATGCAGTGTTCTGCAGGCAGATGATGAATTTGGTCAGTGTTTGGTAATTGGATTAAACAGTGTTTGGTAATTGTTTCATTAGTTTGGTAACTGATTTGAATTAATTCAGTATTGAAACAAAGTGGCCAACCCCAGTCTGATTTGCCAATCTGTTGAAGTGCATAGCTGGGTTTTGGGAAGAACTTAACATATTTTAGGGTTAAAAGAGGCCAACAGCCTACCTTTTGTTTCTGTTTTCCCTCTTTCCTTATCACAGACACAGGAAAAAAAAATGAATCCATAATTCTTTGTCTAAGGTAGAAAGAAGCAGGAGCTACAAATAGAGAAAAAGCTGCTTTGAGAGCCTGGGGCAGAGGAGATGGACAAATGTTGTAAATACCACATCTTTAGCAGTTCTTGGATAGATAAACAAGTTTTCTGGCTCTCGTTTTCAGCTGAGGTTGGGTGAAGGGGAGGTCGTCAGGAAGGCTCCAGGGTAATCCATGAGGTTGGACTGTCTGTTCCTGGGATTTGGTTGTTTTCCCCATGAACAGGTGAAGTTCTCCCCAGCCTCTGCATGTGGGGTGAAGCCTTCTCTAGAGTAGGATCCTCGCCAGCCCTGGCTGGGCGTGATGGCTGCATCCTGAGGCTTTACCCACTTCACAACCTGAGCATTCCTTTCCAACATGGCTGTCCTACTGTCCCACCACGTTTCAGGCCATGCTGTGCCTTTGCTCAGAAGACAATCCTTTGGGGTTTTTATGGAAGGTTTATCACATAGGCATGACTGATGAAATCACTAGCCTTTGGTTTATTTGCTTACCTCCCTCCCAGTTAGGGTGGAGATGGGATGAGACTGAAAGTTCTAGCCATCTGGGCCTGGTGCAATAGCATAGCGGTTAAAGTCCTCACCTTGAACACTCCAGGATCCCATATGGGCGCCGGTTCTAATCCCAGAGACCCTGCTTCCCATCCAGCTCCATGCCTGTGACCTGGGAAAACAGTCGAGGACGTCCCAAAGCTTTGGGACCCCGCACCCAAATGGGAGACCCAGAAGAAGTTCCTGGCTTTGCGGCCACTTGGGGAGTGAACCATCGGACAAAAGATTTTCCTCTGTCTCTCCTCCTCTCTGTATATCCGACTTTCCAATAAAAATAAATCAATCTTTAAAGTTTCAGCCGTCTGATCACCTGGTAGGTTCTTCTGCCATCAGCCTGTGTCCTGACTAGATGTCCTCAGTCACTAGTGATCTCATTTGTCTTCTTCAATTCAGAAATTCCAAGGATCTCAAAAGGTTTATGCCAGGAAAATGGCTTGAAAACTAGATTTTTCTTTCACAATATCACAGTCCTTTTTTCATCAAATGTGTTTGTCACTAGTGTATTTGTTGCTCTAAAATGTCATTTTCTGATATGAATATAGCCTCTACAACTTTCTGTTGATCGGTGTTGGCATGGTATAGCTTTTTCCACCCATTTTCAAGTAAATCTCTTGTAAAAAAAACATAGTTAAATTTCTTTTTCTTCTATCTAATCTGACAGTCTGGCCTTTTAATTTAGATATCTAGTCCATTTATAATTGTTGATATTTTCAGATTTAAGTCTGCTACCTATTTGTTTTCTGTGTGTTTCATATATTTGTCCTGCTTTCTGTTTTTAAATATATATATATTTTTTGAAGATTTATTTATTTTTATTGGAAAAGCAGATTTACAGAGAGACTGAGAAAAATATCTCTGCTGGTTCACTCTCCAAATGGCTACAGTGGCCAGAGCTGAGTTGATCCAAAGCCAGGAGTCTCTTCCAGGTCTCTCACATGGGTACAGGGTCCCGAGGCTTTGGACCTCCTCTGCTGCTTTTCGCAGGCTATAAGCAAGGAGCTGAATGGAGAGTGGAGCAGCCAGGATACGAACCAGCACCCATGGGATCCTAGTGCTTGGAGGGAGAGGATTATTTAGTGAAGCCATTGGGCTGGGCCACTGCTTGCAGATTTTTTTTCTAAACCATGGTTCTGGGATAGGTGTCTGGCATAGTGGTTGAAATGCTGGTTGGACTACATGCCATATCATGGTGCCTGGGTTCAAGTCACAGATTGGCTCCCAATCCAAGTTTCCTGCTCATGCTCACCCTGGAAAGCAGCAGTAATGGCTCAGAAAGTTGGGTTTCTGCCACCCTCATGGGTGTTCCAGATTGAGTTATGGACTTCTGGTTGTCTTGACCAGCTTTTTTTTCTTTTTTTTAAGATTTATTTATTTTTATTACAAAGTTAGATATACAGAGAGGAAGATCTTTCGTCCGATGAATCGCTCCCCAAGTGAGCGCAACGGCCGGTGCTGTGCCAATCTGGAGCCAGGAGCCAGGAACTTCCTCCAGGTCTCCCACACGGGTGCAGGGTCCCAAGGCTTTGGGCCATCCTCGACTGCTTTCCCAGGCCACAAGCAGGGAGCTGGAGGGGAAGTGGAGCCGCCGGGATTAGAACCAGCACCGATATGGGATCCCGGCACATTCAAGGCGAGGACTTTAGGCATTAGGCCATGCCGCCTGGCCCTTGACCAGCTTTTGTGAGCAGTTGTAAGGTAAGCCAGATAATGGAATATCTCTCATTCTGCCAGTCTATCTCTGCCTTTCAACTAAAAGGAAAGTAAATGAATTATTTTGGTTCCATAATTTTGCTACACCAGAGCAACTGATGGTTTCACACCAGCCAATTAGACTCTGCCTGTTCTTAGCCACCCTTCACAGCCTTGACTAACCATACCTGTATGTCACGTAATTGCCACCTAGGCTCCTCCCAGCCACACAGAGCAGCCCTTTCCTGATTATCAGTATGTTGAATGTACTGATCTCTGCTGGAAGGCTCCATTTACCCCCACCCCTCCTTAACAAATCAGCTCAGAGAACTGGTGTTTTTAGCCATGGACTAGCTGCAGCTTGTAATGCCAACATACCATATCAGAGTGTCAGTTTGAGATCTGGGTTGAGTTCTGGGCTCCTGACTTTGTCCTGGCCCAGCCCTAGCTATCGCAGCCATTTGGAACTAAAAGATGGAAGATCCCTCTCTCTCCTTGTCTTTCACATTAATTGAGGTTACACCTTTCACATCAATTATTTAAAAAAAGAAAGAATGAATGAACCAGGGATTTAGCATAGCAGTTTAAATGCTGTTAGAGTACACACATCCCATGTTAGAATCCCTGGGTTCAAAATCTGGCTCCAGCTTCCTGGTAGAGCAAGCTCTGAGACCCCATGTTGATGGCTCAAGCGGTTGAGTTCCTGCCAGCGTCACCACACAGGAGACTTGACTGAGTTCACGGCTTCTAGCTTCAGCCTAGCCCAGCTCCTGCCAATTGCAGGCATTTGAAAAATAAGCTAGCACATGGGACCTCTGTGTCTTTATGTCTCCGTGTCCCATTACCTTTCAGAATTGAAAATAAATAAAAGAAGGAAGATAAAGAATCAGCTGAAATGTGCTTTAATTTGCTGAAGCAGTCTGTGTCACCCCAACTTCAGAGAACAACTAATCACACACAACTGGAATTTGGTCATTCTCTTCCTAAAGTATAGCGTTTCATCCATTTTTTTTTTCCTGCCCACAGACTGAATTCCCTTAAAGTAAAGGTCTTAGAATGTGTAGATCCCAAGGGCACATTGACTGATATATCCAACTAATACGTAATAGGTACTTCCCAACCTACTATGGACTGTAACCCAATAAACTTTTGGGATAATAAAGTTTTGGATATCTTTAGGAACATCTGGAAAACACCGGGAACTCGGCACTGCACAGAGTATCGGTTGTTCACTTGATTGTCTGGAGGCTGTATTACATCACCAGAATATTACGTAACATGTTGTCTACACAGTGCACAGTTTGCCCACCACTGTCGTGTCAACCCACTAGAATTTGGGAACCTGGATGTGTATTCTGCACAACTCTGTATGTGTATTCGGGCCCTCTCATATAGGAGAGTATTGGCTGAGTATTGGCTGTTAGTTGAGAGTAACTACTCAAAGACTGGTTGTATATGGATGAATCAAACCATGGTAAATATAGACCCCAACACTCCCAGATCTTCAACAGTACAGCATTCAGCACACAAAAAAAAGTTCATATGAACAACCTGAGGATCTAACAGGTGTTCCTAGGGTGAGTAATGAGAAGTGGAGCAGCTGGGACTTGAACCAGTATCCATATGGAATGATGGTCCTGTAGGCAGAGGCTTAGTGTGCTTTGCCACTGCACTGACCCCTATTGGATGCCTTTCTATCCAGTCCTCCCAGTTTCAGGAATATGTTCCAATAGCTCCATAAAGATGAACCCCTCTTGTTCTAGAAACCTCTTTTTTTTCCCCAATGTTTGGTTATTGGGTGCCTGTCCTAGGAACCAGTTAGGATAAGTGAAATAGAAGAAGGGGCCCAGGCGCAGTGGCCTAGTGGCAGAAGTCCTTGCCTTATTCATGCTGGGATCTCATATGGGTGCTGGTTCTAATCCCGGCAGCCCCACTTCCCATTCAGCTCCCTGCTTGTGGCCTGGGAAAGCAGTAGAGGATGGCTTTGGGACCCTGCACCTACGTGGGAGACCCAGAAGAGCTCCTGGCTCCTGGCTTTGGATCGGCGCAGCGCAAGCCATTGTGGTCACTTTGGGAATAAATCATCGGACGGAAGATCTTCCCCTCTGTCTCTCCTCCCCTGTATATCTAACTTTGCAATAAAATAAAATAAATCTTTAATAAAAAGAAGAAGAAGAAGGGGCCTGAGACCCCCTCATGGGGCTGTTCCATGGACTGGCTGCTAGGCTTGGGCAACAGGACCAAGAAGGAACTTGTAGGACACAATGAGAAGTGGGCCTTTTTACCAGCTGGAGGAGGTCCTATATGTCATTTGCTCTTGGGGAGTGAACCATCAGACAGAAGATCTTCCTCTCTGTCTCTTCTCCTCTCTGTATATCTGCCTTTCCAATAAAAATACAGCTTTAAAAAAATAAATAAATCTTAGGAAAAAAAAAAAAGGAAAAGAAGACCAGGATGGAATTCCTTGCTCCGATTTCAGCCTGATCCAGATCTGGCAATTATGGCCATTTAGAGGTGGCAAATGGAGGATCTCTCTTTCTGTGTAACTCTCCCTTTCAAACAAATTAAAAAATAACATAGTAAGAAATTTGTACAATTTAGGTGTGGCACTGGAATAACAAAGCTAACGGCTGAGATACTGCTCTGACTTAACCAGCAGATTCTCATCTTTCCAGTTGCCCACCCAGTAGGTCAATAGTAGAAGAGCAGTGTTGAAGATTTATGGATCTCCACTGTTCCTGCCTCCCCCTCCCTCCCCATCCTCTAGAAGCCACACAAGAGCATCTCCTGATCCTAGTTTAGGTTGAGAATAAAAGCTTAAGAGTGACCAGGACCTGGGCCAAGAAAAGCAGAAGCCATCAAAGAAAAAAGTGCTGGTCCACTCAGGACAAAGGTGAGACTGCTGGACAAAGTCTGGGGTGAACCGAGGTGGATAAATATTTGTGAACAGTTGCTCCATGTTTCCAGAGAACATCAGCTTTTTTGGACTGGGGTAGAGGAGAAGTGAGAGCTAGAAAGCAGCCATTCTGCCTGGGGGAGCACTGAGGTGAAGGGTGTGCTGGTGGCCACTCCCTGCTCTGACTTGAGCATCCCAGATCTGGTGAGGATCATCCACAGCCACTAAAGGAGACAGAGCACATTCGGGGTGAGTAAGGGTTCCCAGGCCAAGGCACACCTTAAGGGCTCCCTGCTCACCCACTCATGCCCTGCTTCTTTCCAGCCAAGCCATTCTCTGCCCCATCATGATTCTGGCTGTGCTGCTGCTCCTCCAAGTCTTGCTGGTCCCAGTGGCTGCCTTTCCGAGAAACGTCCGCAATGATGCTCTGATCTCCCAGTCATCTGGTGTGGACCATGAGCCTCCACCAAGCGTGCCCTCCAGCCAGATCCCTCACCCAGGTCCCAGGACCTGCCAGGAGCTCATGTACCTGTTCCTTAGTCCCTCCTTAAACCCTCTGCCCAAGTACCTATCACAGTTAATGCTGAAGGTGGCCCTAGAAAATGTTAATTGCCCACCAGAATTCCGCAACCTGCAGCAGCATTTCCTGGGGATGAGAGGAAAGAATATCACCGAGATGCTCATCCAGGCAGTTCAAGAGCGCAGTGAAGAAGGGATTAGTGACCCTGGGATGATGCTGATGGATATGGGGGGCTCCCCAGGGGAGCTGAGACGGACCCAGCGCTCAGTCAGCCTCCCCGAGGCGTGCAACTCCCCACAGGGGCGGGTGCTGCATGAAACGACAGTGCTGATAGCAGAATATGCCGAGAAGCTCCCTTCCTCCAAGCTGGCAACAGAGCTGAAGGCTGCTGCCCTCAGTGTCTCTCAGAATTGCACACAGGAGTCTTGGAAGCAGTTGGAAGAAGTGGCCACGCAGGTGATGAAAAGCCCTGAAATGAGAAACTTCACAATGTCTATAGAAGATCAGAAATACTTCATCATCCGTATGATACCCATTGTGATACATATTACAGCGGAGATAGTACATACAGTTTTCAACTATTTTTGGACATGGATGGACTAAACACATTTACTTTCTCAACTGACTCTGATAGGTCTGTGTGCAGGGCCTGGGCACAGCAGGTAGTTGGAAATGCTGGGGAAAGCTCAGATCAGGTTTGATCCAAGTGCTGAAACATGTAGGCGACTGAAAAGCTTTGTTCCTCTTGTAGTGCTCCTGGGCCCTAGTTCTTCCCAAGTGTCTCTTCTTTCCAGTTGTTAAATACTGTGGATTTACTGGGCACTGGTTATGCAGTCTACAACAATCCTCACCCTCCTCATCTGCCTTATACTTTGTAGTTCTCCCACCACCAGATGCTATGTAACTGGTGTATGTGGATCTTTGTAACTGCACAGAGAAATAAACAGCTGCTACTGTAGCAGGATCATGGCTATCTAATGGTCTGACTCCAGGTCTCTGGGGTCACTTTGGGGAGCTGGCGATGGGAGCTGGCAGGGACACATAGCATATGCGCACGTCCTCTGAAGCTGAAGGCTTAAGCAGTCCATACCAACTGGTCAGTATTTATGGAGATTGTGTCCCCTGACAGGTCATCAGGGACAGCAACCATCTCCTCTCCTCATGGGACAGATCAGATAAAGTCTGCATTCAGCCAGTCTCACTTCTCACTGGGCTGCATGGTCATTTGGGCAAGTAGAGCCAACCAGGGCCCTGCTGATCCGGTATGGGGATAACAAGAAAAACATCACTGACTCTCATTCCTATTTCCTGAACCCAACTGAAAAGGAACACAGAGTCTTCAACTGCCTGCTTGAAAAATCCACATCCCCTAATTGGAATGCCTACTTGGGTTTGTATTTCAGCTCTGCTGCCAGCCCTGGCTCTCAGCTCAGGCACACACCCCTGGGATCAACAAGTGATGGCTTCAGTCCCTACCACCCACTTGGGAGACCAGGATTGAAGTTCCTGGCTCTGAGGGTTTGGGGAGGGGTGGGGAGAACCCAAGTATCTAAGTAACTGTGTCACATAATACAATGTAATTAATGAAGTTAAATAATAAATAATTAAAAAAAAAAAAAAGAAGTTCCTGGCTCTTCCTAGTTTGGGCCTGGCCCAGCCCCGGTTATTACAGGCATTTGGAGAGTGAACCAGGATACAGAAGCTCTCACTCTGTTTCTCTGCCTTTCAAACACAATGGAAATAAATAGATGGTTAAAAGGAACCTGAACTGAGAGTTGTTGGCTGAGGGCTCCACTGAGCCCCAGCACTATTCAGAACACACCCACAGGGGAAGAGATCCCATGCTGTTTCCCATTCTGCCATAGGCTGGTCACTTGGGAATGCTCAAGACCCGCCTGTCTCCTGCCTCCCAAGGAGATGCCTTTTTCTTCACCTCTGAGGATCCAGCCAGCCACCCCCTTGGTTCTTGGCTATACCAGACCCTGCTCCCAAAAGTCTTGCCCAACCTCACCCACTGGTTCCTTTTGCTAAGGATCCTGACACAACCTGGCACAGAAGGCTACCGTGGAGGCCGCCCGCTCTCTGGGCCCTGCAGCTTCTGCTCCAGGCTAGGCCTGTGAAATCTGCTCCAGGCTAGGCCTGTGAAAAAGCCACTCAGACTTTCTGCAAACAGATATAAGGAACTACTAGGATGGCAGACAAGGTAGTGCTTCCCAAGGGAACGCCTAGGCTGTCTTGTGCAGCTGCTAGACAGGACTCAGAGTGAGCATACCAGTTCCACCACACACTATAGGCATGAGCACAAGCAGTGTGTGTAGGATGCCGCCCAGGTGTGGCCAGATGTGGCTGTGTGCCACAAACCCAGGCGTGGCTTTGGATTCTGTTGTTCAGAGCTGGTTTGTCAAATAAAAAACAAGGCTGGGATGGGGAAGTTGACCTTGATTAGGACCTTCTGATGATCAGGTTCAGGCTGTTAAGTTAGACCTATGAGTTACCAATGAGTTCTGTGTCTTAACCTGTAGTGAAGGCTGGAGTTCAATAGCTAAGCCAGGACTGCTACAACAAGGCAAAAACCCTCTGATCAGGGAGAAAGCACGGGAACACCACAGATGTGATCACCAAGGAGTGGTGGGGTGGTGAGGTGGTGGGGCAAGCAACAATCCTAGCCTCCAAGGGTAAGACTCCAGAAGTGAATTTGGTTCCCTCTTCACTGTAGGCTTTATCCAAGGGCCTTGACTTAGACACAACTTCCAGGACCTTTGTGCTGTATCTGAACAGTTTAGGCACAGAAAGTTTGTATATTCACTCTAACCAAGCTGTGAATGTGGTATTCAAAAATCTAACTTAACAGGAGCTGGCAGTGTGGCTTGGTGGGTTAAGTCGGTGCCTACGATGTTGACATTCCATATATGAATGCTGGTTCAAGTCCTGGCGGCTCCACTTCTGATCTAGATCCCTACTAATGTACCTGGGAAGCTAGCAGAAGATGGTCCAAATTCTTGGGCCCCCGCCACCTATGTGATAGATCCAGCTGGAGTTTCAAATTGAAACTGGCTGGTCACTAAGGGAGTAAGCAGCTCTCTCTCTCTCCAATCTGCTTTTGAAATAAATAAATACATATTTTTTAAAGATTGATTTTATTTTTATTGAAAAGTCAGATATACAGAGAGGAGGAGAGACAGAGAGGAAGATCTTTTGTCCGATGATTCACTCCCTAAGTGGCCGCAATGAGGCAAGCCAAAGCCAGGAGCTTGGAACTTCTTCCGGGTCTCCCACGCGGGTGCGGGGTCCCAAGGCTTTGGGTTGTCCTCAACTGCTTTCCCAAGCCACAAGCAGAAAGCTGGATAAGAAGCAGGGCCACCAGGATTAGAACCAATGCCCATATGGGATCCCACCATGTGCAAGGTGAAGACTTCAGCCGCACCAAGCCCAATACATCTTTTTTAAAAGTCTAATTTAGTATTCACATTTGCTATCTATAAGGTAAGCAGAACTTACAAAGTGAAGTTATTAACCATCATCTCCAAGCCCTAGTCCCCAGTTACAAAGTGGAGTCTTCAACAGTGGGTGTGTCAGCCTGTGAGAACAACCCCTACTGGTGCAAACTCTACAAGCACACCAAAACCCCTGTAACCCGTAAGCACACAAATATGATGTATCAGCTATCAGCTTACCACAGTTTTTAAAGGTTTGGCTTTCTACTCCATAATAAAATCGCTTGACTCCTTATATTACATTCCTGAGGGCTTGTTTTATTTGTTAGGTTTTGGATGCTATCACATAAGTTTCATTTCCCCAAGATCAGATGGCCCCAGAAGCAGAAGAAAGATGGGAAAGGGGTGGGGAGAACAGGGAGGGGTAGGGAGGGCTGGAAGAGTGATGTACCACCCCACCAAACTTTCACAGACATGCGAATCCACACATTAAAAGTCAGAGGTGACTCCCATTGGCCCTAACAGCCCTGTTGCAATTCCAGGTGGTTAGAATGAGAATGACCCTCTGATGAAGGTGGAGAGAAGGGGCTGGATGTGTATCCAAATAGGCTCAATTGCTGGTTTAGGCACTAACTTCTGGTACAATTTCTAGACCACTGCACACTTTTTTGTGGCTGTGGGACACTTCTAAATATCTGTATTGTTTAAATGGCAGTCATTAGCCATGCAGGTGCCTACTGTGCTCTTGAAATGTGGGTATAAGAAAGAGGAAGTGAAGTTTTGCTCTGATTTCCCTTCTTCAAAGAAATGTTGTTAGTTTTTATTTCTGATATTACATGATAGTGTCTCAAGGTGTTACAGACCAAATTCTTTTCTCTCACAAAATTGTAATCCTACCTCCATAGATTTTAGTTGAATATATGCCCTTTTTGGCAAAGTCAAGTGAGATCCTAAGGGTGGGGTCTAATCCAACAGGATCCATGTCTTTATAAAGACTGTGTCTTCATAAAGACTATGGCTGGCAGTGTGGTCCAGCATATTTCTTGCAACAATGGCATCCTACATCCAGAGCATTGGTTCCAGTCCTGGCTGCTCCATGTCCAATCCAGCTGCCTCTTAATGTGTCTGGGAAGGGCAGTGGGAAATGACATAGAGACTTGAGTTACTGCCACCCATGTGGGAGACTCAGATGGAGTTCCTGGTTCCCAGCCATGACCATTGTAGCCATTTGGGGAGTAAACTAGTGGATGGAAGATATCTTTGTCATTCTTTCTCTCCCCCACTGAGTGTCACTCTGAGTTTCAAATACATTATTCTCAGAAGAAGGAGAGAAGGAAGAGAAGAAAGTATGTTGGTACTGTGGTACAACTGCCTGTGACACCAGCATCCAGTGGGAATGCCAATTTGAGTCCCGGTTGCTCCATTTCCAATTGAGCTCTTTGCTAAAGTGCCTGGGAAAGCAGCAGAAGTACTCAGGTGTTGCCAGCCACATGGTGGACTCGCATATAGCTCCAGACTCCTGGCTCAGCTCCAACCAATACAGCCCTTTAGGGAGTGGTCCAGTACATGGCACCTGGAAGAACTCTTTCTCTCTTCCTCCCCCACCCCCTCCCTCTGTGGGAAGCCACAGCTGGAGTGGAGGAAAGGTCTTATGAGCATGTGGTGAGCAGCAGCCATCTGCAAGCCCGGGTAGAGAACCCCGAGCTTCCGGCACTGTCACACACATCCCGTCTCCACAACTGTGAGAAAGAAACTCAGGAAGTTGATACCACCATCAGCGGGATTTTATCCTGGCAGTCTCAGCAGGCCAACACACAAAATAAGATTCCTTTCTATCTGCTTTCTGGTGCCCTTGTGAGGCCACCTCATCTTAAACTGTCTTATCTAAAAATAACCTGTTACAACTAAACAAAAAAAAAAGTCTCACTGCCTCATTTCCTTTTTTTCAGTTTAGTTTTTCTACATTGTGATAACCGAGTAACATAAAAGTTTGCACATTAACCAATTTTAAAATATATTTATTTATTTTTACTTGTGAGGCAGATTTTACAGAGAAAGAGGAGAGATGCTTCCTCTGGGTCATCCACACAGGTTCGTGGGCCCAAGGACTTGGACCATCTTCTGCTGCTTTCCTAAGCACCATTAGGGAGCTGAATTGGAAGTGGAGCACCCGAGACACGAACCAATGCCCATATAGGAAGGAGGCTGTCGCCACAGGCAGAAGATTAAATCTGATACACTTTGTTGCCAACCCCAAACCTTTTTAAAAACAAAACACATCGTGGGGCTAGCATTTGGCACTGCAGTGAAGACACCACTTGGGGTGCCCCATCAGCATCCCCTAGTAGTGCTGGGATTGGAGCCCTGGCTCCAGATCCCAATTCCAGTTTCTTACTGCTACGCATCCTGAGGGTTGATGGTTCAAGAAGAAAGGTCCCTGCCACCCACATGAGAGATCTGACTGAGTGACTGGCTTCTAGTCTGCATCTAGGCGCTGCAGGCATCTGGGGAACAAATTAGCAGATGTGAGATCAGCTATATATCTGTCTGTCTGCTTTTCAGCTTTATATATATATATATATATATATCATAAATCTTATTTCAATTAAAAATAAAGTAAATGTATCTATTTCAAAAGCAGAGCGATAGAGACAGAAAACCCTTCTGCGTAATGGTTCACTCCCCAAATGACTACAATGGCAGGGACTGGACCAGGCCAAAGCCAGGAACTAAGAACTGCAACTAGGCCTCCCATTTGGGTGGTAGGTACCCAAGCACTTGGTTGGTTTCCCAGCACACATGATCAGGCAGCTAGATCGGGAGCAGAGCAGCCGGGTCCGAAGCTGGTATTTTAACAGGGGATACAGGCATTGCTAGAAGCAGCTACCCCAACAGCTTCTGTTTCTTATTTCATTTTCCTCCATTTATTCCTTTAAATCATCAAACTGTTAGGCTTAGGAAATATTTTAGCCTTTTCTCATGTACCTTTTATTTAAAGATTTATTTGTTTATTTATTTTTGGAAAGTCAGATACATAGAGAGGAGAAAAGACAGAGAGGAAGATCTTCTGTCTGCTGATTCACTCCCCAATGATCACAACGGCTGGAGCTGAGCTGATCTGAAGCCAGGAGCTTCTTCCTGGTCTCCCACATGGGTGCAGGGTCCCAAGGCTTTGGCCGTCCTCAACTGCTTTCCCAGGCCACAAGCAGGGAGCTGGATGGGAAGTGGGGCTGCCGGAATTAGAACTGGCGCCCATATGGGATCCCGGGGCTTTCAAGGCGAGGACTTTAGCCGCTAGGCCACGCCGCTGGGCCCTCAGCTTAAAAATGAAGTTAGCAAACTATAGCATCTTGGTGGGTACTAGCACAGAAAACATACATGAGGGAGCCCTGTACAGTAGCCTAGCGGCTAAAGTCCTTCCCTTGCAAGTACCAGGATCCCATATGGGTGCCAGTTTGTATCCTGGGAGCCCCACTTCCCATCCAGCTCCCTGCTTGTGGCCTGGGAAAGCAGTAGAGGACGGCTCAAGGCTTTGGGACCTTGTACCCGTGTGGGAGACCTGGAAGAGGTTCCTGGTTCCCGGCTTCGGATCAGCACAGCACCGACCGTTGTGGTCACTTGGGGAGTGAATTACTGGACGGAAGATCTTCCTCTCTGTCTCTCCTCCTCTCTGTATATCTGACTTTGTAATAAAAATAAATAAATATTAAAAAAAAACTTTTTTTAAGCTGAACAACAAAAACAGCAAAAAATAAAATACAAGGAGAACATCCTAAGCACTGATTTGCTGCTGGTTCTGTCCCTGGATTCTATCTGGGACTTAGCTCAGGATCACAGCAAGGACAGATAGCCAACGCTGATGAGCAAGGCCTTAGATATTGAAGGTGAGTGTGTGGTCAGGAAACAAAGTTTGAACAGCCAGTCCAAATGAAACAAATATTTGCAGAGATTGCAGCCTGAACAGGTCACAGGGAGAAGAACCCATCTCCCGTCCCTGTAGGACAGAGAGCTGGGGCGGAACAGAACCAAGCAACCTATGAAGGCAGCCTCACTTCTCAATGACTGGGCTGTGTGGTAATGCTGATCCCCTTAAGAGGGTGGAATGAAAACAGAGACAGCCCCTCGTGACCTGAAAAGCTGTGGGGGAGAGGGTGAGCCAGTGGAAGCAGCTGAGATGTGTTTTTGACTTCTAGGTCCTTACCTAGAGAGACTACCAGTTTGGAGGTAGACAGTGGATGAACAACCCAACGGCTGTGTGCTGGGCTCTTTTCACACTGTGGCCACACCAGACAAGGTTTGTGTGTCTTATCCCTTCCTCTTACAGGGACTTCTGTTACAGATATGTGGAGCCTTGAACCCATCACACGGCTGCTTCTCTGTGCCCTCCTGCTGGCCTCTGTGCACACCACTTCCTCCAGGATGCCGACAGACCACCCCTCAACCTTGTATCCCCAGTCGTCCTCCTTGGGTTCCTTGTCCTGCCAAACCATTCTGCCCCAATCCCTACCTGGCTTCAGTCACCTGGCGCCTCTCCCTAAATTCTTGGTTGGCCTGGCTCTAAGGAACGCCCTGGAGAACATGGGCTGCCTGGCTGAAGCCCAGGCCCTGCAAACACAGCTCTACCGCTGGGGTGGTGTGAAGGCCACCCGTGGCCTCATCCAGCATCTTCAAGGGCTCCAGCAAGCAGACCGAAGCACCCACAGCCAAGTCTCCACTGAAGCCCTGGTCTCTGCCCTGGGACTGTTGGCCCTGGAGCAGACAGGCCTGGGGCGGGTCCAGCGTGCCCTCCCCAGTGAGATCTGTGAGAACAAGCGGGAGCAAGGTGTGTACAGTCTGGTACGGCTGCTGCCCACAGTGGGAACCTTCTACAACCTGGGCACAGCTCTGTATTACGCTGCTTACAACTGCTCAGACAAGGCCCACCAGCGGGGCCAGGAAGGCACCCTGGATCTGGGCTATGATCTGCTGATGGCCATGTTCGGGCTGTCGGAAGGCCCCATGGGTCTAGTCATCAGTACTGCACTTAAGCCTGCAATCAAGACCGGGGTTCAGCGGCTGATCCAGTATTATTATGCTGAGCAAGAGGCCAGCACTCCTTGGCCTGAGAGCAGCATCCAGGGCTTGGGAGGTATCCTGGCTATGAGTGACTCAGAAGAAACAAAGACTCCTGCTCCTTGGGACTCCAAAGTGGCTGATTAGTATTTATACCAGAGCCACTGCTTTTACCACAGGTACTACGGGAGCCACCCCTTTTTACACTATGCTACCACTAGTCTAAGGTTGGAGATCTAAAAGAAGGTGGAAACAGCAGAAGGAATAAACCTCCTATTCTGGCAACCTGTGTGTGTGTGTGTGTGTGTACAAAATCCAAACTCTAATATGTTATTCCAGAGGATAGTAGTGCTATAAAACATGGGGATTTAATATTTTTAAAAAAGAAACATTTGCTTTTATTGGAAAGGCAGGTTTAAACAGATTTGTTGGTTTACTCCCAAATAGCCTCAACAACCAAAGTTGAGCAAGTCCAAAGCCAGGAGCCAGGAGCCAAGAGCTTCCATGTCTCCCATGTGGATGCAAGGTCTGTCCCATGGCTTTGGGTCATTCTCTACTGCTTTCCCACAGCATAAACAGGGAGCTGGATGGGAAGTGGAGCAGCTAGGACACAAACCAGCACCCCATATGGGATTCTGCACTTGCAGGTAGATTAGCCAGTTTAGCCATTGCACCAGCCCCAGGATCTAATCTGTTTAAAAGATTTATTTATTTGGGGGCCCAGCACGGTAGCTTAGCGGCTAAAGTCTTCCCCTTGAACGCGCCAGGATCCCATATGGGTGCTGGTTCTAACTCCCCCCCCCCCCCGGCAGCTCCACTTCCCATCCAGCTCCCTGCTTATGACCTGGGAAAGCAGTTAAGGATGGCCCAAAGCCTTGGGACCCTGCACCCGTGTGGGAAACCTGGAGGAAGTTCAAATCAGCTCAGCACCAGTAGTTGCGGTCACTTGGGGAGTGAATCATCAGACAAAAGATCTACCTCTGTCTCTCCTCCTCTCTGTATATCCGACTTACCAATAAAAATAAATTTTTTCTAAAAAAAAAAAGATTTATTTGAAAAGGCAAAGTAAGAGCCAGCGACGCCCCACCCACTGATTTCACTACCTAAAATCACAAGTCCCCCCCAGCTACAGGCCAGGAGCTTCCTCCAGGTCTCCCACATGGGTGGCAAGGTCCCTGGTATTTGAGACACCTTCTACTACTTTCACAGACTATTAGCAGAGAGCTGTTTCAGAAGCAGAGCAGCGGGGACACAAAATGGTCTGTATGGGATGCTGGCACTGCAGGTAGTGGCTTGACTCACTACGTCACAACATGAGTTACTAAAAGTTGGGGAGTTTGGAAGTTAGAGGACTTCTCCTTGAAGCCAAGCTCCTGCTGGTAGTGCTTGCTGAGCAGTGTCTAGTCACTCCTGCACACTCGGTTCTTAAATCCTCAACGCAGGGATAATTTCCACTTGCTGGGGTTGCGGTGCACACTGACAACAAAATAAATTGATAATCTTGGCTTTCATTTCCTCAGTGATTCCTGTCCTATCCCAAAGAACCTAATTTCTGTCTCCCCACTTCCGGTGGAGCTTGTAGCGCTTCCAGAAACCTCCAGGCAGTTTCGGTTCCTCGGCCTGGGCCCCCGAGTTCTCGAAAATCAGCTGTTCCAAGTCTCGTGCTCTTCCTTTCCTTGGGCTCCTCCCCGTCGCAGGCGCTGGGTGGGGCTTCCCTGAGCTTCCTCACCAATCCCTGGAGCCGTCGGTGTGTTTCGCCTCAGCCTGTTCCGTCCTGCCGAGAGGACGGATTTGTAGCGACGCCAATGAGCTCGCGGCTCGGGGGCGGGCTTGGGGGCATGGCAGCCAGTGGCGAGGCGCCGGCTTGGCAACGTAAGAACGCTGCTCTTCAGCAGCCGACCAAACCCACTCGGAAGGGGCAGGCCCAAGTGCCAGGCCGAAGTTGTCAGAGGGTGGGCAGGAGACCCTGGTAGCTGGTCCCTTCGGGAGTGACGAAGTCGCGTCCCGAGGCCCTGGAGGGAACGGGGACTACAAGACTAATCAGGTACGGGCCTTGAGAGGGTGTGCCGAGGGGAGCGGCGGGGTGAGGGTGGCTGGCCACAGGGGCTGCGCCCCGCGAGGAACTTTTTTCCGCCAAGTTGTTATTGGAGTCTTGTCTGTTCAGCCCATCTCCCCAACCCTAACGCCCCCTTGTCAGAATTCCGCCGCTCCTCCGAGACCCGGAACCTAGCATTGTTACTGTGTTAGATTAATCATGTCAGCCAGTGTATTTGCCTGAGTGCTAGGTTATTAATTTTTTCCCCAAGATTTATTGGAAAGGCAAAGTTACAGTACAGGAGAAGATCCTCCATCCACTGTTGTGCTTCCCCAAAAGGCTGCAACAACCAGGTTTAGCCGCTCCTTCCCCACGCCCCCCACCCCATCTCCAAATCCAGGAGCCAGAACTTTCATCCTGGTCTGCCTCGGGGGTGCAGGGCCATCCTCTGTTGCTTTCCCACGTGCGTTAGCAGGGAGCTGGTTTGGAAGGGTAGCAGCCAAGACTGGGACTGGCACTCATGTGGGTTGTCCCTTACACAAACAGCATCTTAACCCTCGGCACCGCAGCTCTGTCCCTGCAGTGTTAGTTGTGATCCTCACCCAGAAGGTGTCTAAAGATAGATACCATTTACCTCCTGTGTCCCATACAAAAGTATGCAGGACTGAAGCGCAAAATGGTACAACGAATCCATTTCATCTCAAAAAAGTTTATTGAACGCAAAATATGGGCAGAAAATGGGTTGCAGTCACTTACCACCGTATTTGCATTCTGTTCAGAGAGACCGCATTTTGCTTGACTTGTTTGCGTTCCTGTTTGTATCTTGCTGCTTGAGAAGTGTGACCTCTTTGTTTTTTACATTTATTATTTCATGTTTTGTTTCTTAAAAACAGTAGAGACACATAGGTTAGTCGGTCAAGCACTAAAAGGAAAACCAGAAACTCCTGCCCAGGCCCTCCTCTTGCCTTTTCCCTCCTTGCAAGATGGAGGACAGCCATGCTCATTCATGCTAGGAGGGGGAGGCCCTTGCCTTATCCATGTGTTTTTCTTTGCATTGCTCAAAACCATGTGACCCTTTTAGACTACAAGTGTCTTTTTGTTTGTTTGTTTGTTTTTGTTTGTTTGTTTTTACAAGAGTCTGTTCTGTTAGGCTCAGGCTGCAACGGGAACTAAGTCTTGGGCCTGGCATGATGGCTCTATGGTTAAGTCCTTGCCTTGCAAGTGCAGGGATCCTATATGGGCTCCAGTTCATATCCCACCTGCTCCACTTCCCATTCAGCTCTCTGCTTGTGGCGTGGGAAGGCAGAGGATACACAAGGCCTTGGGACCCTGCACCCACATGGGAAACCTGAAGGAAGCTCCTGGCTCCTGGCTTCGGATTGGCTCAGCTTTGGCCATTATGGCACTTGGAAAGTGAACCAGTGTAGCAGGCAGTGGCTTAACCTCCAGTCTGAGTCTCAGCTGCTCAGCTTTTGATCCAGTTCCCTGCTAATGTTCCTGGAAAAGCAGCAGGAAATGTCTCAGCCCAGGTATTTGGGCCCCCTCCACTCATGTAGGGGATCCTAATGAAATTCCAAGTTCCTGGCTTTAGCCCTGGCTACTTGAGCCATTTGGGGAATGAGCCAGTTGGTGCATGGTCTCTCTTCTTCTCTGTTACCCTGCCCTTCAATAAACTAAGAAAATCTTTTTAAACATTTGTATATGTGCATGTGCTAAAAGATGACTTAGTACCCATAAATATGTTCAGTGTCGTACCTGTAATAGTATGTATTTATGGATATATGGGATTTGCAATTTTGACAGTGCAAGGGAGCAGTCACAGCCTGTGAATGGTTTAGTCCAGTTACACACTCAGCTCCAGTCTTGTGTCCTTCCGTCGTGGAGCCCAGATGGCTCAGTGGGAGATGCTACAGGATCTCGACAGCCCGTATCGGGACCAGCTGCATCAGCTGTACTCAAACAGCCTACTGCCGATGGATATTCGGCAGCACCTGGCCGCCTGGATTGAAGACCAGAACTGGTGAGACTTTCGGGTCATTGGGAATAAAGGAGGATTTTTTTTTTTTTTTTTTTTTTTTTTTTGCCGATTTATTTATTTGAAAGGCTGAGTGACAAGGAAAAGAAAAAAAAAACTCTTCTGTTTGCTGTTTCACTCCCCAAATGGTCACACAGTGGCCAGGCTGATCCAGCGTGAAGCCAAGAGCCTGGCACTCCATCCAGGTCTCACTCATGGAACTTGGGCCATCCTCTGCTGCTTTCCCAGGTGCAGTAGCAGAGAACTAAATCAGAAGCAGAGTGGCTGACCCTCAAACCAGCACTCTGATAGAGGATGCCAGCATCACAAACGGGGATTTAACCTGCAGCCTCACAATTCCAGACCCAGTTCCTTTTTAAGAGTGAGTAGGATGGGGCCCAGCGCCATGGCTCAATGGCTAAATCCTCACCTTGCAAATACCAGGACCCCATATGGGCACTGATTCATGTCTGCTGGAGGCCAGCTCCAGTCGAGTTCGGAGCTCGAGAAGAGGGTGTGGAGTCAGGGAAAAGAGACACACACACAGTCACTTGGTGCCCTCTCATAATAGCTCAAGAAGCCGTCCTTTTTTATTTACCCAGCCATCACAAGCTTCTGCACAAACATTTCATTGTTTTCTTTTTACTTCATGACTAAGGGAGCATGCACAGACATTTGGTCATTCTATTTATACTTCATGGCTAAGCAGGTGCCCCTAAAGATAATTCTGCAAAATACTATATTCATATTCTTCAAAGCAAGCCATTGTTCATTCTTCAGTAGTAGCCATGGAGTGATAGCCAGGACTCCAAGGCCAAGGCACATGTGATTACCTGCTAATCAGTAGTACATTCCTACCACATTTCTATTTCTACAATTTACCCATTACTTAATGGGAAACATATGTCACAAGGGATAAAACAAAGATCCAAGACAAAACTTTCAAATATTACATCCCTCTACAACTACAGGCTCTACAACCCCATAAACAATCAAACAATAATTAAAAGCATATCTTTCTAATATTAATAAACTCATCCTTAAATTCCTCTAGCCAAAAATTATAAAAGCAGCTAAAACAGATACATTTCCTATGCTCCAAAGAAATTGCAAAGACAGGCTAGCCTTTAAGGTCACAGCAACTGTATTTATCACCATAGCAGTTTCAACTCATACTCACATCACTTTCATTAATTTTAGGATACTTATCAAGCCCTTTTCCAAAAGGTGTCCTACATGTCGGGGCCAGATTCTGAGGCAATGGTTAGGCACACAATAAGGTGTCCAGAAATGGCATGGGCTTAATTGTGCTCCTGTGCATACATTGTTAAAGGGCCTCTGACTGAGACGTTATCAGCAACATTAACTCCCAAGCTCACACAGGTTGAACAAACCATCTCACAGGGGCAAACAACAATGCCTTAATGGATTACAGAATTCCTAGCGGGGTGCTTGAGTGTCCATGCAAAAAGGGGGTGGAACTTCGTCAAGGTGGTTGAAGAGACATCCGCCAGGCCTTGCCATACAGCTGGAAGCTCCTCTGGTCCTTGGGAACAAGGGAGCTGTTCTCTTTTACCTTCGTGTCATCCACACCCACTGAACAGACCCCAGCACATGTCCCAGCTGCTGTACTTCCCATCAAGCTCCCTGCTTGTGGCCTGGGGATGGCCCAAAGCCTTGAGCTCCTGCATCCATGTGGGAGACCTGGAAGAGGCTCTTGGCTCCTAACTCGAGATCGGCTCAGCTCTGACCATTACAGCCATTTTGGGGGTGAACCAGCAGATGGAAGATCTTTCTCTGTCTCCTTTTCTTCATAAATCTGATCATCTGATCTGCTTTTCCAATAAAAATAAATAAATCCTAAATAAATAAATAAATCAATAAATCAATAAAAGAGTGACCAGGATCCTGGAGATATCAAAAGCAGGAAGAGGGGCAGCATGGGGACGTAGTGAGCTAACCCTCCTCCTGTGGTGCTAACATCCCGTATGGGTCCTGGTTTGTGTTGCACCTGCTTCAATTCCAATCCAGGTCTCTGCTTATGGCCTAGAAAACGGCAGAGGATGGCGTAAGTCTTGCAACCACGTGAGACCTGGAAGAAACTCGTGGCTCCTGACTTCAGATTGGCCCAGCACCGGCCAGTCTGTCTCTCCTTCTCTTCTCTGTAAAATATGCCTTTTAGTGCTCACTTTGGTAGCACATATGCTAAAATTGGAATGAATTTATGCCTTTCAAATAAATAAATAAATTCATCTTTAAAAAAAAAGGCAGGAAGAGGTTTTGTGGAAGGGTTCAGGACAGAAGCAGCCTTGCTGAGACACTGATGCCATTCCTGGTCCCCAGGCGGGAAGCTGCACTGGCAATCGATAGTTCCCAGGCCGCCATGCTGTTCTTCCACTTCTTGGACCAAGTGAACACCGAGTATGGCCGTTGCAGTCAGGACCCGAAGCACCTGTTGCTACAACACAACTTGCGAAAATTCTTCCGGGACCTGCAGGTGCTTGGAGAAGCTGAGACTAAAAGGAAAAGCCTGGGAGCTGAGTGTAGAGGAAAGTTTAGGGTCTAAAACAGGATGTGGGGAAAACAGGATCTGGGGAAAGAGGGAGCAGGTCTCTGTGGCAAGAGTCTGGGTGGCATTGGGTGGAAGGGTGGTCGGGGCTAGGAAACCAATGAGGAAAAGGGAAAGAGCCAGGAACCCTGAAAGACAGGGAAACACTGGGGACATTGGTGGGGCGGTCAAGGGTGGCAGGTTGCTTACGAGTGGTTGAACTCGGGTTATTCCTTCCTCTCCTGCTCCAGCCCTTTCTCCAAAGCCCTATCCAATTGGCTGAAATGATGTTTAACCTCCTTTTCGAAGAAGAAAAAATTCTGAAGCAGGCTGTGAGGGCTGAGGCGGTAAGAACAAGGTGCTGGTGGTGTTAGAAGATTCTGGAGTGGGGAGCACACAGAAAGGATTCAGGAAATTGTTCATAAAACAGGATCCCCCACCCCAAGCAGGACTCCTAATGAAACGGTTAAATATACCTTGACAGTATGATGTTGAATTTTCTACCTTTGACTATGCCTACAGTGCCATGATACATTTAAATAGCACAAAGGGGGAGATAAGAGGAAAAGCTGCACCAAGCCTCCCAACCACCTCAGTATCCAATATCAGGGGAATGGCCACCCAATGTCATCCCAGGGTTCCCAATGTCAAGCATGCTCCAAGGGTACTGCTAACGTGGTTTCAATAGTTCTAAAATGCTGTTGATTTCATTGCTACAAGGATGAGGAAATCCTTCCAAGGTCCATTGGCTGACATAGTCCACCTTAGAGTCTCCAGTCATCCAGATCCTTGCTGTCATTGGCTGGGAGAGTTGACCAATTCGTTCTGCCCTCCGTGCGCTCCTTGGTACCGGATGTCCTCTGCAGGTCCCTATGGACTGCCATATCCTCCATGTGCATCCTGAGTGTGTCATCCACTGCTCTGAGCCACTGAGGAGCCCCAGTTCTGACACATGCATTCACAGTCAGCAAGTGCAGTAGCCTTGTCAATAAAAGTCCCTCAGAAGTCATTCCTCACCTGCAATATACTCCCCCAGTAATCCTCCCTCCCACACAGCCCCATGCTGTTTTCCTTGGCCAGTCCACAGTCCCTGTGCCTGAGAGTACATGGCCCTTGCATGGGCAAGCCCAAGCCAGGCTGGGGACCCATGGCTCCAAATTCCCCCATACATTAACCAGGCCCAGGATGCCTGCCAGCTGTTGGCTCCTTTTCTCCCAGCTATGTAACACTTACCTAGGTGCAAAACAACCTAGACCATTGTGTAAAGCTGGGGAGGTACACAAAATTTTTAAAACCCACATACAGTTTTAAGTTTTTTAAAACTTTTTTTAAATTATTTGTTTTTATTGAAAAGAGATTTATAGAGAGGAGAGACAGAGAGAAAGATCATCTGTCCGCTGGTTCACTCCCCAAATGGCTGCAATGGCCAGAGCTGAGACAATCTGAAGTTAGGAACCAGGAGTTTCTTCTGGGCCTGGACCTTAGGCCATCTCCACTGCTTTTCCAGGCCACAAGCAGAGAGCTGGATGGGAAGTGGAGTAGCCAGGACACAAACCAACACCCATATGGGATCCAAACACTTGCAAGGCAAGGATTAGCAAATTGAGCCATCACACTGGATCCCGTACATAGTTTTTTTCAAAATAATTATTTTCTGTGTATTATGATTAAATCTTTTTGCATCAAAATAAACTCATACTTTTTAATTCCATGTTCCTATGATCCTTTTGATGTTGTGCTTATATGGAATTTAGAAGAAAAAAAAAGAACAGGATTCCCCCCACATCCTATGGTGCAGTTTCAGGTGTACTTTCAGGTGTGGACGTTTAGAGCTTAAATGTGCTCAGAGCCTCTTCTGTTGCAGGAACAAGACCAGCCAGCCCTCGAACTACCCATGGACAGCCAACACTGTGAGATTGAATCTCGGATCGCAGATCTAAAGGCAATGATGGAGGTTGGTCAGTGTGGCAAGATACGGGCGGATGGGGTCCCCTCCCGCATCCTCCCTCAGAATGTACGAGCTTCATCGGGATGGGATCACATGCCCTCCACAGAGGCTAGTGAAGTCCGTCAACCAGCTGACAGATCTGCAGGAGGTCTTCCACTTCCGATATAACACCCACACCGAGGGTCGGGAGCAAGGAGACAGTAGGAGACAGGTGCCAGCTGGGAGAGCAGAAGAGGCGAACTCCAGTGAGTCCAAGTCCCCTTTTAACTCTGGGATGTGGTCAGAGAGGAGAGAGCAGGGAATTCCTGGTCTGACTCCCTGCTCTGACTATTCAGGGGAAGCAGCCTCTTTGGACCGCCATCGAAACAGGCAGCGGGAGCTACTGCAAGCCACTCTGAATGAACTGAACGAAAGGAGAAAGGTGGGAGGAAGAGGATGGGGGCAGCAGGGAAGGGGACACCTAAGTGATGGGGGGAGGGGGAATCTGGGCGCTCCTAGTGTCAGCTGCTGCTTCTCATCCTCAGTTGGATGGCGGGAGGTTTTGGTGAGAGGCGCTCAACTCTACCGTTGTCCGTTTCCCAGGTGGTGCTGGACACCTTCAAGGCCCTGCTGGGCCGATTGACCACCCTTGTCGACCTGCTGCTGCCAGAGCTAGTCACATGGAAAACCCAGCAGCAGAAAGCCTGTATTGGAGCCCCACCACAGCCTGGCCTGCAGCTGCTGGAGAAGTGGTGAGAGCTGCCGCTGCACCCTTGTACCACTCCTAGCCCCAGTCCTGACCTGGGCCTGTCCGCAGCAGGAGGTCCCACCCGCTGGCTGTGTTCCCCAGAAGGACCCCAGCTTCCTTCTCTGACTGCAGCTGGATTCCACCCTTCATCCTCATCACCCGAGAAACCCAGAGTTCAGTCCTTAATTTGGTGAAAGTGGTGTTTTCAGCCATAATCTGGTTTCTCTCTCTTTTTTTAATCACGCAAGAAAAAAAGCAAGGAGCTTCATCCAAATCTCCCACATGTGTGGAATGGGCCCAAACATTTGGCCCATCTTCTGCTGAAGTCCCAAGCCATTGGCAGAGAGCTGTATCAGAAGTAGAGGGGCTGGGACATCACTCAGGACGCCATTGTCACAGGCAACTGCTTAGTCCAATGTGTCACAATGCTATCCCCCCTCAAAAAAAGTTTTTTTTAAAGGTAACTCCAGACTGCCTTCCCAGAAAAGGTGTTCCAGTCTGGTTTTCTCATATAAAGTGTCTGATTGTGTTCGTTTTACAATGTAGCTTGTTACTAGAATAATTTTTTTATTGTAAAAAATAAAATTTGGAGTTGAAAGTATGGATCCTGGGCATGGCGTGATGGCTTAGGGCTGAGCGGCAAAATCCTCGCCTTGCACGTGCCGGGATCCCATATGGGCACCAGTTTGTATCTTGGCTGTTCCACTTCCCATCCAGCTCCCTGCTTGTGGCCTGGCAAAGCAGTAGAGGTTGGCCCTAAGCGTTGGGACCGTGCACTCACATGGCAGACCCAGAAGAAGCTCCTGGCTCCTAGCTTTGGATTGGCTCAGCTGTGGCTGTTGAAACCACTTAGGTTTGAACTAGTGAATGGAAGATCTTTCTCTCTGTATCTTCTCTCTGTAAATCTACCTTTCCAATAAGAATAGATAAATCTTAAAAAAAAAAGTATGGATTCTGCAAACTGCCTGGGCTCTCATAAAAGCTTTATCCCTTACTGCAGTACTTGTAAGACTTTGAGCAAGTTCACTTCAATTTTTTGTGTTTCAGAATGAAGGCCATTGATACGATATAAAGTGCTCAGTAGAAATTGTACAGAGAAGTATCATATGAAATGCTACTGTAGGGCCTGGTGCGGTAGCCTAGTGGCTAAAATCCTCATCTTGAAAATGCCGGGATCCCATATGGGTGCTGGTTCTAATCCCAGCAGCTCTGCTTCCCATCCAGCTTCCTGCTTGTGGCCTGGGAAAGCAGTTGAGGAAGGCCCAAAGCCTTAGGACCCTGCACCCACATGGGAAACCCTGAAGAAGCTCCTGGCTCCTGGCTTCAGATCAACTTAGCTCCGACCATTGCAGTCACTTGGGAAATGAGTCTACGGACGGAAGATCTTCCTCTCTGTCTCTCCTACTCTGTATGTATCTGACTTTCCAGTAAAAGTAAATAGATCTTTAAAAAAGAAAAAGAAATGTTACGTTGTGTTAGTCAACCTTTTAGCATTTTTGTTTATGAAGTGGACTTGTTTTCAAAGATTTAATTTTCATTGGAAAGGCAGATTTACAGAGAAAAGGAGAGACAAAGATCTTACATCTGCTGGGTCACTCTCCTTGTGGCCACTATAGCCAGAGCTAAGCTGATGTAGCAGCCAGGCACTTCTTCTGGGTCTCCCATGTGGGTGCAGGATCTCAAGGCTTTGGGCCATCCTCTGTTGCTTTCCCAGGCCACAAGCAGGGAGCTGGATGGAAAGTGGAGCATCCCAGCCATGTACCAGCACCCATGTGGGATGCTGGCACTGGCAGGCTGAGGATTAGCCAATTAAGGCTTTGCGCTGGGCCCCCAAAATGTCTTTGACCTTCATCTCTTTGTATATGAAATATACAGCAGCCATCTTTTACTTGCTTCCTGGGTTCTTTTTTCCCCCTCCCCCTGGAAAGTGTCCGACTGTCCACTGATCCCAGGGAGGGGCGCTCTGGGAGGCTCACAGAGTCCCCCTCCTGGGTTCTGTCATCCAGGTTCACCGATGGAGCAAAGCTCCTGTTCCACCTGCTGCAGCTGAATAAGAAGCTAAAGCAAATGCACCGCCTGGTAACCTACGAGAATGACCCTCTGACCCAAGGTGTGGACCTGCAGAACGCCAAGATCCTGGAGCTGCTGGAGTCTCTGCTGCACAGGTCTGGATGCGCTCTAGAGGGAGGGAGGGAAGAAGGGGAGAGGGGGAGAAGGAAGGACACAGGGGAGTCCCCCCACCCTCCGGGACAGACACCGATTGGCACATTCTCTCCCCGCAGTGCCTTTGTGGTAGAGACCCAACCCTACATGCCCCAGATTCCCCAGCGACCCCTCATCATTAAGACGGGGAACAAGTTCACAGTGCGAACAAGGTCAGTGCGTCAGAGCTCATCCCGGCCGTTAGGGGGTGTCAGCTTCAGGCCTTTTTTGCTCCTGCTTTCCTTGATCCACCCACCTCTTCTCCTCCAAGCCCTCATCACTTTCAAATATCAAACACTTTCAAGAATCTGAAGTCTACACCTTCCCCCTTTATTTCCTTTCCTCTCAGGCTGCTGGTAAGACTCCAGGAAGGCAATGAGTCCCTGACTGTGAAGGTCTTCATTGACAAGTACGTTGAGGCAAGAGGGAAGGATGGGACTAAGGGGCTAGGCTGACCAAGGGCTGATGGGGTAGTGGAGTAAGAACTCACCTCTTGTTGAGCAGTTACTTTGTGCTGTGTGGTATGTCAGTCACTTCTTTGTCATAGCAACTCCAGAAGTTAGCTGTCAGCAGCACACCATACGAATGAAGAAGGGGCTTCAAGTGTGCAAAGGCAGTGAGCTGCAAAATTGACTCTGAGCCCAGAGACCAAATTCTGTGCCTGCCAATCACTTTAATTTTTTTTATTTCTTTTCAGGAATCCTCCTCAGTTACAAGGGTATGCGCCTGACAAAGACACTGCAAACATTTGTGCGTTGCAGGACCTACACAACCATATTGGCCAGACCTTGGTGGAAACACGAACAAGAAGGGAGAGGGAGGGGGCAAGGGAGAAGGAGAAAGCTGATACATGGTAGAACGTGGGCCAATTCCCTGCCAAATATTCAGGATTCTGCTCCCTCATCTATGTGTATCTTCTTGCTCCTGGAACAGCTTCCGGAAGTTCAACATTATGACCTCAAACCAGAAGACGTTGACACCTGAAAGGGGCCAGAGTCAGGGCTTAGTCTGGGATTTTGGCTGCTTGGTAAGAAATGTATGTGTGTGGGGTTGTGGGGAGAGGTAACTTAGACTTCTAGTCCAAAGTGACAGGGCCTGGGGGTTTTAAGAGATCTTGAATTGAAATAGGGCTTCCAGAGACTTTGGGGTGTCCCCCACCCCATCCCTACCACAGCACTTTGTCTCCTTCCACTCTCAATCTAGTCTCTAGTGGAGCAACGCTCAGGTGGTTCTGGAAAGGGCAGCAACAAGGTAAGGCTTGGGCAGGAACCCAGGGGCAGCGGGGCTGGGGGGCTGGGGCAGGAAGAGCTTGACAAGGGGCCCTCCGACCCCGGTGCTTTTGCCTGTCCCAGGGGACACTGGCCATCACAGAGGAACTGCATGTCATCAGCTTCGTGATCACATATACCTACCAGGATCTAAAGCTGGACCTGAAAGTGAGTGAAAATGGAGGGCAGGGGGAGACAAGGTAGATGGGGAAGAAGGCATAGGGAGGGACCAACAGGAATTTCTGGAGGGGCAAGGGGGTAGAGAGAGACTGATGTGTTCCCCACACCCTCTCCTCTGTACTTCCTGTCTCCCGCAGACAGACACTCTCCCCGTGGTGGTCATTTCTAACATGAACCAGCTCTCCATTGCCTGGGCCTCCATCCTCTGGTTCAATCTTCTCAGCTCCAACCCCCAGGTAGGAAGCAGGCCCAACTCTCTACCTGGAGGGCGTGGCGAGGACAGGGAAGAGGGAAGCTTGGCTGTGAGGAGCTACACTCAGCTCCCTACCTCCTCATCCCGCCTTGCCCCTCAGGACCAGCAGTTCTTCTGCAGCCCCCCAAAGGCACCCTGGAGCTCGCTGGGCCCTGCCCTCAGCAACCAGTTTTCTTCCTACGTTGGACGGGGCCTCAACTCGGAGCAGCTGAGCATGCTCAAGGATAAGCTGTTTGGTATAGCCCACCACCGCCACCACCTCTCTAAGCCTTGCCCCAGCCCTCAGTCTGACCTCTCTGGTGACACTGGCCTCATCTCCCTGTGTCTGTCATCTGATCTGTGTCTTTGGCCTTCCACCCCCAGGGAAGAGCTCCAAGAATGGAAACTTGTTGCTGTCCTGGGCCGACTTCACCAAGGTGACTCCCGGTAGCCTGAGTGACTGCAACACCAGCCCGGGTGCCCCCAGTCTGCCCCCAGTCTGCCCCCAGCCTGCCCCCAGCCTGCCCCCAGCCTGCCCCCAGCTTTGCTCCATCCATCATGCCTTTCCACTTTTCCTCTAGCGAGAAAGTCCACCCGGCAAGATACCCTTCTGGACATGGCTGGACAAAATTCTTGAGCTGGTGCATGACCACCTGCAGAATCTCTGGAAAGATGGGTACGGATGGGCTTTATGCTTCCCTCAGGCCTCTTCTTCCCCAGCCTGGGAGTGGACCCTATGACAACAGCTCCACCCTCATATAGCCCAAAAGCTGGTGCGACGGCGCCCCCTGGCTGCCATCATGGTAACAGCAGCTGGTGTTTTTCAGCATCCTCTGGGTGCTTTCACTTTTCCCCGACACAACCATACAGACCATGGTGGTGACCCACCCGCCTCCCTTGCGAGGGAGGAACACTGAGTCTCAGAATTGAAAGTGGGCTTCCCCAAGGGATAGAACTGGGGTTCGAACGTAGACCTGCTTATCTCCACATCCTCACTCCTTTCCCTCCACACCACCTGTCCCCTCAAGATCAGCTTGACTCCTCACTCCCCTCTCCTGGGCCCTGGCTGAGGCCAGTAAACTTCACCAGAAGGGAAAGGTTTCCAAGTGACTGAGCTGAGTCGTTTTGTGCTGCGGTTCTGGCTGAGTTCCCCACAGCCGCCTTCCATGCACAGGCGTATCATGGGCTTCGTGAGCCGCAGCCAGGAGCGCCGCCTGCTGAAGAAGACCATGTCTGGCACCTTCCTGCTGCGTTTCAGTGAATCGGAGGAAGGGGGCATCACCTGCTCCTGGGTGGAGCACCAGGATGATGGTCAGCTACCCTTCCCCCTCCACCCAGCCTCCCCTCCTAGCCCCAGTGTCTGCCCATGACTTCCCTGGCTCCGACCTGAAACCCTCAGTAGGCTTGGGGTTGGGCAGCCACGGTGTGGGGAGCTCCCAGGCCCCTCCCGCTCCCTCAGTCTTGACTCCCCATCCTTGTACCCAACGCTCCAGATAACGTGGTCATCCGCTCAGTGCAACCCTACACCAAGGAGGTACTGCAGTCGCTCCCGCTGACAGAGATCATCCGCCACTACCAGCTACTCACTGACGAGAACATCCCCGAAAACCCACTGCGCTTCCTGTACCCCAACATCCCCCGGGATGAGGCTTTTGGGAGCTACTACCAGGAGAAAGGTGGCAGCTGATTTGTTGGTTTCTTTACTTGTGTATCTATTGAACAGGCAGGGTGATGGAGCAGGTTGGGGAACTTCCATTCACTGGTTCACCACCCCCTGCCTCAGGTTTCCATAGACAGCCAGGGCTGGGCCCCAGCAAAGCCAGGAGCCAAGGGCTCCATCTGGAGTTTATTACATGGGTGGCAGGGACCCAAACATTTGAATCATCCTCTGCTATTTTTCCCAGACACATGAACAGGGAGCTAATCAGACTCTAACATAGTGTGCCGACATGGCAAGCAACATCTTAATGCACTGTGCCACAAGGTGGAAATGGTTGGCATCCTTGATTGTTATATGGCAGGAATTCTCAGACCCCATAAATGCATTTTCCCTTTGGAACATGGGAAAAGTCATAGCCAGGAGCCAGCATTATAGCTCAATGATTTAGGCTACCACCTGTGACATTGGCATTCCGTATAAACACTTGTTCGAGTCCCAGGTCCCTGCCGATGTGCCTGGGAAAGCAACCAAGGATGGTTCAAGTGCGTGGGTTCCCTGCCACCCACATGGGGAGATTATCATGGAATTCCAGGCTCCTGGTCCAGCCCTACCATTTCAGGCTCTGGAGGGAGTGAACCAGCTAAAGAATCATGCTGCCTTTAAAATTATTTTTTTAAAAGAAAGATAAAAGTATGATATCCAGAGAAGGGAAAGATTTGATTGACAGGACTTAGTTGCTGAATGGGGAGGTACGACCTGATGTCTGGACTTAGTGCAGTAGGAGACCTGGGTCAGGGACCACATGTGCCCCCGCTCATCTTCCCGCCCCTTTGTGTGTGTGGTCCTCACAGTGAATCTCCTGGAACATAGGAAGTACCTGAAACACAGGCTCATTGTGGTCTCCAACAGGTGAGATGGGTGCTCTCTGACATGCCTCCCTGAACCTTTCTGGCAGATAGAGGGACTCCAGCCTGCTCAGCTCCAGTCCACCCACAGCACACTCTGCCCACTGGACCCACTCTCTGGCTCTTTCCCGCATTTTGAGTCTGTCTCCTCTGTCTTGCCTTCCTGATGCCTCCTTTGCATCACCCTTGCCCTAGTTCCCCAGGGAGGAGTGGTCAGTCATGGGGTCATGGTCACTGGTATTGGATGTTCTAAGAACATCCTTGGGGTTTTGTCCCTGTGAGAATGCTATATAGTAGCTGGTCATCTGAGCCACACTCAAGGCAAGCTTCCTGACAGGCCAGCCCTGCGCTGAATGCTCTGTGTTCATTCCCTCAAAGCCTCACAGTCATCCCGTGAGGTGGCTGTGATAATTTCATCTGTGGACACTGAGGTTCCGAGTGGGGGAATAGACGTTACTCGAGCACTGCGGCTGGGAGATGACCCGGCCTCTCTGTCTTGGTATCTACAGACATTTGGATGAACTGCAGCCATTGCCGTCGCCACTGGAGTTAAAACCGGAGCCATTGGAGTTGGAGCCAGGGCTGGCTCCAGGGCCAGAGCCAGGGCCAGGCCTGGAGTTAGAGACGCTGCTGGCAGCAGGCCTGGATCTAAGGTCGGATCTAGGACCAGACCTGGAGTCTGTGCTAGAGGCCGCACTGGGCATGGTGCCACTTCAAGGGCTGGAGCCAGACCTGAGACCCACATCAGAGCCAGTGCTAGAACCGGATTTGCCCGGGGACCTGAAACACTTGAACACGGAGGAAATGGAGAGTAAGTGAGGGGCTGTGGCCAGGCCCCGTCAGCCCCTGCTACAGTCTCGTCGCCCTTTCCTGCACTCCTAGATCTTCATCAAAGAGAGGCTCCTTTCCCAGTAGTGGCTTTTGGGGGCCACACTCATGCCTTCCCCCATTCCTCTGTACCATCCCCTGAGGTCCAGTCCTGGGCCTTTTCTGCCTCTCTCCCTTCCTCCCTCCTGGTTTCCCTGCTGGGTTAGGGCCTCCCCATTGATATCAGAGTCTGACTCTCTCTCTATTTCTCTCTCCCCACACTCCCCAACCCTGGCTTCTCTAGTCTTCAGGAACTGCGTGCAGATTGACAGAGTCATGCTGAACGGGGATCCACTGATGGCCAACCAGGACACGATAGAGGAGGCTGACAACCCCTACTACAGCCATTTTGACTCCGGGGAACCTTTGATCCCCTCTGACTGCTAGGAGCAGCTCCATCTGTCTCCTCTGTTCCAGATCTCCTGTCCCTCTCCTGGGCCTCCCATAACAATGCTGCTCTCCAGGGATGGGATCAGGAGTCAAAGGCGAAAAGTCTGATATGCATACAGAAGAACTCCACAGAATCAGATGAGATTCTGGCCATGGCTCCCGGGAGGATCCCAGGGAGGGACTGCCTGCTGGGCCCTGGACTTCTGAGGGTGGGCCACAGTACACAGCAGGCACTGGAAGATCATGGGCAGGGCTTCTTGGCAGCTTGGAAGGACCACAGCATCTTCAATAGCAGGGAAGGCTGAATGAGGGCCCTCGGTGGGCAGCACAGGTGCATGCCGGGATTCTGTTTTTCTGTTCTGATTAAGCCTACCCTGTGAATCTCTGCCCTCCTGTTCCTGTTAGTCCTCATCTCTTGCTCCGCCCGCTAGACTGACTGCACACTCTTCTCCCAGCCCAACAAGATGAGCACAGCCAACCCACTGTGACCATGGCTGTGAAGCTTTGCACACCAATTCATGCTTCTTAGTCTCCACCCCCACAACACTTAGGCTAGGGTCGGGAAGGGTGCTGGGATTCAGGAGTTGCTTTGGGTGGTGTCGGATAGACTTCAGTGTTCTCCAGCAGAGGAGAGCATTGGGTCTCAGCTGGTTTTGTGGTACTATAGTATCACCCTCTTCCACACCATGTATGGTTTCCCTGCTCCGTGAGTGTGGGCCTGGGCACCTGGGAGATTGTGCTCACCGGACCCTGGACAGCCTCACACATCTTAGCCATCTCCAGTGAACCCCTATCAGGTCCTTGTCCTTGGACCAAGAGGTGTCCCTAGAGATGGATGAAGGCAGGGCCCTGCACCTGTGGCTGCTTCCTGCCTGATGTGTCAGTGGAACAGCCCCCTCAAGGCTTTTCTCAGCAGTAAAGGCTAATAAACTGTGCTGATCTGGAAGTGTTTCATCTTCGACTTGACTTTTTGGCTCACAAAGACCGAGTGTCCTCAGGCACATCAGAATATGGATGGGCACCTGGCGGCCTCTCGGCCACACACCCGTTTGCCCTGCTGCTCATGTTTCTTTGTTCTCTGGAGCCGCTGCTCGTGTTCCTCAGAGTCTCACAGGGCAGCTGTGACTACATGCATGTCGGGAGAGAGGACGAGTGGTTATTTGACTGTTCCATGGTCACTTAGATGACTTGCCAGCAAAGCCAAGATACACACCGGAGTCCAATGTGTGTCCTTAGGGAAAAGGCAAGGGAATAGCCACTAACCCCTGCTTACACCCCTCGCCTCCACAATTTTTTTTCAAAGTTATTTTGGCTCTCCTTGGGTAACCACACTGCTCTTTATGGGAGAATCCTGTTGGTTTGGGAAATAAACCTTCAGGCTCCCTGCAATGCCCCAAAACAGCTGTGACCTTGGATGCTACAGTGTTTAGGGCTCCTGTCTTCAGCCAGGAGAGCTGGGGAGCCAGTGTCTCAAGGAGCAAGAGACCCCCAGGTGTACCCCCACTGTGTCATCTCAGAACTGTTGTGATCCCCTTCTATTTGCTCAGCCACACAGCAGTTTACACCACGAAGATGCCCATTTGTGCCAGGGACTCCTGAGGCCTTGAGCCCTTCAGGGGAGACGCAAGGGATGTATCATACTCCCCTGGCCCTTGGTTCCCAACCGAGAGTAGAAGCTATACCCCATAGCCACATAAATAAGTCTTTATTAAAAAGCATAAATATAATAAATAATCCCCCACAAGCTGCTCCCATGATAATAAATAATCCCAAAGTCTCCCCTCCCACCTAATAAATACTCAGCTTAGTCACAGGTCAGCAGCATCAGCACTGCCAAGCTGAGAGCACAGGGTGCCATCCTTGGGCTGGTGGCTCTAGGGGCTCAGGGTGGCCGCCCCATGAGCAAAGACCCGAGCAGCCACAGCCAGAAAGGCCTGTAGGCTGCGCAGGATCTTGAAGCGGAGAAGGGGGCGCTGCCATGGTTGGCTCTGACTGAGGCTTGTGGTTGGGTGAGTCTCCTGATGGCGATCCTTGGGCTGAAAGGATACAGAACATTATCAGAGAGGTCTCAGGTTGCTTAGGTCCCTGCCAGCACCATTCCCCTACCCCCATCCTCCAGGCCCCTAGCTTGTACCTGAAGAAGTTGGCTAAGGCCCAGGAGTGAGGCATGAAGCTGACCCACGGGGCCATCAGGGAATAGATCCGGCTCCCCTATGAATATGTCCGAGCCCAGCAACTTTTCGTAAAACCTGAGACCTTGACGGATCCTCCGCAGGCAGGACTAGGGAGAGAAGAGTGTGAAGTACACCCTCTTACCCCATTCACAGAAGACCCACCAAATTCTTTTCTGTCCCCAGTCCAGTTCATCACAGCGCTGCAGCCACATTCCCTGTCTTCTCTCCCACAGGGCCAAGGCTCAAGTGGGTGGTTACCTGAGTGTTGTCCCTGAGTCCTTGGGGGTCACAGCCATCCTCACACTGGATACGGGGGACAATATCACCGGAAGTCTCTTCATCGCCCTCTTCTCTTAGGTCCTGGGACGAAAGAAGGAATAGGGAAGAAATAGAGACAATAAGAACCTCGGAGCCCCATCTGGATTGGCACTTCAGTGAGTCTCCCAGGAACCCCACCTCCAACTCCCAGATGACCTTGAACCCTCCCTCTGCCTTCCCCCTAAGGCCAAAAGTGATGCCTCTCACAGCCTTGGGGCTTGGAGGTCCCACTAACACAGAGTCACTCACCACATGTGCCCCTAGCGGATGTGCATTCCAGGCCAGCGTGCAGAGCTGCTGGGAGAGCTGCTGGCACTGGGTCCAGTCAAGGCCACTGTCCACAGGCATGGCCCAGACTTGGGCAGTTGGCAACAGCAGCAGCAGCAGCAGTGGTAGGAGCATTCCAGCCTGCATCTCGAATCGCATTGGTCCTTGGAGAAAATCTTCATGCACCTGGCGCTCTGTTCTGCCTTGGTGGTTGGATTCTGAGATCCCTCCCGTCCTTCAGCTGCTTCCTGTCGTTTAACTCGTGGCCCCAGAGTCCCTTTTTAAGGTTCCAGCATTGTAAGGCCCACCCCTTTTGCTGACAGGTGACTCACAGCAGGCGGGATTTCCCCTTCATGCATCACCCCCCCTATTGGGAGAGCCCAGGTATGAAGCCCCTCCACCCCGCATTGCTGTGGGGGAACCCAGTGCTGTGGTCGCTGTGGCCAGAGGGCGCTGGGTGAGACACATGTGTAATGCTCTCCAGGAATCATGAGGAGGGGTTCAGGGAGGAGAAATGGACATTTAAATAAATCTGGTCTCAAGTTCCTTCCTGTTTAATCTTCCCCTGATCTTTTTGCCTCTCCACTACAGCCCCACCCCAAACCTCATTTCCTTGCTTCCTCTTGTCTAAGAAAAAAAAAAAAAAAAAAAAAAACAGAGAAGCCTGTAGTCATCTCTGAAAAGGACCTTGAACTGGGTCTGGAAGGAAACTTGGCTGCTACCCACAGGCCTGCTATCTAAGAATTAGGGAACTTCTTGCTCCTCCCTTGGAAACCGTCATTTTCCTGAGCCTCTCCTGGTTTCCTAATAGGGAGGACGTGAGGAGAAATTCTTTTGAGCTGGGAAGCCATGAGAAGGTTTGAGTTTGCTCTGCCTGCTCTCCCCTCTTCACGTGGCATCAGGGGGGCTCCTGTGGGAAGAGAATGCTGGCTGAGAACCCACCAATTCTCCCATCCTGGCTACGTAACTTTGTGTGAGCTCTGGGGAGTCAGGTGAGGATTTGCCAGGATGCCAGGGGTCAGCAAGGCTGAGGAGGCTAATCCAGATTGCCAGTGCTTTGGCCCTTCCCCATGGGAAAGACGCCCAGAAGTTCGAGGTGGTGAAGAGTACATGGTGTCCATGACCATGATGGGTCTGTTGCATCTGTGGGTAAACTCCACTGTCACAGATTTCATCACCTTCCTGATGCAACATCCAGAGAAACAGCTGCTAGTGTCAGGCTGGGCGTGGGTGTGGAGGGTGGTCCCAGGCTGGGGCTGCCCCAGTCCTGGTGGAGGGTTCCAGAACAATTTGGACGTCAGAATGAAGCCATAGGTGACCACACAGCTAGCTCTCAGTGCCTTCCCCGAAGGGTAACTCTTAGTCCCTTCTGGAGATCTCTGTTCCCTCAGAGCAATTCCAAACCGCTCAGAGAAATTTCTAGTGCCAATTCTATGAATCTTTGGCAAATCCAACCTTCAGAAGAAGAAACGTGGGCCCGGCGCAATAGTGTAGTGGTTAAAGTCCTCGCCTTGAATGCACCTGGATCCCATATGCTTGCTGATTCTAATCCCAACAGCCCTGCTTCCCATCCACCTCCCTGCTTGTGGCCTGGGAAAGCAGTTGAGGATGGCCCAAAGCTTTGGGACCCTGCACCCACGTGGGAGACCCAGAAGAGCTCCTGGCTCCTGGCTTCAGATTGGCTCAGTTCCAGCCGTTGCAGTCACTTGAGGAGTGAACCATCGGATGGAAGATTTTCCTCTCTGTCTCTCCTCCACTCTGAATATCTGACTTTCCAATAAAAATAAATAAATCTTCAAAAAAAGAAGAAGAAGAAGAAGAAATATGTCCAGTCTCAAATGAACTCAGCGTGGGTGAGAAGTGGTTTGCTTATCCTGACACAGGAAAGACACACATGAAATCAGGAAATCAGAAGGAGATTCTCGGGAACTTCAGTTCACATTATAGAACATCTCCCCTGATTTGGCTCCCATCCCCAGTCTGGGAGCCCTAAATTTAGGCAGCACAATGGCCTACTGGCTAAATCACCTTGTGAGCACTGGGATCCCATATGAGCACCAGTTCATGTTGCAGCTGCTCCTCTTACCATCCAGCCCCATGCCTATGGCTTGGGACCCTGCACCCACATTGGAGACCCAGAAGAAGCTCCTGAATCTTGGCTCTGGATCAGAGCTCAGGTCCAGCCATTGTGGCCATTTGGGGGGTGAACTGACAGACGGAAATCTGTCTCTCCTTTTCTCTGTAAATCTGCCTTTCTAATAAAAATATATATTTTTAAACAGTTACTTATTTTTATTGCAGTCAGACATACAGAGGAGGAGAGACAGAGAGGAAGATCTTCCATCTGATGATTCACTCCCCAAGTGGCTGCAACGGCTGGAGCTGAGCCGATCTGAAGCCAGGAGCCTGGAACTCTTCCAGGTCTCCCACTCGGGTGCAGGGTCCTAAGGCTTTGGGCCGTGCTTGACTGCTTTTGCAGGCCACAAGCAGGGAGCTGGATGGGAAGCGGGGCTGCTGGGATTAGAACTGGCACCCCTATGGGATCCTGGGGCGCATTCAAGGTGAGGACTTTAGCCACTAAGCCATCGCGCCGGGCCCAAAAATAAATCTTAAAAAGCTGAGAGATGGAAGGTGAAAAGGAGGAGGAAGAAGTAAAGCCACGATGTATGAGACAGGAGGGACAGGGTGAGTCTGAGGCCAAAGGCTCTGCCCTTTTGTTTCACTTCCTGGTGTTGCAGGAGTGGGGAGGAGGCAGTGTTGATGGGGGTGACTGTGGGAGGATTGTGTGAACAGGAACCTCTTCCAGGGCTCATCTGACCTGGAGCTGCAAGGAGCACTTGACGTCAGTCACCAGGGCCTCAACCGCTATGCAAATCACACCCGCAGGACTCTCCTGGGCAGGCCTTTCCAGCTGGAAGCCCGGCAATTCCTCAAGGTGGAAGCAATTATGATCCACATATTACAGATAACGAGATTAAGGTTCTCTTTCTTTCTTTCTTTCTTTCTTTCTTTCTTTCTTTCTTCCTTCCTTCCTTCCTTCCTTCCTTCCTTCCTTCCTTCCTTCCTTCCTTCCTTCCTTCCTTCCTTCCTTCCTTCCTTCCTTCCTTCCTTCCTTCCTTTCTTTCTTTCTTTTTTCAGATAAGTGCTTTTCTAAACAGTTACAGCGAGGGAGAGAGTGAGATGTCTTCCACCTGCTGAGTTACTCCCCAAATGGCCAGAGCTGGGCCAGGTTAAATCCAGGAGTTAGGCACCTTCATCCAGGTCTCCCACATAGGTACAGAGGCCTAAGCACTTGGACTGCTTTCTCAGACCATTAGTAAGGGGCTGGATCATAAGTAAAGCAGCCAAGACTCGAACCAGCGCCTATATGGGTTGCTGGCACTGCAGGCAGTTGCTTAACATACTACCCACAGTACCCTAGATAGGCAGTTTTCTAGAGAGCTACTAACTGGCTAGAATTCCAGCATAAATAATCCACCTTCAGTCTGAGCCTGCATTTATATATGTATACACACACACACACACATTTTAATTGTAATTTTATTAATTGGAAAAGCAGAGACAGAGATCTTCCATCCTCTGGTTCATTCTCAAAATCTTACCGCACTTGGGATTGAGTTAATCAAAGCTGGTATCCAGGAATTCGGTCCAGTCTTTCAAGTGGGTGGCAGGGGCCTAAGGATTTGAAGCCCCCTGCTTCCTATGGTGTGCCTTAGCAGGAAGCTGGAATTGAAAGCAGAGACCTGAATCCAAGTACTCTGACAGGATGATGGCGTTTCTAGTGGTGCACTGGCACTGAAGGCCCACACCTGCAATAATCTCCGGATTATCCTGGATACTGTGAAGAGACACAGGAACATCTTTGCCTTATAGGTTATGTTGTCCAAGTGTCTCATGCAATATGGAGTCTGTTTCCATCGGAGACCTAAATACAGAGATGTCTCAGAGTGTAGAAACTGCCTAGGTCTCTGAGTACTCTCCTTTTTAAGGAAAAAAAAATATGTATTTTTTTTTATTGGGAAGGCAAATTTATAGAGAGAAAGACAGAAACATCTTCATCTACTGGTTCACTCTCCAGATGACCACAGTGGCTGGAGCTGAGCCAATCTGAAGCCAGAACCAAAAGCCAGGAGTTAGATTCTTTTCTTTTCTTTTCTTTTCTTTTCTCTTTTCTTTCTTTCTTTTCTTCCTTCCTTCCTTCCTTCCTTTCTTTCTTTCAGATTCGTTTTTATTGGAGAGGCAGATCTACAGAGAGAAGAACAGAGACAAAGATCTTGTGTCCACTGGTTCACTCTCCAAGTGGCTGCAGTGGCTAGATCTAAGCTGACCTGATCTGATCTGAAGCCAGGAGTAAGGAGCCTTCTCTGGGCCTCCCACGTGTGTGCAGGGTTCCAAGGCTTTGGGGTATTCTCTACTGTTTTCCCAGGCCACAAGCAGGGAGCTGGGTGGGAAGTGGAGCAGCCAGGTTATGAACCACCATCCATATGGGATTTTGGCACATGCAAGGTGAGAACTTTAGCTATCAGGCCACCGTGCCGGGCTGAGATTTCCTCTGAGAGTCCAAGCTCCCGTCTGCTGGTTCACTCTTCCCAGTGCCCTCTGGCCCTCACTTGGGGCCAAAGCTAAGAGCTGGGAACTCCATCCAGGTTTCCCGGCATGGGTGGCAGGAACCCAGTAACTTGGAGCATCCCGTGGAATCTGCATCAGCAGGGAGCAGTAGTACCGCATGAAGCCAGGTGTGACACCCAGGCACTCTGTTATAGAATGTGCATGTTTGAACCACTAAGCCACACACTCCCCCTTGCAGGATTCGGCACTCCAAGGATCTGTGAGGTTGGAGGAATTTGAGAGAAACTTCCAGTTCAGATGTTCCTTCTTTTGAGCTACAACTTCTGTGAGTCCTAGAGAAGTCTACATTCTTAGATCTTTTCATGGAGTTCTCTTTAAATCCTGCATCCGCCTGCCTGCATAGCCTTTAGGAACTAACACAAACTGAGCCTTAGAGCCTACCCAGAGCCTCTGCAAAGCCCTCCAAGTTCGCAGTTCTGCCCCTGCATGCCTCAGAATTACTGCTGATGGTAAATTGACGGTAACTCGTGTGGTGTGGTGTGTGGTGTGGCGTGTGTGTGTAAGACAAGCACCTCGGCTATAGGGGCCCACCCCATCCCCAGCTAGGGAAATTTCACTATTCTCTGGGAATGTTTCCAGGCCTCCTAGGGAGGAGCATTCACAGCTGGGAATTTTGGATGGATGCTTCTAGAAGCATAGAAATATGCCCACTCGGGCTGGGTCAGGAACTTGGCTCCTGCTTCCTTTTTTTCTCCTCTAGAGCCATATAAGAGAGGAAATACCAGCGAGTTTCGGGGCGACAGGGTCAGAGGGGGTAAGACGCCTCTCAGTATCCCCGCTGAGCAGACTAAACCGGGAATGCCCAGGAGTCACCTGCCAGCATTGGGCCGCGGACGCCCCTTAGTAGACTGATTTTCTGAGGTCAGAGAAAGCCTAACAAAGCCCAGCTTCCAAGTCTGGAGCGATTTGTCGTCAAAACAGATTCAACGATAAGAGCGGCTTTCAGTGACATCAAGCCGACTCAGCGCCGGCCTCCGTTTGTCCCCAGCGGCCCACCGTAGCTTGGTTTTGCCCCGCTCCTGCGTCACACGCCTTCTGGCGGAGCCGGCAGTATCTAGCTCCTTCTGATTGGCTTAGATGCGCTCCCCGCCCTTCCTGATTGGAGGAGGATACTGTCGAGCCCGCCCTCCACCAAGGTAGGTTGAGCCGGAGGCGCGCGGGGAAGAACTGGCGGGGGAAACTGGAATTTCCCACAGAGCTGACGGCGCTCGCTCCCACTGCTTGTTGTTAATTCCACGCTCTCCAAAAATATCGGCCGTGGAGAAATCTTGGTAATGACCCATCCCCCGCAAGCATCCCGGGAACACGCCTGACCCTTGCATTTCATCTCCCCTCCCCGCCGCCGGGGGAGAATTGTGGGTAACCGATTTCCCAGGTTCCCCGGAGAATTCTGGGTAGCCCCCCGTGGCCTTATCCTCCCCCTGCCCCCACCCCTATCGCGGGACATAGACCATTCTGGTTTTCCCCAGAGAATCTTGGGTAACTCTCGCCTTGGATTCTGGGAAGCTGACCTCACCTGTACCCTTCACCACCCAACCCCAGCTCCTTAAAGCCCCCTACCTCTTCATCCTCCATGTCACCTGACGTCCCAGGGTTGAACTAGACCACCAGGGCAGGTCTGAAAGGAGTAGGAAAAAGGAGTCAAGGAAATGAGGACTCGGGTTGGGTAGTGGGACGGTGAGGAGTAAGAGGGCCAGTAGGAGGAGAGGAAGGGATAAATAAATGTTCTCGCCCTCCCACCCTGTTTTGCTTGGGAATCTCATTCCTTCTGCCTACCTAGGACCCAGGTCTGCCCCTGAGTTGGCTCCCTCTCTCCCCCTCACAGGCCAGGATGTCCACTCCAGGCCCACTGGCGCTGGGCTGCTGAAGGTTGCATCCAATCTCGTGGCCAGGGGAGGGTGTGAGCCAGGGCTCGTGGGCTGCCTGCATCATGAACTTTGAGGGTCTGGACCCTGGGTTGGCAGAGTATGCCCCGGCCATGCATTCCACCCTGGATCCCGTCTTGGATGCCCACCTGAACCCGAGTCTGCTACAGAATGTGGAGCTGGACGCCGAGGGAGTGGCCCTGGAGACGCTCCCTGTGCAGGAGTCCATGCACATCATGGAAGGTGTCTACTCGGAACTGCACAGCGTGGTGGCTGAAGTGGGCGTGCCTGTCTCCGTCTCCCACTTTGACTTGCACGAGGAGATGCTGTGGGTGGGGAGCCATGGGGTAAGGACACCCATGTGATTGGAAGTCTCTTTGGTCATATCCCCAGGGTAGCTGCTGGGCCAAGAGTTGGGAGTGAGCAGAAGGATGAGCATTCTGTAGCTGGGTTGCTACTTGCAGCCCCAAGGAGGGCCCAGCAATGAGTTACACAGGTGTTCTTTCTCAGAAGGTGTCCTACGCTGTCTAATCTGTAAATCTGACTTTTTTTTAAGATTTATTTATTTTTATTGGAAAGTCGGATATACAGAGAGGAGGAGAGACAAGAGAGGAAGGTATTCCATCCAATAATTTACTTCCCACGTGGCCACAACGGCCGGAATTGAGCCAGTCTGAAGCCAGGAGCCAGGAGCCTCTTCTTGGTCTCCCACGCGGGTGCAGGTCTCAAGGCTTTGGGCCGTCCTGAATTGCTTTTCCAGGCCACAGCAGGGGATTCACTGATGATTCACTCCCCAAGTGACTACAACGTCCGGTGCTGTGCCAATCCAAAGCTGGGAACCAGGAACCTCTTCCGGGTCTCCCACGTGGGTGCAGGGTCCCAAAGCTTTGGGCCATCCTCGACTGCTTTCCCAGGCCACAAGCAGGGAGCTGGATGTGAAGTAGGGCTGCTGAGATTCCGGTGCCCATATGGGATCCCGGGGCATTCAATGCGAGGACTTTAGCCGCTAGGCCACACTGCCGGGCCCAAGTAAATCTTTTAAAGAATAAAAAGGGATTTTCTATGTGACTTACAGGAAAGTTCAGTAGGCAGCATCTAGGTACAAAAAATAAAGCTGAATAAAACAGAATCCTTTCTCTTGAGGTGTTTATAAGACAGGCAAGGGGGAAAACCACCCAAGCAGGTAAATCCACAGCACCAAATGCTGGGTCAGAGAGTGGCCTAACTTCACTTCCCAAAGTGGTGCCTGAGCTGAGTTTTCAAAGAATAGGAATTAGGGGAAGGAGGCAGGAAAAGGATGAATAGATTTCCAAGGTATGACAATGTGATGAGTACAAAGCACAGGAGATACATGCAAGTAGAATTTACTAGACTTGAAGCTAAAGAGCTGAAAGCTCAACCATTGCTTGTTGAGCTGCCCACTAGATGCCAATCATTGCTGTAAGGCTTAAGTTTGCAATGAGCGGCAAACAGACAGACAGACACATATGGTATCAGCAGAAGTTGATCTGTGCTCAAGACAAATACTGTGCAGTTAGGGAGTTGAGATAAGGAGGGGTGGGAGATGATACTCGTTCACATCCGTAAGTGCCTCTCAGTAGAATCACCTTTAAATAGAAACCTGGATCCAGACCAAATGACCATTCCAGGCTCTCAAGGGAAAAGCCAAGTAGATCCCTGGAGGGGAGAACCTTCTAGGGATCTCTGCTCTGTGCAGAGCTTAGACTTGGTCATCTCAGATTTGTATCTGGAAGGACAAGGCATGGCTTGCCTCTGGGTGGAATGCTGCAGTAGCTGGAGAGGCTAAAGAGGAGGGAGCAGGACAATGAGTTTACAGGCTTTTGCAGCAGCTCAGCAGCTCACCTACAATGTGATGAAGGGGGTTGGGGTGGATATTGTGTCCCAGCAGGTTAAGCTATCGCTTGGGACTCCCACATCCTGTATTGAAGTGCCTGGGGTCCAGTCCCGCTTCTACTTCTAGTCCAACTTCCTGCTAATGTGTACCCCAGGGAGAGCAGCAAATGATCGTTGAAATAATGATTCCCTGCCACCCACTTGAGAGACTTGAAACTTCTAGCTCTTGGCCTTAGCCCAGTCCAACCCAGCAATGACTGTTACAGGTATTCTTAGAGGTCAGAGTAGCGAGTTTCATTTAGAAGGTAATGAAGTTGAAGTTCTCATGGGCTATCCAAAGAGAGATGTTTAGTGGGCATTTGGACATAGAAGTCTGAAGCTGAGTTAGAGAAAGAAGTAAGGATCTGTCACCTTCAAGATGTGGGCCTTAAACCTTGGGTGTGGAGATTGCCAGGAACCCAAGTAGAATGAAAAGACAGCAGGCTGAGAGAACTGCTATGTTTTTTGAGAATAGTCAGAAGGGAAGAGAGCACTGGAGGACAAGATAGGAACTCAGAGTTGCGGGAGAAACCAGGAGTGAGTGACCTCGTGGATATGAGAGGGAGAATGAGTTTCAGCTTTGTGTTTTCCCGCCTGTGCCTCATGGCACCCCTTGCCTGACTAGTAGTGAGTAAACGTGGCACATCAGGAAGCCAACTGGATGTTGGGCAGTTGGGAACCACGTTCCTGACTTTCTGAACACTCTCCTAACCAACTAAGCCATTATCCATTTGCAGGGTCACTGCAGTACTAATTAGAGAATTTCCAAGTGTATTTTGTAATATGTTAAATAAACACGCAACAGTATTAGCAGTTTCTTGGTTGCGCAGATGACTGGTCTCTTGCTTTATGTGGGAGTTGCCCCTTGCCAGAAACGCCAGGCCAGAGAGGAGAAAAGTGTGATACCCAGTTCCTGGCCTACATTGGGATTTCCCTGTACCCGTGCCATTGTGCACCTGTCGTCTCTGTCTCCTTCCAGGGTCACGCCACCTCATTCTTCGGCCCAGCCTTGGAGCGCTACTCATCTTTTCAGGTCAATGGCAGCGATGACATCCGGCAGATTCAGAGTCTGGAGAATGGTATCCTTTTTCTCACCAAGAACAACCTCAAGTACATGGCCCGCGGGGGGCTCATCATATTTGATTATCTGTGAGTGTCTCTTTTCGCTCTGCACTGGAAAAGAGAAAAACTTCCCTCACGGGATGGAAAGACTTGGGCCTGGCAGCCCCGTGGGAGGCCTTGGTCCCTTAGCTGCCCCTGCCGCCCCCCCCCCTTTACCCCTTCCCAGGCTGGATGAGAGCGAGGACATGCACAGTCTGCTGCTGAGTGACAGCAGCACGCTCCTCATCGGGGGGCTGCAGAGCCACATTCTGGAGATGGATCTTAACACCGTACAGGAGACTCAGAAGGTAGAGGCCTGGGACAGGCGCAACCCACGTAGGGAGGCCAGCAAGGGTGGGGGCCGTGAACTTTCAGTTCCCTGGGTCTGTAGGCAAGGCCCTCCGTCCCACTTGCCTGTCCTGCTTGCCCCTCCAGTACGCCGTTGAGACACCTGGAGTCACAGTAATGAGACAGACGAATCGCTTCTTCTTCTGTGGCCACACATCGGGCAAGGTCTTCTCCCCACAGTGCCCTGTTTCCCCAGGTGTTCCATAGGCTTCTGCTCTCCCGCCATCCCAGCTGTGGGGAGAAAGCCTTGGGGGGAAGGGGGAGGCGAGTGGCAAGGAGAGTGAGGTCACTTCCTGCTCAGTGACGTGACAGTGTATGATCATTGCACTGCCTTGTATTTTCTGCCATGACTCAGTGTCCCGTGGGGCCAGAGAATGACCATGATTACTCATGGACATCTCTTCTGGCTTCTTCATCTGCTGCTTCTGTGTTCTCCCTGGCCATGTCCTAGCACCATTGGTCCTACTGGCCAGGGTCTCCCAGGCTTACGCAGGTTGCAGGTAACAGACCTGCTGTCTCTTCTTTAGATTTCCCTGCGGGACCTGCGCACATTTAAGGTGGAGCACGAGTTCGATGCCTTCTCAGGGAGTCTGTCAGATTTTGACGTGCATGGCAATCTGCTGGCCGCCTGTGGCTTCTCCAGCCGCCTCACTGGCCTGGCCTGCGACCGTTTCCTCAAGGTGTACGATTTGCGCATGATGCGTGCCATTACACCGCTCCAGGTGCACGTGGATCCTGCCTTCTTACGCTTCATCCCCACATATACTTCCCGCCTCGCCATCATCTCGCAGTCAGGTATGCAGGGGCTGTCAGCCTCAGTGGGAGAGGTCTGCAAGCCAGGGGGCAGTTGTTACCAGGAGAAGCAGTTTCCCAGAAACCTCTCTGTGTGGGGAAGAAGTAACCTTTCATTGGGTCCCACGGTCTCACTGTGGTTTGGACAAAGATGAGAGCTTTTATTTTCTCCATGGCTGTGAAGAACACAGGAGAGATAGGGACAGACAGACTTCCTCTCGGAATGGCACTCTGCTGGTTAGGAAGCCACCCTCTGGTCCATGCGAAGGAGTCAGAGGGCATTCTCTGTGTCTGTAGATGGGGCTCGGGATGCCTCTAGCCTTGGTGTCAGGGCACCTGGGTAGGGAGGGCGTAAAAGGAGGGTTCCTTTCATGCCCCAGCACTTACCGAGCTCTTTCTTCCCTCTTAGGGCAGTGCCAGTTTTGTGAGCCTACTGGCCTGGCCAACCCTGCAGACATCTTTCACGTGAATCCCGTGGGCCCTCTGCTCATGACAGTTGATGTGTCAGCCAGCAAGCAGGCCCTAGCCTTTGGGGACTCTGAGGGCTGTGTGCATCTCTGGACCGACTCCCCTGAGCCCTCCTTCAACCCCTACTCTCGGGAGACGGAGTTTGCCCTGCCCTGCCTCGTAGACTCCTCGCTGCCACCCCTGGACTGGAGCCAGGACCTGCTGCCCCTCTCCCTCATCCCGGTGCCCCTCACCACGGACACACTCCTTTCCGACTGGCCCGCTGCCAACTCCGCACCAGCCCCCAGGTTGCCTCTCCCATTAAGGCCTAGAGGGCAGGGGTGGGAGGAGGTACAGGACTGAGCTGCCCAGATTTTCCACCAGTCCTGATGTTACCCTCTTCCCTCCCTCCCTGCTTAGTGTTTCCCTTCAGGATTTTCTGTTTTTTCTAGAGCCTTGGGGTTCGGAGTGAATGGGTGAACAGCGTGACCCTTTAAACCCCCAGAAATATACTGGATTGTGATTACAGGCGAGCTCCCCCTGTGGATGCAGAGATCCTGCGCACCATGAAGAAAGTGGGCTTTATTGGCTACGCCCCCAACCCCCGTACCAGGCTGCGCAATCAGGTGTGTGCAGAGGGGACAGTATCGGCCCCACCGCAGCCTGCTGGCATGTCCTTTGCTAGTCTCCTGCCTTTAGATAATGGGTAAAGGCCTGTGGAGGCCTATACAGAACTAAAGCAGCTGCAGTGGGTGTTAGGGAGGAAGCAGAGGCTTAGAAGATGCAGTTCCAGCTCTTAGAAAGCTTAATGCTTGGTTGGTGAAGCAGAACTGGAGCAGCAGTGATTTCCATGCTACTGTTGAATGCTAAAAGAATGTTCTAAGCAAACATTCGGTGCCAGAGATACCTGGAGGGAAATTGTTACTCAGGCCTGGGATAGTGGGAAGGAACCCTGGAGAAGGTGGATACTGAGCTGGAACAGGCACAAGACAGCCATGGTCAGTCAAGTTGTAGGAGGCATAAATGCAGAAGGCATGTCTGAGGACACCAGCCTGGCTGCAGCAAACTTGGTATTGGGACACCCAGAGATTGACGGTTAGAGGGGGCCTGCTGGGAAGCTGGGAACACCATGTGTGGTGGATGTGATGCAAGGGAAGCAGCATTGTGGGAGGCGTTTCCTGATGTGAAAGAGTATCCTCTCCCACCCCTCCTTATCTCAACTCCCTAACTGCACAGTATTTGTCTTGAGCACACATCAACTTCTGCTGATACCATATGTGTCTGTCTGTCTGTTTGCCGCTCATTGCAAACTTAAGCCTTACAGCAATGATTGGCATCTAGTGGGCAGCTCAACAAGCAATGGTAGTGATGAGCTAGATGGAGTGAACACAGCACAGAAGCTGTTACAGTTGGCCAGCTGTGATGAAACAGTAGTGGCACTGGGGAGAAAAAGGAGGAGACACTTAGTGTAGCAGCTGAGGTGCCTGCGTTTCACCGCGGGGGGCCTGAGTTCAGTTCCCAGCTCTGGAGTAGATGTTTAACCTAGCAGCTGAGGCTCTGGTGTCTGACTCTGGCCCCCTGACAACACAGCCCCAGGAGGCACCAGGATTGTGCAAGTAACTGGGTTTTTCCCACGCATATGAGAAACCTGGGCTGAGTTCCTGGCTCCTGGCCCTGGCCCCCTGGGGTCTAGTACTGGTCATTATGAACATTTGGGGGATGAATCTGGATGGGCATTCTCTAGCTCTGTTTCTGGCTCTCAAATCTAAAAAAAAAAAAAAAAAAAAAAAAAAAAATTAAAGCAGGCATAATGCCATGAAAATAGGTAACTTAGGACCTGATGGCTCTTTTCAGTTTTGAAATAAAGGTGAAGGAGAAGGCAAAGAGATTAAGACTCCAACATGAGGGAGGACAGTGAGGGGGTAAATTTGCCTCTCTTTGGGCTGTTTGTTTTGGGTAAGGCTTGGGGACCCTCCTTTTCTTGGCGGGGACCAGGCATACAGTGCCACTCCCCGTTATGTATGGAGGCAGAGGAAAAGGGCTGTGGTCCCCTCTGCATCATGTCTTCAGTGCTGGCTGCTTCCCATCGCCGGTTCTATCTTCAAGCGCCAAGACAAGGCAAAAAAAAAAACAAAGCAAAAAACTCCAACATGAATAACCCTTTTTTTTTTTTTTTCAAACTCAAGATTCCTTATCGACTCAAGGAGTCAGACAGTGAATTTGACAACTTCAGTCAGGTCACCGAGTCACCAATAGGCCGGGAAGAAGAGCCACACCTGCACATGGTCTCTAAGAAATACCGCAAGGTGCTACGGGACCCCATGGCAGGTGCCCTGGGAGGGAAGCCCTTTGTGAAAAGACCAAAAGACTCCTTCAGAGGCCTTCACCCATCTCCCTGGGTCAGGGAGGGAGATTGTGGGCAAGGCTGTGGCCACTGGGGAGACTTGGGGGCACTCTCAGGACCTCCTCGTCCCTACTCAGACCATGTCTATCTCAGGTGACCATCAAATATTCCAAGCTGGGGCTAGAAGACTTTGACTTCAAACACTACAATAAGACCCTATTTGCTGGGTTAGAGCCTCACATCCCCAATGCCTACTGCAACTGCATGATCCAGGTGAGGGTCGGTATTGCCATGGCCAACTGGACTCACTGCCCTTTCTGTTTCCCTGGGCCTCTCACCTCCCAACCCCCTGAGCCCCTCCTCTCTTCCCAGCCCAGCCTGCTTCCCTCTGGCTGCCTTTTCCCCTTCTTTTTTGCCCCATTACCTTCAAATCTGCTCTGCTGCTTGGGGCTGACCCCCACTCCGTATTCTCCATCAGCCCCCGTCATCTCTCCACCCCTCCGGCAGCACCAGTTCTGATCTCCCCACAGGTGCTCTATTTCCTGGAGCCTGTGCGCTGTCTCATCCAGAACCACCTTTGCCAGAAGGAGTTCTGCTTGGCATGTGAGCTGGGCTTCCTCTTCCATATGCTAGACCTCTCTCGAGGTGATCCTTGCCAAGTAAGTGCCTCAACACCTGGGGCACTTCAAAAGGAAAGAGGGCAGGTGGACAGCAGGCTGGGATACTGCAGTGCTGGTGCTCCTTGCCAGCCCCAAAGAGAAAATGACCCCTTTGCTTCCAACCTGCTTGCAGGGCAGTAATTTTCTTCGAGCATTCCGCACCATTCCCGAGGCCTCAGCCCTCGGTCTGATCCTGGCTGACTCAGATGAGGCTTCAGGCAAGGGCAACCTGGCCCGGCTCATCCAGAGGTGGAATCGCTTCATTCTCACCCAGCTCCATCAAGATATGCAGGAACTGGAAGTGCCCCAAGCATACCGTGGTGCCGGAGGCAGGTACGGGATCAGGGCAGGCCCAGTCCGGACAACCGTGACAGGCCCCCTTGCACCTCAGCGTGGGTCTCCAGCGCCCTCCGTGTGCCTCTTTCACCCTCCCCACTCTTAGCAGCTTTTGCTCATCGGGGGACTCTGTCATTGGGCAGTTGTTCAGCTGCGAGATGGAGAACTGCAGTCTGTGCCGCTGTGGCAGTGAGACCGTGCGCACCTCATCCACGCTGCTCTTCACACTCTCCTACCCCGAGGGTAACCACCACTGGGGTCTCCCCTGCAGCCAGGAACCCCCCAGGAGGGAGAATGCCTGGTGGGGTAGGTGGTTAACTGGGGTAGAGAAGAGAGCCTGGAATGAAGCACCCGTCTCTCCTCAGATAAAAGTGGGAAGAACTACGACTTTGCACAGGTGCTGAAGCGCAGCATCTGCTTGGAGCAGAACACGCAAGCCTGGTGTGACAACTGTGAGAAGTACCAGCCCACGGTGAGCAGACTCTGGCACCAGACTTGCCCCACGACACAGGAGACCTAGCTACAGGCTTATCGCGGGCTGGCCGCATCAGCACTGCCACCCATGGCATCTGGTGGGACCTGGGAGGCAGAGGGGGTTCCCAGGTCTAAGGCAGCAGGCCCAGGTTTGCCGGTCCCGTGCAGGGTTCTTTTCCCTGTAGGATTGCTTGTTTGTTCTGTCCTCTCAGATTCAGACCCGCAACATCCGCCACCTGCCAGATATTCTTGTCATCAACTGCGAGGTCAACAGCTCCAAAGAAGCAGATTTCTGGAGAGTGCAGGCTGAGGTGAGGACCTCACCTCAGCACAGTGCTGGGAATGGGACTTTCTTAGAGTGCTTTCTGCTTCCTCCCTCCTCATCTGTGTTCCCCCAACAGTCAGATGTGTTTCCCTTTGGGTTCAGGTTGCCTTCAAGATGGCGATTAAGAAGCACGGTGGGGAACTCTCCAAGAGTAAGGAGTTCGCCCTAGCTGACCGGTAGGTACTGTCTTGTGGTTCAGAAGATGGACTACGCCAGTGACTGCCCTTGTCACCCACTGGGTCTCCTCAGGACGCGTCTGCAGTGCCTTTGTCCCCACAGGAGGGAAGTAGGGAGTCCTGAGGGGGTGCTGCTGTGTCCCTCCATCGAGGAGCTCAAGAATGTCTGGCTGCCTTTCTCCATTCGCATGAAGATGACCAAGAACAAAGGGCTGGATGTTTGCAATTGGACTGATGGGGATGAGATGCAGGTTGTTGAAAAACTGGGGGTAAGGAGGGTAAGGGACAGAAATGAGGATTCGGAGGTGGGACAGAAGGTGAAGCAGGATGGGGAACGGTGGAATTCAGTAAGGGAAGAGGAGGGGAAGAAGGCTCGTAATTGCATCTGTGAGCTTTTCCAGAGCAGCTCCTTCAGCAGTACAAGTCAGATAGAAAGGAGATAACCCATCCTGGCTCCCCATCCCCTAGCCCCCTGCCCTCCACCCTCTGTCCCCATTCCCCTTCCTTCGCCATCCTTAAACGTAGCTTAGCAGCCCGGGTGCCCCCCTCACAGTGGGGCCCAGCCAGGGCAGAGGAGGAGCACGGTGTCTGTGTCTATGACCTGATGGCTACTGTGGTCCACATCCTGGACTCGCGCCCAGGGGGCAGCTTGGTGGCTCATATCAAAGTGGGAGAGACCTACCACCAGCGCAAGGAGGTGAGTGAGGGGGACCAGGGTAGGGACATCCCTGGGGATGGCCACAGTGGAGCCCCACCCAGGTCTGTGGCTAGGTCTGACATGATGGTCCTGACATCTGTCTTTCTCTGTATCTCCACAGGGAGTTACTCACCAGCAGTGGTATCTCTTCAATGACTTTCTTATTGAACCAATCGATAAGGTTAGTTACAGCACATTAGTTCCACCTCTGTTCCCCCCTTCCCCAGCATCCTCATCGTTAAGACTTTAAAAAGCCAGGTCGGCTGCAGCTGCCATGATGGCTCAACTGGCTAATCTTCCACCTGCAAGTACCAGGATCCCATATGAGCATTGGCTCATCTCCCTGCTGCTCCACCTCCAGTCCAGCTCCCTGCTTATGGCCTGGGAAAGCAGTAGAGGATGGACCAAAGCCTTGAGACCCTGTACTCATGTGGTAGTCTGGAGGAAGCTTCTAGTTCTTGGCTTCAGATCAGCTTAGCTCCAGCTGTTGTGGCCATCTGGAGAGTGAATCAGCAGACAGAAGATCTTTCTGTCTGTGTCTCCTTTCTGTAAATCTGCCTTTGCAATTAAAATAAATGAATCTTATTAAAAAAAAAAAAAGAAAAAAGAAAAAAGCCAGGCTGACTGTAGAGGGTAGGATCTTCAGGAATGAAATAAGTCCTGGCAGGGTTAAAAAAAATAGCACCTTAGTCCTGGGCTCTGTCTGCTTGGGGAAAAGGCATAGGGGATGGGGAAAACACACAGCCAGGAGTGCTTTTTCTCTTCCATAGCATGAAGCTGTTCAGTTTGACATGAATTGGAAAGTACCCGCTATCCTTTATTACGTCAAAAGAAATCTCAACTCCAGATACAATCTGAACAGTAAGTGGCAAGACCCAGTGGTTGGTTTAAATTGTACTTTTAAGGAAGAGATCTGGGTTAGTATTTTGGATTGATAGCCAGCGTTAATATTTCTGGGCATAGGAAAGAAATTTCTGTTTAGTATTTTAAGCATGAAAAAAAATTTTTTTTGATGTTTATTCATTTATTTGAGAGGCAAAGAATGACAGCTGCCTTCTGCTAATTTGTCCCCCAAATGCCCACCATGGCCAGGGCCGGGGCAGAGAACTCAACCCAGGTTTCCTGCATGGCTAATATGAACCCAGCCGCTTGGTCTATGCCATCATTGCACCAGCATAAAGCTGACATCTTCCTGAGCCAGGCAGCGAACCCAAATACTCTGTTACGAGAGGCAGGCATCCTAACTGGCTGCCTCACTGCTTGCCCCGGACCTGAAGTTCAGAAGCTGGAGGTCCTGAGGGTGGAAAAGTGTGATGGGAGCAATGTAGGTTATTATATGGACTCTAACCATTTTTATATCCAAGTGAAACTCTTTCCTTTTGGAGATATGCTGCTTATTAAGTCCCTCATTTGGTAGCTTAAAATCATAATTTCTGTTGCAGGTTTTTGTAGATTTTTCAAATAGGCAAAAATCCAAGTGCAAGTCTTGTTCTTGTATGTTGTCTAAATTGTTAAGCATATTTCTTTTTTAAATTAGTTTGAGAGACACAGAGACAGGCCCTCTCCCCATTTGCCCTTGATCCAAGAACTCAATCCAGGACTCCCATGCAGGCATCAGGGACCCAGCGTGTCCCTTTCTGGAGTCAGCCCCAGCAGGACACCAGAACTGGGGAGTGAAACAGACCCAGGCATTCCAAAAGGGCTCCACCAAATGTGTGTCACTGTTTCTTGCTAATTTCCTGATGAGCCCTACTCTGCTCATCAGATACAACCCTTGCATTCACATGCGTTTATTATGAAGGGATCACAATGTAGAACCAGAGTCAGCCACCTAGGCCTTCTCTGCCCTGGTCTCTTCCCTGGCCTCTTCCCTGGCCCAGCCCTCTGTCCTGTCCATTCTCCCTTACAGTAAAGAACCCCATTGAGGCCAGCGTCCTGCTGGCGGAAGCCTCACTGGCCAGGAAGCAGCGGAAAACACACACGACCTTCATCCCATTGATGCTGAATGAGATGCCCCAGGTTGGAGACCTGGTGGGCCTCGATGCTGAATTTGTCACCCTCAATGAGGTAACCAAGACCAAAAAAGTTAACACACTGGAAACAGAACTCTGAGGATGCTAGGAACTGTTAGTTAGCATTCCTCTGGTTTCTTTATCACCTCTCCTTTTCATGCAGGAAGAAGCAGAGTTACGCAGCGATGGCACCAAGTCCACCATTAAACCAAGCCACATGTCCGTCGCAAGGATCACCTGTGTTCGGGGCCAGGGACCAAATGAGGGTATCCCCTTCATCGATGACTACATCTCTACCCAGGAGCAGGTAACATCCTGGGGACATACAAGGGCGGCAGACCTGTACCTATGGGTGTGTGAGGGGAGGGGACTGCACCTCAACTCCTGGGTGACATGTCCGTCCTCTATCCCTAGGTGGTGGATTACTTGACTCAGTACTCGGGGATCAAGCCAGGAGACCTGGATGCCAAAATCTCCTCCAAGCACCTCACCACCCTCAAGTCTACCTACCTAAAGCTGCGCTTCCTCATTGACATTGGTGTCAAGTTCGTGGGCCACGGACTGCAGAAGGATTTCAGGGTCATCAACCTCATGGTTCGGGCAGGGGTCTCTTTTCAGAATCCTTTTGGAGGGCCCCTCAGGGAACATACTGTGCTTTAAGAGAATGGGAAATGAGACCTTGAGTGTCCCACTGTTTTGTTCCTGCCAGGTACCCAAGGACCAAGTACTGGACACTGTGTACCTATTCCACATGCCCCGGAAACGAATGATTTCTCTGCGGTTCCTTGCCTGGTACTTTCTGGGTGAGTCACTGTCTCATGGACAGCCCTGGTGCTCATTCAGACTGCTGGAGGGTCACAGGGCAGTGGCAGGGTCTCTGAATTCATAGTGAGAATTACCAAGGGATTTTAAATAAATACAATAAATATCTTGAATACTGTTTTTTTTTTAATTGGTTGCACCATTTTTATTTACATTATGGCCATGTTACCTTATTCATTCAATATAGAAAAATAGGAATACATTTATAATCTTTTAGTTTGTAATTCAACCCTGTAAAATATTGGCTATTTTTGTGTTAGGTATTCTACCCAGTTAGAAAAGAAGGAAAAATAAACTGACAGTTCTTGCTGGGTCATATTGGCGATACCCTACTGATCTTTTTTTTTTTTTTTTTTAAGATTTATTTTTACTTTTATTGGAATGTTAGATATACAGAGAGGAGGAGAGACAGAAAAAAATATCTTCTGTCCAGTGATTCCCCAAGCAGCTACAATGGCCAAAGCTGAGCCAATCCAAAGCCAGGAGCTAGGAGACTCTTCCTAGTCTCCCATCTGGGTGCAGGGTCCCAAAGCTTTGGGCCGTCCTCAACTGCTTTCCCAGGCCACAAGCAGGGAGCTGGATGTGAAGTAGGGTTGCTGGGATTAGAACCAGCGCCCATATGAGATCCTGGCACGTTCAAGGCGAGGACTTTAACCACTAGACTACTGCACCAGGCCCCTAATGATCTTTCCAAGCAAGATCTTAATTTTGAAAAGACTTTAAGATTAAACTGGGCCCGGCAGCATGGCCTAGCAGCTAAAGTCCTTGCCTTGAACGCACCGGGATCCTGTATGGGCGCCGGTTCTAATCCCGGCAGCTCTACTTCCCATCTAGCTCCCTGCTTGTGGCCTGGGAAAGCAGTCAAGGATGGCCTAAGGCTTTGTGACCCTGCACCCACGTGGGAGACCCGGAAGAGGTTCCTGGTTCCCAGCTTCGGATCGGCACAGCACCGGCCGTTGCAGTCACTTGGGGAGTGAATCATCAGAAAGAAGATCTTCCTCTCTGTCTCTCCTCCTCTCTTTATATCTGACTTTGTAATAAAAATAAATAAATCTTTTAAAAGAAAAGATTAAACTGTGTACTAGAAATTATTTTTTTCTTTAAGAAAACTGTTAGATAGAGTAGATACTTAGCAATCTCAGCAATCCAAGAGAAAATGTACTCCTCACAGAGGGATCAGCTCTGAAGAGATCATGGTGGCCCCTTCTGCACTGCCTGCGTCCCTGGGCCTGGCAATGCTGGGCTGAGGACAGGGGCCGTGCGTGCGTGATAATGCTGCGGAAATCCATACCTAAAGGGGGTTGGGTTTCTTTAGAATAGTTAGATACTTTTTTGATGAGAGGTTTTTTTTGTTTGTTTTTTTTTTAATTGGGAAGCCAGAGTGACAATGAGAGGGAAATTGAGAAGTCTTTGATCCATTGGTTCACTCCTCAGATTGCCTCAACAGATGGAGCTGGGCCAGGCTGAAGCCAGGAACCAGGAGCTTCTTACCGCTTCCCACATAGGTGCAGGGGTCTACTACTTTGCCAGAAACGTTAATAGGGAGCTGGGTTGAAGTGGAGCAGCCTGGACTCAAGCTGCCACCGGTGGCACTGCAGGCAGCAGCATAATCTGCTGCACCATAGCACTGGCCCCATCAAGTGTACTAGGGAGGGTGTCTGACTCTGTGGGTAATCTCTTGATGTCTGTGAGTGATGGGAGGGAGGCAGGGGGAGGGGAGGGCTGTGTTCTGCCTCCCTTTGCTAAGTCCCACCTTTGCTTACACCTAGACCTGAAGATTCAAGGGGAGACCCATGACAGCATCGAGGACGCCCGCACAGCCCTACAGCTCTACCGGAAGTATCTGGAGCTGAGCAAGAACGGCACCGAGCCCGAGTCCTTCCACAAGGTGCTCAAGGCCCTTTATGAGAAGGGCCGGAAGATGGACTGGAAGGTGCCCGAGCCCGAGGGCCAGACGAGTCCCAAGAGTAAGGCCAGGCCAGGGAACTGTGCTGGGCTGGGGCTGATTGCAGGCACGGAGGGAGGTCAGGCGAACCACCACAGTAATAATGATAAACACTGGTAACAAGGACAAGACCAGCCTTACCTCTCGCCTCATGTCTCTGAAGTGATCAGCACAACTACCAGTGAAACTCATTTATTATTGTTGAGTTTCTCCGTTAGTCCTGTTATCCTCCTCGGGTTAGTTCTAAAATGTTGGGGACGGGCCACACTCTCTGCTCTGTTTTTTTCTCCAGGGGAGTCCAGGCGTTTGTCCCCTGACTCAACAGTCCTGCCCTTGGTTTTGTCTCTGGCAGATGCAGCAGCTGTCTTCTCCTCCGTGCTGGCACTCTGACCTACCCTCTCCCGTCAGCTTCCTCCGGCTCCCGAACTGGGACATGGCCTCCAAGGCTGGTTCTACCCTGTCCGCTTCCAGAACCGGATCTGCTCAGGGTCTGCAGATGGTGCTATTTATTCATTCACAGAGCCGGAACGCAGCAGAAGCATTGCAGGGGTTCTAGGAATCGGGTTCCTGCTTTACCCTTTCCGAAACAGTGGGCAGATACCAAGTCTTGATACGCCGTTAGTATCCAGGCAGACATGGTCCTGGGCTGAGTTGTCAGCTCCTAGCTGGCTAGGGACTGAAGTACCAGACAGGGACCAGTGGATATGACAGCAGCTCCGGACTGAGCTCAAGTCTCTGACCGCCCGAGGGATGCCTTGGACAGACCGGCATGTTGAACCTGTGTGAACCGAGGAAACAAGAGTTGCCAATACCATTGCCAAAAGGGATTTCTTATCCCAGACCAAGGTCAGCTGCTGGCCTCATTCTTGCCAACAGCAGGCAAGCATCTGTCTTCCATCTACTTCCTGTCTCAAGTGTGTGTTATTTTTTTAATATTCTGTCTTAAGCCGCATGTTTTATTAAATAAAAAACGAAAATATTGTGTAATCATGTCTCATTAGAGAAATGCTTTTGGTTCTGCAATTGAAGCTTTTATTAACAATGGGAAAAACAAAGTGTTCAGTCTATCTGGGACACTGGATAAAACTTTGGAATCCAAAGTTAGGATCTGGAAGGAGTCTAACTGTTCCTTCCTGGGTGCTATTGGGTCTCTGCTGTGGATTCTTAGCCCCCTAAGATCAGATTGCTGGAAATACACAGCATGGTTTCCTTATTAGTATGCAAACGGAAAAACTACAGTTCCCAGCACATCCTAAGCCCAGCAGCTGCGGGCAAAGGTCAGCCGGTGCTGCAGTGTGTGCTGGGAGACGTAGTTTTGAGACGTGGCCGGCTGGCAGCACAGCTTTTTAAACATCCTAGCCCACCTACAATGATGCACACGCTGGCGCCTTACTATGCTGGCACTGTCCACGCCGCAGGCCACTCCTTCGGCTAACCCCTGGTGGTCACGTGGAGCTGTTCGCCACGCAAGTCTGGGTCCTTCTGCAGTCGACCGGGGTCCTCGCCGCCTCTGTGCCTTTCCTACGTTTTTGCCTGTTCACGCGAGAGTTTGCCTGGGCAAGCCTGGGGTCGCTCCGTGGCGGGGGCTCACCTGGCAGCGCACTTGAGCCTTGCCCAGGCGCTCGGCTAGGGTGCAGCAACTTGGGTCAGGCGGCGGCTGGGACACCCCTCCGTGTCTTCGAAAGCACCGACGCGCTCTGGAGAAACGCGGACAGCCCCGCTCCCCCCTCAGCCAGGTGCGAGGCTTACGAGCCACCGAAGCCAAAGTGAGAGTCCGGTGGTTTTGCAGCGCCTGGGCCACGGCGGCGGCCCCGGGAGCAGAGGTGGGACGCATGCGGATGGAGGAGGCGCTTGGCCCCGAGGGTTGGGGGATGGACCGGAGTGAAAGCCCTGGTGGAGCCCTAAGGAAGGGGCTGGTCCGCACCGGGCAGCCCCTTCACGTGCTGCTGGGAGGTGGGCATGCAGGCGGCATCTGTACTGCATCTAAGCAGGCTGTGGGGTGTTGAGCGCTCTCCTCGCCGGCCTGGCCTGACCGCAGGCCCCTGGCCGGCAAGCTTCCCCGTGCCTGCCCGATGTCCTCAATGTCGCCAGCCCCTGTCCCGTAGCTGCCACATCGCCCTGTGAACCTTTGTCTCTCAAGGCTTAAGTGGCCAAATCGGGGTTCACCTGTCGACGTAGTGCCTGGGACTGCGCCCCCAGTCCTGAGCTCTAAGGGAATCAGCCTGCCAGCGCCGGCCACACAGGAGCCCCTTTGTGTACCATTTCTTGGAAAGTGGGATCCGCGCTGAAGCTTCCCAAGGCCTTGGGATGGGAGATAAAGGAGAATGGAGTCAGGGGCCTCAGTTTGTGTTTTTGTGCTTACCCAAATACAGGTGGAGCGGCCCCACTACGTTAAAGATGAAAGGCTGGGGTTGGCTGGCCCTGCTCCTTGGGACCCTGCTAGGAGCTGCCTGGGCTCGGAGAAGTCAGGATCTACACTGCGGAGGTAAACAACTAGGGGGCGGAGGGGAGGGAGGAAGTGGCATCAGGGGAGGGCCCTGGAGAAAGATGAGTAATGGCATTCCCCACCACCCCTTTTGTCCTCTAACCCCAGCCTGCAGGGCTCTGGTGGATGAACTGGAGTGGGAGATTGCCCAGGTAGATCCCAAGAAGACCATTCAGATGGGATCTTTCCGGATCAATCCAGATGGCAGCCAGTCCGTGGTGGAGGTAACTAAACACCCCCCCAACCCCATTACACCAGCTTTGACTGAGAAGTCAGCTCCCTTAAGAAGGCCTTGGCTTTACAGAAACTAAGCCCAACTCAAGAGCTACCTCAAAGACTGGGCTCTTGTCTCATTTACAGGAAGCTAGTGATTGTTCCTTAAACACTTTCTTTCTCATCCCAAACCTTAACTACTTTATTTCTGTGTAGAGCTTGTTAGCTGGCGGGTGGGGGGCTGCTCCGCCCTCTTCTCTCTGTCCCTAGTCCATGTAACCCAATGTTTTCTCTCTAGTACTACGGTAGCACACAGTCATTCAAAAAGAACGAAAGATCCCAGGCTTTTAAATAGATGATTTCCGTCGAAAATCTCACACACACCTATACCCAAAGCTGCCACTAGGGAGCAGCATACAAAGAAACATAAAGGCGGGCCTGGTGCGGTGACCTAGCGGCCAAAGTCCTCGCCTTGAATGTGCCAGGATCCCATATGAGTGCTGGTTCTAATCCCAGCAGCGCCCCCTTCACATCTAGCTCCCTGCTTGTGGCCTGGGAAAGCAGTTGAGGACGGCTCAAAGCCTTGAGACCTTGCACCCACATGGGAGACCAGGAGGAAGTTCCTGGCTCCTGGCTTTGGATCGGGTCAGCTTTGGCCATTCCAGCCACTTGGGGAGTGAACCAACAGACAGAAGATCATCTTCTCTGTCGTCCTCTCTGTATATCTGTCTTTCCAATAAAAATAAATGAATCTTAAAAAAAGAAAAAGGAACGTTAAGGTTAGGAAGTAGCCCTGCTCACAACCTGATGGACCTTTAAGATGCTTGCCTTCTGGAAACAGATTTCATTTTAATAGCCCAGCCCTCCCTCACCTCAAAATCATCAGGGAGCGAAGAGGTGCTGAAGGCTGAGTTGATTACCCCCTGAGGACTGAATCCATAGTTGCACACATATAATGAAAACTCCATAAAAGACAAGGCTCAGGGCCTCGTGTGGTAGCCCAGAGGCTGAAGTCCTCACCTTGCACATGCCAGGATCACATGTGGGCACTGTTTCTATTCCTGGCAGCCCCGCTTCCCATCCAGCTCCCTACTTATGGCCTGGGAAAGCAGTAGAGGACAACCCAAAGCTTTGTCACCTTGCGTGTGCGTGGAGACCTGGAGGAATGTCCTGGATCCTGGCTTCAGATAAGCTCAGCACCAGCCATTGCATTCACTTGGGGAGTGAACCGTCAGAGAGAAGATCTTCCTCTCTGTCTAGCCTCCCCTCTGTATATCTGAATTTCCGATAAAAATAAGAAGATAAATCTTAAAAAACAAAAGGGCTCAAAGAGGGTCTGCGTGTGCTGCACCCTTTATCCTGTGCTCCTTTGTAATAATGTTCTTTATAATAATAAACTGTTACACATGGATATTTAGCACCTGAGGTGGTAAGTGTTAAAGGAACTCAAGGGAGAGAACAGGATTGATCCAAGAGGCCTCTGAGTGTAAGCTGGTATCACTGCCACCTGTCTGCTTTCTTAGTCTTATACAGTGCGGTAGAAGAAAACCAGGTGTTTGAAAGTCCTTTGAAACTGTGCACGTGAAGTGTCCTGTTTTAATGATGAAATGACTTTTAGCATAAGTGGGTTGAGCCAGAGCTGGAGGGACGAGGAGGGCTGTAGACATGTGGAAGAGAGTGACCAAAAGCTGGTGCCATTTGTAGGTGCCTTACGCCCGCTCAGAAGCCCACCTCACGGAACTGCTGGAGGAGGTGTGCGACCGGATGAAGGAATACGGAGAACAGATCGACCCTTCCACCCACCGCAAGAACTACGTCCGCGTCGTGGGCCGCAACGGGGAGTCCAGTGAGCTGGACCTACAGGGCATTCGCATCGATTCCGACATCAGTGGCACCCTCAAGTTTGCAGTGAGTTGCTTGGAACGCACGTGGGGAGGGCTGGCAGAGAGCTCAGGTGGGAAGCCAGGTTCACCTTCTTGCCTCGCCTTTGGTCTGGCAGTGTGAGAGCATCGTGGAAGAATATGAAGATGAGCTCATTGAGTTCTTCTCCCGGGAGGCTGACAATGTCAAGGACAAACTTTGCAGTAAGCGAACAGGTGAGTTCTGCCTGGTTCAACCCCTGTTCTCACCACCCTGTGTACATAGGTGGCCACCTTCTCTGGGGCAGAGGCGGGGGAGCAGGGCTGAGGCGGTCCTGCTGATAGCCTGAATTGCCTTTCATTTCCCTTGGCTTAGAGCCTCAGGGTGTTCATCTTAGTTCTCCTCCTATCAGCTTTCAGAGTTGGACAGAGAAGTGAGGGTGGGGGTGAGGGGATGTTTTGCCATTTGTAAGCGCATACACTCAAGGATGGGTGTGTGTGTGTGTGTTGTCAACTTCGCTGCAGGAGTGGCTTGTGTTGGCCTGAACCTGGCCTCATTGCTTTCTGTTTGCAGATCTCTGTGACCATGCCCTGCACACATCTCATGATGAACTCTGAGAACCCTCGGAGGAGTACAGGCTGACGGATCACCCCCAGGAGGGGAAGATGGTGGCATTGCCTTTTCTATTGTTTTTATGGAAATGAACTGAAGAAAAAAAAATGAAACCCAAAGTGCACATTGTGTTGTCTTTGCATGGCCTGGAATCAGGCCTTTCATCAGATTTGAACATACAGGATTCCAGACGGGCGGGGAAGCGGAGGGAGAGGACGCGATGCGGGTTGGTGCAGCAGGCAGGTCTGCACTTCTCCTTGGCTGGCCTTCTGAGGTCTGTGCCACTCATGTCCTGGGCGCTGTATATTTATGCCCCAACTCGAAACAGTGTGTTGAGATTCTCATTGTGGAGAAATGCAGCCTCTAAATCCTTTGTAGTATGGAATTCTAGAATTCCACGCATTAGGGCCAAACTTGATCTTAAAGAAAAGAATGACCACGCATTGTTCTTCCCTTTCTGCCCTTCCAGAGACAGGAACCAGCAAGAGCAGAGAGGGGAAGGGGCTGTTGGTTGTAGCCAGCTGAAAAGTAAGGGCTCTGTCAGAGAGCAAGAGATGAGAGCAGGAAAGTTGCTGAAGGAAAGGCCTTTCTTGCAAGCGTGAGCTCTTAGGCCTGATGCCAGCAGTAATAAGACACATCTTTCTCAGCTCATGCACTAGCTGTTGTGCATCTGAACTGTTAGGTTTAATGATTGAACTAGGCCCTGCTGTAATGCTCAACTTGCTAATCCTCCACCGTCAAGTGCCAGGATCTCATTTGGGCCCCATTTTGTGTCCCAGTAACTCCACTTCCCATCCAGTTCACTGCCTATAACCTGGCAAGCAGTCGAGGATGATCCAAAGCCTTGGGACCCTGCACCCGCGTAGGAGATCCAGAGGAAGCTCCTGGCTTCCAGTTTTGGATCAGCTCAGCTCTGGCTGTTGCAGTCATTTAGGGAGTGAACCAACGGATGGAAGACCTTTCTGACTCCGTAAGTCTGCCTTTCCAACAATAAAAATAACTCAAAAATTTCTGAACTAGGCTTCAGGGGTACCTTTGGGTATGTGTGTTGGGGTTGAGAGTATGTGCTAAACACTTTGGGCCTGAGGTGTAGTGGTCTCAGGATTTAGAATGAATCATTTCTGGCCTAGGGGTGCTTTAAGGAGGGAGCAACAAAGCTTTTTTCCACTTTGTTTTAATTAAAGTATTTTAAAATCTAAAGGGACCTTGCAAGGTATCTGGCTTTCCTTCTGCCTGTTTTATAGAAAAAGAACCAGCACCCAGGGAAGCTGTAGTACTTGGTTTTGTATTTAGTGGCCAAGCAAGATCTATTGGGTCATGCTAACTTTCCCAAGCATCATCTTTTCTGATGGAGCTGTAGAATAGTCCTAATTCTGATCATTCTGAATCCTTCGCAGGAAGCCTGGCCAGCAGAATGGAAGTGTGACAGGACAGGCATCTGGCCTGAGGTACTCAGGCATCTGAGGTACTCGGGATGCTCCGGAATGCCTGTATCCATGTTGGAGGTGCCCAGTTTCTGACTCTACTACTCATTTCCGCTTCCTGCTGATGTAGACCATGAGAGGCAGCAGGGGATATGGCTCAAGTACTTGGATCCCTACCATTCACATAGGAGACCTAGGTTGAGTTTTTGGGCTCCCAACTTTGGCATTTAAGGAGTGAACCTGCAGGTGGCAGGCTGGCTGTACCTTCCCAAGAAGTAAAGATTTAATTTTTTTTTTTTAAGATTTATTTATTTTATTACAAAGTTAGATATACAGAGAGGAGAAGAGGCAGAGAGGAAGATCCTCCGTCCGATGTTTCACTCCCCAAGTGAGCGCAACCGTCAGTACTGCGCCGATCCGAAGCTGGGAACCAGGAACCTCTTCCGGGTCTCCCACGCGGGTGCAGGATCCCAAGGCATTGGGCTGTCCTCAACTGCTTTCCCAGGCCACAAGCAGGGAGCTGGATGGGAAGTGGAGCTGCCGGGATTAGAACCGGCACCCACATGGGATCCCGGTGCATTCAAGGCGAGGACTTTAGCCGCTAGGCCACGCCACAGGGCCCAAGAAGTAAAGATTTAAAAATTTAAGTATTCAGCAAAGCTTCCTGATATTACAAATACCTATGTTCATCTAGTCAATCAGCCAGGAATCTAGTCAATCAGCCAGGAATCTCTTCTGGGTCTGTTACAGGGGCACAGGGTTCCAAGGCTTCAGACCATCCTTCACTGCCTGCCCAGGGTAATGCAGGGAGCTGGATGGGAAGTGAAGCCGCAGGGACACAAACCAGCACCCATATGGGATGCGGGGGCTTGCAAGATGAAAATTTACCCATTGAACCATCACACTGGGCCCAGGATTTTTTTGTTTGCTTTATTGTTAGAAATTCATGGGCCTAGTGGCTAAAAAAGTCCTTGAATGCGTTGGGATCCCATATGGGTGCTGGTTCTAATCCTGGCAGCTCCACTTCCCATCCAGCTCCCTGCTTGTGGCCTGGGAAAGCAGTCGAGGACGGCCCAATGCTTTGGGATCCTGCACCCGTGTGGGAGACCTGGAGGAAGTTCCTGGCTTCTGGCTGCTAATTGGCACAGCACCGGCCGTTGCGGTCACTTGGGGAGTGAATCATTGGATGGAAGATCTTCCTCTCTGCCTCTCCACTTCTCTGTATATCTGACTTTGCAATAAAAAATAAATAAAACTTTTTTTAAAAAAGATTTACTGTTAAATTTTTATTGGAAAGTCAGATTTTGCGGAGAGAAGGATCTTCCATCTCCTAGTTCATTCCCCAATAGGCCACAAAGGCCAGAGCTGAGCCAGTCTGAAGCCAGGAGCTTCCATCAGGTCTCCTACCAAGGCGTGCGGTCCCAAGGCTTTAGCCCATCCTCTACTGCTTTCCCAGGTCACAAGCAGGGAGCTGCATAGGAAATGGAACAGCCAGATTACAAACTGGCACCCATATGGAATCCCAGGGGAGGATAGGCTATTGCTACAGGCCAGGTCCTTATCTTTAAAATAGGAAGTATGGTATTGCTGTCCCAAGGAGCTGACAACAACATGCAGGGACCCTGACTGATTGTCATATGGGATAAGAGAGGAGGTATTGAGCTTATCGGCAAAACCCATCAACTGTTCTTATACCTTTGTTTGGAACTCCTTTTGTTTTGTATATTCCACCAAGTGTTCTCATACACATACTGTCCACGCCAAATGTTCTTATACAAATGATATCCAATCAGGTATACAAAAGGTAGCCATTCAGTTGTTCTCATGCAAATATTATCCAATCAACTATAATCCTGTGCTTGCCCACCTTCCAGGGTCACAATGTCCTTCTACCTATGGGAATACATTGAGTTCATATTCCCAGGGCCAGCTGATGATGACTTAAAAACCCCCTTCCTGAGTTTTAGCTAATAATTCACATTCAATCCTCAAATAGTCAGTAAAGCTTAGTGCTTCAGATAGAAACTCTGGAATGAGACTGACCTGGGTCTGAATTCTGCCTGTTCCAATGATCAGCTGTGACCCTGGGCAGGGTATTTCATCCAGTCCATGTGTTCTTTCTTTTTAGAGTTATACCAATATATTTACTGTTAATTACTATCTTAGACTTATTGTGAGAATTAATACATGCACCTTATTTAGCTAGCATCTGGTAATAACTTCTTAAACTGCAGCTATTATGCTAATAAATAAGTAACCTAGGTTTATTCAAGTAAACAGTTAAAAAATTTAGGGCCAGGCGCAGTAGCCTAACAGCTAAAGTCCTCACCTTGCACACACTAGGATCCCATATGAGCACTGGTTCTAATCCCAGTGGCCCTGCTTCCCATCCAGCTCCCTGCTTGTGGCCTGGGAAAGCAATGAAGGATGGCCCAAAGCCTTGGGACTCTGCACCAATGTGGGAGAACCTGAAGATGCTCCTAACTCCTGGCTTCTGATCAACTCAGCTCTGACCATTGTGAGCACTTGGGGAGAATGAATCATCGGACGGAAGATCTTCCTCTCTGTCTCTCCTCCTCTCTGTATAGCAAACTTTGCAATAAAAAAAAAAATAAATCTTAACAAAAAAAAGTTTTAAATTACGGTGAATTTGGGCTCGGCAGCATGGCCTAGTGGCTAAGGTCCTTGCCTTGATCCCATATGGCCGCTGGTTCTAATCCCGGCAGCTCCACTTCCTCTCTATCTCTCCTCCCCTCAGTATATCTGACTTTGTAATAAAAATAAAATGAATCTTTAAAAAAAAAAAAAAAAAAAGATATTGGGCCCGGCGGCGTGGCCTAGCGGCTGAAGTCCTCGCCTTGAACGCCCCGGGATCCCATATGGGCGCCGGTTCTGGTCCCGGCAGCTCCACTTCCCATCCAGCTCCCTGCTTGTGGCCTGGGAAAGCAGTTGAGGACGGCCCAGGGCTTTGGGACACTGCACCCGTGTGGGAGACCCGGAAGAGGTTCCTGGTTCCCGGCTTTGGATTGGCGCAGCACCGGCCCGTTGCGGCTCACTTGGGGAGTGAACCATCGGATGGAGGATCTTCCCCTCTGTCTCTCCTCCGCTCTGTATATCCGGCTTTCCAATAATAATAAAATCTTTAAAAAAAAAAAAAAAAAAAGATATAAATTACGGTGAATTGTCTCACTTAATCCTTGCCACCAGGTGGCACTGTTGCCCCTGCCCATTTTAAAGCAATTGACCCAAGGTCAAGATGACCTCAATGCTTATCCTTCCCAGGAGCACCCTTTAATTACCAGACATTTAGTACTTCAAAAAGATCGTGACACTTTAATTACCAGACACTTAGTACTTCAAAAAGATCGTGGAAAAAATCAAATAAGTTTATTCAGGTGCAAAGAAAATTTTTAGATGTATGTATAGTTCAGTCATAATATGCATTTTCTATATATTATATGAAAAATTTTTGTGCACAAAGACAAGCCTGCACTTTTATTCCATTTCTCCATAAACTTTTTCTTTTTTTTAAGAAATATTTTTATTTATTTATTTATTTATTTATTTTTTAAAGATTTATTCATTTTATTACAGCCAGATATACACAGAGGAGGAGAGACAGAGAGGAGGATCTTCCGTCCGATGATTCACTCCCCAAGTGAGCCGCAAGGGGCCGATGCGCGTCGATCCGAAGCCAGGAACCTGGAACCTCCTCCAGGTCTCCCACGCGGGTGCAGTGTCCCAATGCATTGGGCCGTCCTCAACTGCTTTCCCAGGCCACAAGCAGGGAGCTGGATGGGAAGTGGAGCTGCCGGGATTAGAACTGGCGCCCATATGGGATCCCGGCGCGTTCAAGGCGAGGACTTTAGCCGCTAGGCCACGCCGCCGGGCCCGAGAAATATTTATTTTTATTGGGAAGTCAGATATACAGAGAGGAGGAGAGACAGAGAGGAAGATCTTCCATCCGATGATTCACTTCCCAAGTGACTGCAACGGGCCAGATCTGAATTTTTCTGAAGCCAGGAGCCAGGAGCTTCTTTCAGGTCTCCCATGCGGGTGCAGGGTCCCAAGGCTTTAGGCCATCCTTCACTACTTTCCCAGGCCACAAGCAGGGAGCTGGATGAGAAGTGGGGATGTGAGGATTAGAGCCAGCACCCATATGGGATCCTGGTACATGAAAGGCGAGGACTTTAGCTCCTAACCCATCTCACAAGGGCCCCCCCCCCCCGTTTTTTGGAAAGGCATATTTACAGAAAAAAAGATAGAAAAAAAATCACCCCCTGGTTCACTCTACAAATAGTCGCAATGGCTGGAGGTGAACCGATCCAAAGCCAGGAGCCAGGAACTTTTTCTTGGCCTCTCATGATCCCAAGGCTTTGGGCCACCCTCTGCTGCTTTCCAGGCCACAGCAGGGAGCTAGATGGGAAGTGGAAGAGCTGGAACCTGAACCAGTGTCCATATGGGATGCTTGCACTTTGCAATGTGAGGATTTAACCACTAAGATCGCGCCAAGGCCCTGCTTTGTTTTACTTAACTTCTCCCTGTCTCCAGGCCTTTGCCAGATTCAGAAAGTGACTCAACGGCAGCTCCTGTGTGATGCCATGTAGCTCTCTGATCCTTGGGTTTTCTTGGTGCCCTTACAGCTCTAGCTATCAAGATTACATAGCTTCAAAACAAGCCCAAAAAGTCTGCATGTCCAAGGACCATATATCAAGGGACTGACAGCCCCCCTCTACTTTCTCTTCAATCCCTAAAGCTCTGAAATAGGTTACCCCTATTGTCACTCTACACCTGACCCTTCAGTAGCCTCATGCTGAGCATGCCACCTGTATTTCAGAGTATGAGAGTCAGGGTCCCAGTCAGTGGACTGGTCTCCGTGGATCATTAACTAGAGGGGAGGAGCTGGGTCAGACTATCCTAAGGCTGGGAAGAAATTCTCAGTGAGATGCTAAATTGGGAGCAAATATTGATCATTGAGGCTTTGAAGCCACCAGGGATTTGGCTGAAGCCCATGCCCCTCTGGGACTTTGATGTGGTGTCTCTTCAGCATCCTCTTTGCTAAAGCCTACCTACCTGACCCCCAAGCCCGGGAAGCATCGATTGACAGGTGCAAAGCCAATTAATTATAGGCAACTTGGAAAGAGAAAATAGGTTTGGTTTTGGGTTTGTTGGTGGCAGAAAATAGGTTTGGTTTTGGGTTTGTTGGTGGCAACTGTCCTTACTGAGGTCCACGCTATAAAACCATCTTTATCAAGAACTCTGAACTTTGTTGTTCTTGCCATGTTTTTTTAGTTTTTTTTTCTTTAGTTACTGGGTTACATGGAGAGATCTTGGGGCTTCTAGATCAGATCCCCCTAGCTCTTTAGGTCTGTTCCCCTCTGCTGTTGAGTCATTGATAACAACAGATTCCAGATATCCAGAAGTCCTGGGCTCCAGTCCGCCCAGAGCGGTAGCGGTGTGGAGGGTCGGAGCACAGGGGAGACGAGTGTACATGTAGCCACGTAGGAGAAGGCTCGAGCTCTACAGAAGCCACACGACACAAAGCCAGGGTGGGTTTGCACACCCCGATCTTGTGATGCGATTAAGTACGGGGTAGACTTAGACTGGCCATTTGTGGTGATGTGATGGCAGCAGCGCTGAGACTTTAACCCAGCTGCAGATGCGCCAGCCTGCCCCGGAAGCTTTTCTGTCAAAGGAACGTTTGTGAGATTGTGGAATGCCAGGCATTAGACATAACTAAGCATTGAAAACGTAGGCTCCTCTTTCTTGCTCTTTTCCACAGATGGAGGCCTATTTGTATGTGGAATGCCGTAGCCTCCGCTGGTCTCAAAAGGATTTCAACTCTGGCGTCACAGTCACAGCCTGTTTTCCACATGCTGTCACCTCCACGCTCACGAAGTCATTCATCAAAGACATGATTCAGGAAAGCAAGCCAAAGGGTGGGAGGAACGGGCGATGAGCAGCTGCTACGAGAATATTTTCAAGGAGCTGGCTTCGAAGACTTTCCAAGGCCAAGTCCTGGGGCTTTTTCTTTAGGTATTGGGTTAGAACCACCTCCCCACACCCCCGCCTCGCCTCACCCGCGCCCCTTGCGTTCAGGGTAAAGGGAGAGCCCAAGTAGGAAGTTAACTGAGTTCTCAGGCACACACTTGGCCACCTACTCCGCCTCTCCCTCCCTCTTCGACTTCCACTCCGAAAGAGCCGAAACCGGGCGGACCAATCCTCTTCGCCCCAACTAATGTCAAACGGCGCAAGTCCCGCCCCCTCCTCCGCATCTGACCAATGGTAGAACCTGAGGCCGGTTCCCCGGGGAAGAGGCGGGTCCTCGCTGAGGACCCCGGGCTGGGCGCCGCCGCCGGTTCGTCTACCCTTTCCCTCAGCCGCCTCCTTTCAACCTTGTCCAGCGTCGGCGCGGCCTGTGGTGGTACGGCGGGTGGTTCGCGAACCTGCCGCAGCTCTCGGTCCCCGTTTTCCCTACCCCGCCAGATCCCGGATTTCACCCGCCATGGCTTTACTCACTGCGGCCACCCGACTCTTGGCAGCCAAGGTGAGCAAAAAGCGAGGGAAGGGAGCGACCGGCCGGAGCGCGCCGGGGTGGGGCTGAGGCGGCCGCCCGGCCGTCCGGCGCGGGGAACTCCGTCCCTTACCCACGCTGCCGCGGGCCGCCGGGCCCTGGCCTGTGCTGACGCTGCCCTTGGGCCTCCGGGGGACAGGGTGAAGGCTGCTCGCCCCGGGCTGCAGTGTCGGGCGGGTGGCCAGGCCGGACTCTGCTGCTGTCATCCCGCATGGCTGAGCGGGGAGAGGGGGTCTCCCCTGGAGTTAGGGGAAGACTCTGGTTTTGGAGGCGGGGGCGGGAGCCTGTGTGAGCAGCTACGTCCACTTCGGGCCCCTAGGCCGTAGCAGAGGCGATGGCCAATTCTCTTTCTGCTTAGCAGGGAGGGCGCTGTCGGTGCCCGAGCTTGCCGTTTCCGTTTCTTCAGCACAGTCATCTAAGTCTTTTGCTAGAGGAGTGGGACCCTTGGGTTCTTCTTTGTCCTTGGGACTCTAACTTTTTTATGGAGGACAAGCTTAAGAAGGGTGGAGCACATCTTGTAAAACCAGGTTGATATCTCACATGGTAGGAGAAAGAATTGGAAAGGTGCTTGCACCAAATTGCACAGCCAGGAATCCAAGGTCCCTGGCTAGCGAGAGTAATGCCAAGGTCACATGACCCGTCCTACAACCTGCTTGCCCAGGTTTCGCTGTGGCTCTTCATTCAGTCTCCATACGCTCTCTGGGGGGGTGGGGGGCCCTTCATGCGTCGTTTTGGGGGGTTGCAGCAGTCGGAAGCCTTCTGGCCCCTGAGGGTGCCTGCAAGTTCCGATGGTCAGCACTTTATGGGTCCTTTCAACAAATTGCTGTGCTGAGGCGTCTCCATAATGGAACAGGGTCAGTCCCAGGAATGACCTTGACTTCCCGTGGAGTATATACTTGCCCTTCTGCAAGCATGCAGGAGCCCAGCACCCGCAGGACAGCAGGAGAGCGGCCTGGTGGGCAGGGCCGAAGTGATTTCCCGTGGGGTGCTTGCAAGCCTGAGTCTTGATTGTGTGAGGGAGACTTGTCTTACTTGGCTGTTGCTTCTCCCACTGCCAGAGAACAGGGTAAGCAAACCTCTTGGGAAACTGAAGCAAGTTCTAGATAGCATTTTGGCAGAAGAGGGGACACTATAATTAGCTCATTCCAGAGCTCTTAACCCACACCAGAGAACCTAGCACTACCGTGAGCCTGAACTGCAGAAAGCCTCTGGTCTTACCTTTTGAATGAGCTCCGTCTTTTAAGCCTCTTGAGAAGCTTTTGAAAGGACAGAGCCATATCCGTGTGACATCGTTACTGTTCACTCTCCTTTGGAGATACCAAAAAAACCCTTCTGAGTGGAAGCTATTAGAAGGGTTTGGACCCTTAAAATGAGCACAGCCCACGAACTCAGGAGTGAAAAGTTCTTGAGAAGTAGGGGAAATGATCAGCACCCTAAGAAACCTTTGAACATGTCAGCATTGCTTGTACCTGCTTGAGCTTTATAGATTAGCCTGCAGCTTACTGGGTACCTGGAACTGGTCATTGATTTTACTTGGGAGTTGTCTCCTGACCTGGGAGGAGTGATCCAAACCCCACCTTGATTTCCAAGGTCAGGTACAGTTTCACTTTTCTGGGAAGGGTTTTTTAACCTTGCTAGGAGACAGAAATGCTAGTCATTGTTTCATTGGTGCACCCCACGCACTGCAGGGTCATTATAGGAACACCTGGGTTGGGGAGGTAACCCAGTCAGAGCCTTGAGATTGTTTGACTTGCTTATTCAAGTGATTTAATGCTCAGCTATGAGCTTAGCATGAGCTGTGGGGGCCACAACTTTGTGACACACACACACAAAAGAAAGATCTTTTACAGGCAGTCTGGGTTTGGGTTTATAGAGTAGGGCTGGGAATTATAGAGTAGGGCTACCAGGTAACTTTTGAACTCTTTTTTTTTTTAAGATTTTTTTATTTTATTACAAAGTCAGATATACAGAGAAAAGGAGAGACAGAGGAAGATCTTCCGTCCGGTGATTCACTCCACAAGTGAACTGCAACGGGCCGGTGCTGCGCCGATCCGAAGCTGAGAACCAGGAACCTCCTCCAGGTCTCCCACGTGGGTGCAGGGTCCCAATGCATTGGGCCGTCCTCGACTGCTTTCCCAGGCCACAAGCAGGGAGCTGGATGGGAAATGGGGAGTTAGGACACAAACTGGCACTCATATGGGATCCGGGTGCTTGTGGGTTGAGGATTAGCCAGTTGAGCAATAATGCCGGGTTCCTTAGTAGTCCTTCGGTGGTGGCTTGGACACAGCATGCCAGTTAGGACAGAGGGGGTAGGGGAGAAGTAAACAGAAAGGAGGGCTGACATTCTAGAATCCAGGCTGGACAGCAAAAAGATGACTAGACTTGGTGGATCTCAGAAAAGCCACACTAATTTCTTTTTTTTTTTTTTTTTTTAAGACTTATTTTATTACAAAGTCAGATACACAGAGAGGAGGAGAGACAGAGAGGAAGATCTCCCGTCCTATGATTCACTCCCCAAGTGAGCCACAACGGCCGGTGCTTCGCCGATCCGAAGCCGGGAACCAGGAACCTCTTCCGGGTCTCCCACGCGGGTGCAGTGTCCCAATTCTCTGGGCCGTCCTCAACTGCTTTCCCAGGCCACAAGCAGGGAACTGGATGGGAAGCAGAGCTGCCGGGATTAGAACCGGCGCCCGTATGGGATCCCGGCGCGTTCAAGGCGAGGACTTAAGCCGCTAGGCCACGCAGCCGGGCCCACCACACTAATTTCTTTTGCTCTCTGATAATGCTTTATGTGATAGAGTTGAATAGGATGTGAAATTTAAACAGGAATGAAGCAACTTTAGCAATAACTATTTCTGTTTTTTGGTTTTTTTTAAATATGGACTTGGTGCCATGGCTCAGTTGGCTAAATCCTCACCTTGCAAGCACCAGGATCCCATATGGATGCCAGTTCATATTCTGGCCGTTCCACTTCCTAAACAGCTCCCTACTTGGCCTGGGAAGGATGGCCCAAATCTTTGGGACTCTGCACCTGTTACCCAGCATAGCAGGTAGCAGCTTTATTTGCTATGCCACAACACCAGCCCCAGTAGTGCTTTATTAACATTGTTCAATTCTCCTTTTTTTTTTTTTTTCCAAAATTTATTTATTTTTATTGGAAAGGCAGATATACAGAGAGGAGGAGAGAGAGGAAGATCATCCCCTCTGATGGTTCATTCCCCAAGCGCCCTCAATGGCTGCAGCTGAGCCAATCTGAAGCCAGGAGCCTCTTCCGGGTCTCCCATGTGGGTGCAGGGTCACAAAGCTTTGAGTCGTCCTCGACTGCTTTCCCAGGCCTCAAGCAGGGAGCTGGATGGAGGTAGAACTGCCAGGATTAGAACCAGAGCCCATATGGGATCCTGGCGGGTGTAAGGCAAGGACTTTAGCCGCTACGCTATCACGCTGGGCCCAACATTGTTCAATTCTTAATTTCACTTGTCCTTGCTTTGCCTTGTCTGTTAACATGCTGTCATATATATATATTTGAACCGCAGAGTTACAGAAGGAGGGAGACACAGAAAGAGATCTTCCATCTGGTGGTTGACTTCCCAAATGGTTTCAATGGCCAGACCTAAGCCAGGAGCCTGAGACTCTGGGTCTCACATTGGTGCAGGACCCAAGTGCTGGACTGTCTGGATTAGAGAGTGGCATGGGCCTGCATTATGGCATGCAACGCCAGCATCCCCTATGGATGCTACTTTGATTCTTGGCTACTCCACTTTAATCCAGCTCCCTGCTAATGCATCTAAGAAAGCAGTGGAGGGTGGCCCAAGTCTTTGGACTCCTGCACCCATGTGAGAAACCTAGATTAAACTCCTGTCTTTGGCCTGACCCAATCCTGGCTGTTGTAGCCACTTGGGGAGTGGACCAGCACGTGGAAGACCTCTACCTCTATATCTCTGCCTTTCAAATAACTGAATCTTTTTTTAAAAAGGAAAAAAGTGAAACATCTGGGAGGCCAGCAGTACTACCAGTGCTGGCCTCTTCTGGGAGTATCTGGGGAGTGAACTAGCACATAGGAGTTTTGTCTCTCAAAAAAAAAAAATGTCATGAGCATTAGTGTACTTTAATAGGTTTTATCCAAAAATATCTTCCTAGGCCCCCTTTTTTCCCCCAAATGCCTTAGGAAAAGTTTCTTATAAATTCCTGGTAGAACAAGCATTAGGATCCAAAGCTTTTTTTTTTTTACAGAGTACCATGGTGGGATGGGGAGGGATGTCCCATCTACTGCTTCACTCCCCAAGTGGCTGCAGCAGCTGGACCTGACCTGATCCAAAGCCAGGAGCCAAGAACTTCTTCCAGATCTCTCATGTGTGTGCAGGGGTTCGAGGATTTGAGCCATCCTCTGCTGCTTTCCCAGGCCTTGAGCAGTGGAGCTGCCAGGACTTGAAGTGGTGCCACGGTTGGAAATTTAACCTACCATGCTATAGTGTCCTACCCCTAGGAGCCAAAACTTCCAAGAACTAAGAGATGTGAAAGAATGGCTTTTGGGGGCGGTGCTGTGGCTTATCAGGCTATGCCTCTGGCTGTGGTGCCCCCATGGGCACTGATTTGTGTCCCAGCTGCTCCTTGCTTTTGGTCTACATAAGGAGCGGAGAATGGCCTAAGTGCTTGGACCTAACTCTGCCTTTCAAATAAAGTCAATCTTTTTTTAATTTATTTTTTTTTAATTTTTATTACAAAGTCAGATATACTGAGAGGAGGAGAGATAGGAAGTGGAGCTGCCGGGATTAGAACCAGCGGCCATATGGGATCAAGGCGAGGACCTTAGCCACTAGGCCACGCTGCCGAGCCCAAAGTCAATCTTTTTTAAAAAATAGCTTTTGGTACCTGAGAAGGAACTGAAGTAACTGATCCTGTACACTTTTCTTCACCAACCAGTGTCCATATGGGATCCTGGTGTTTGCAAAGGGAGGGATAGCCAATTGAGCCATCGCACCACCCGCTCAAGTAGTCCTCTTGTTGTGGTCTTCTCCACTGAATGAATGAGTACACTTCTAGAAAAAGACTGTTGGAAAATGATAAGTACAGTTATTTTTGTCATTTTATTTTCATTAGAAAGTCAGATATACAGAGGAGGAGAGACAGAAAGAAAGATCTTCCATCCGTTGATTCACTCCCAAGTGGCCACAGTGGCCAGAGCTAAGTTCCAATCTGAAGCCAGGAGCCAGGAACTTCTTCCGGGTCTCCCACGCAAGTACAGTGTCCAAAGGCCTTGGTCCATCCTCGACTGCTTTCCCAGGCCTCAAGCAGGGAGCTGGCTAGAAAGCGGACTGCCACGATTAGAACCAGTGCCCATATGGGATCCCGGTGGGTACAAGGCAAGGACTTTAGCTGTTAGGCTACTGCACCAGGCCCACAATTAATTTTTTAAGATTGTCTAAAGTGTTGGGCCCAGCGGCGTGGCCTAGCGGCTAAAGTCCTTGCCTTGAAAGCCCCAGGATCCCATATGGGCGCCGGTTCTAATCCCGGCAGCTCCACTTCCCATCCAGCTCCCTGCTTGTGGCCTGGGAAAGCAGTTGAGGACAGCCCAATGCATTGGGACACTGCACCCGCGTGGGAGACCTGGAAGAGGTTCCTGGTTCCCGGCTTTGGATCAGCGCAGCATCGGCCCGTTGCGGCTCACTTGGGGAGTGAATCATCAGACGGAAGATCTTCCTCTCTGTCTCTCCTCCTCTCTGTATATCTGGCTGTAATAAAATGAATAAATCTTAAAAAAAAAAACAAAGATTGTGTAAAGTGTAGAGTCACAGAGAGGGAGAAACAAAGAGAAAGAGAGAGGGTATTTATCCACTGATTCATTCCCTGAGCGGTCCAAATAGCCGCGACTAAGCCAAGCAGAAACCAGGAGCCTGGAATTCCATCTAGGTTTCCTATGCATGGCAGGGGTCCAGGTACTTCTCCAAGCACAGCAGGGAGCGAGTCTGAAGTGTAGAGCATTCAGGACGGAAATTAAATAAATAAATAAATAAATAAATAAGTAAGTAAGTAAAATATATGTCATGAGTCTGTATAGGATGCTGGCATCACAGGTGGCAGTTTAACATGCTGTGCCCAGTATAACTCCTGTTGGATACAATTATTAAGGAAACTACTATGAGTATGAAGGGTCAGTCTATTCAGGCTAGTAGGTGGCCTGAGTAGTGTAAGCCAGTTTTCCAGTGTCACCATTGTGAAACCCAGTGGTTAAATGGCTTTAGTTCTCTGACCTGCTTCTGAGGAGAGAAGAGTCTTTTGTCCTAGGGCTTGTCCATTTTCTTTTCATGCAAATTGTGCATTGGAAGCCTCTAGTACAACACATTGCTTTTCTTTCTTTTTTTAAGATTTATTTCTTTTCATTGGAAAGGCAGATCTTACAGAGAGAAGGAGAGACAGAGAAAGATCCTGTATCCTCTGGTTCACTTCTCCAAGTGCTGACAATGGCCAGAGCTGAGCCAATCCAAAGGAGCCAGGAGGAGCTTCTTCCAGACTTCCCACACAGGTGCAAGGTGCCAAAGCTTTGGGCCATCTTTTACTGCTTTTCCAGGCCACAAGCAGGGAGCTGGATGGGAAGTGGAGCAGCTGGGACTTAAACTGGTGCTCACATAGGATGCTGTCATTGCAGATTTGAGCTTCACCCATTGCACTGTGGGTCCAGCACCACTGGAGGAATTCTTACAACGAGTAGCACCATGTAAAATATGACGGGTTTCTGGGTAATTGTGATAACATCTCCCTTTTGAGTGAGATGACTGCCTGATTGGCCTGCCAGCTGCTGTTGGAGTAAGGTGACTCTACAAGTGGTGTGGGACCAGAAACCGCAAGCTCAGCTGCCACACCTCCAGGGTTGGGGGAGGAGCTGGTAGGTGGAAGTTCAAGAATGACTCAGCTTTGGAATCGCATGTTCCATCAGTGAGCATATCCTGAGTGTACGGTACAAGGCCACTCAGTAGCTTGTTTCAGTCAGGGGAGGAGCTGAGGTAGTGTGACAGCCCTCAGGTGTCTCCATTGGCAGAGCTTAAGGTGCGTGTGTTTCTTCTGAGAGCTTACATCTCATTCTAGAGGCCCTTAGATATGAAATTGGAGATTCACTTCCTGTTGCAGAGCTGGAAGGAATTACTCATTCAACCCGTCTTCAGGCGTCCCTGCCGCTTTTCTGGGATCCTCCACTTCCAGGAAAGTATTCTGGCCTTTGATGGGAGGTAGTGATCCAACATATTTCTTAAAAACAGATGTTTGTTAAACTCAGTTATGCACAAGTCACTGTTCTAGGTAACTTTGATGGAAATTACTTCGTTTACCAGCTACTCTGAAATTAGACTTTCTTCTTACCATTTTAGGGATGTGAAACCTGAGACTTAAAAGTTAGATTCCATAAGGAGAATAACACAGCTGGGAAGTGGCTGAATCTCATTTTAGGACTTGGTGCTAGCTAATGACACATCAGAACAACAAATTGTTTTTGGTTGGTCTGAGGCCCAAGATGCTACTGCTGGCTAGTAGGTCCTATTTCATTTTGAGATTTGGTTTAGCTATTTGAAAGGCAGAGTTAGAGGAACAAAAGATCTTTTGCCTGCTGGTTCACTTCTCAGATGGCCTAAATGGCAGGACTAGCCAGACTGAAGGTCTCCCACATGGTGGCAGGACCCCAAGCACTTCTGCCATAGTACACTGTTTTTCCCCGGTTCTTTGGAAATGAAGCAACCAGTAGTCATGTGGGATACCAGCATCACAGGCAGCTTTCTGTGTCACATTGATGGCACATTTTTAACCTACTTTTTTTTTTTAAGATGTATTTTATTTTTTATTGGGAAATCAGGTATACAGAGAGGAGGAGAGACAGAAAGATCTTTCATCTTCCCAAGTGGCCGCAGTGGCCAGAGCTGTGCCCATCCAAAGCTAGGAGCCAGGAGCCTCTTCTGGTTTCCCATGCGGGTGCAGGGTCCCAAGGCTTTGGGCCGTCCTCAACTGCTTTCCTAGGCTACAAGCAGGGATGGGAAGCGGGCTGCCAGGATTAGAACCGGCAAGGACATAAGCCACTAGGTTACCATACCAGGCCCAAGATATATATGTATTTTTTAAGATGTATTTGTTTTGGGCCCAGCGGCGTGGCCTAGCGGCTAAAGTCCTCACCTTGAACGCACCTGGGATCCCATATGTGCACCGGTTCTAATCTTGGCTGCTCTACTTCCCATCTAGCTCCCTGCTTGTGGCCTGGGAAAGCAGTCAAGGACAGCCCAAAGCTTTGGGACCCTGCACCCGCGTGGGAGACCTGGAAGAGGTTCCTGGTACCTGGCTTCAGATTGGCGCAGCACCGGCCATTGCGCTCACTTGGGGAGTGAATCATCAGATGGAAGATCTTCCTCACTGTCTTTCCTCCTCTCTGTATATCTGACTTTGTAATAAAAATAAATAAATCTTTTTTAAAAAGATATATTTTTTATTAGAAAGGCAGAAAGGGGGAGATATGGAAGAAAAGATTTTCCATCCAATGGTTCACTTCCCATGAGACTGGCCGTGGCCGGAGCTGAGCTGATCTGGAGCCAGGAGCTTCATCTTGGACTCCCATGCCAGTGCAGGATCCCAAGGCTTTCGGCCGTCCTCAACTGATTTCCCAGGCCACAGTCAGGGAGCTGGATGGGAAGTGGAGCAGTGTCTGAGCACACATCAGTGTGAACTTGTGAATGATTTAAACATTTGTGGCAGAATTTAAATTGCCCACCTCCCTTCTCACGGTGCCTGTGTTCCAGTGCCTCTTCCTACTACTGATTCTAGTGTCCTGCCTAGACACTGCCTGGAGGGCAGCAGATGGTGGCTCAACAACATGATAGCTTATGGACGAAGGGTCCACCTGGGACATCATTCACTACTCAGCAAGTGCTTCAGCAGGGAGCCTGATTAGAAGTCAAGAAATTGGTTCCTTTTGTGGTAGCCTAGCAGCTGAAGTTCTCGCCTTGCACGCGCCGGGATCCCATATAGGCGCAGGTTCTAATCCTGGTAGCCCCACTTCCCATCCAGCTTCCTGCTTATGGCCTAGGAAAGCAGTCAAGAACAGCCCAAAGCCTTGAGACCCTGCACCCGCATGGGAGACCTGGAGGAAGTTCCTGGCTTCTGGCTTTGGTTTGACTCAGCTTCAGCCATTGCAGTCACTTGGGGAGTGAATTGTCAGACATAAAATCTTATCTGTTTCGGGCTCGGCAGCATGGCCTAGTGGCTAAGGTCCTCGCCTTGATCCCATATTGCCGCTGGTTCTAATCCCGGCGCTCCACTTCCTCTCTATCTCTCCTCCTCTCAGTATATCTGACTTTGTAATAAAAATAAAATAAATCTTTAAAAAAAATCTTATCTGTTTCTTCTCCTCTCTAAATATCTGACCTTTCAGAAAAAATAAATCTTTAAAAAAAGGGGAGGGGGGAAGAATTTCAGAAATCTGTAGAGCGCTCGTGGGATGTCAGTTTCTAGCAGTGGCTTGCCCCATTGCCTCAGTGCTGGCCTCTAGACTCTTCAAAATAATCTAATGCAGAAAATTTAATCTTGTCTAAGGTAGCTTCTAATGTTAATTGATGTTGTTTGTTGACCTTTGCAATCAGAGAGCCTTTCTGAGTCTCAGACATATTTTTCTGGATAATTTTCTTCCTGAAGAATATCTTGAGAAATTCCTGGACTGGGACAGGCATTTGAGCTAGTGGTTAAGATGAAGCTGGGTTAAGAAACCCATATCCCACCGTGGTTTGTGTTCTACCTCCTACTTCTGATGACAGCTTCCTGCTAATGCAGACACTGGGAAACAGCAGTGATGACTCAGATAATTGGGTTCATGCCACCGCATGGGCAATCTGAACTGTGTTCCCAGTTTCTGGTTCCCATATTTGGACCTGGCTAATGCAAGCATTTGGGGGAGTGGACAGGAGCAGTCTGATATCTCCGTGGGTGAGCTATGTGTTTGTTTCAGATTTTAAAAATATTTTTTGTTTGTTTCAGAATTATTTATTTTGGTTTCCAGCGTGGTAGCCTAGTGGCTATAGTCTTTGCCTTGCATGCACTGGGATCCCATATAGGTGCCAGTTGTAATCCCAGATGCTCCACTTCCCCTCCAACTCCCTGCTTGTGGCCTGGGAAAGTAGTGGAAGATGACCCAAAGCCTTGGGACCTTGTACCCGCATGGGAGACCCAGAAGAGGCTCCTGGCTCCTGGCTTCAGATGGGCTCAGATCTGGCTGGCAACTACTTGCAGAGTGAGTCAGCAGACAGAAGATCTTGGTCTCTCCTTCTCTCTGTACACCTGCTTTTCCAGTAAAAGTAAATAATTTTTTAAAAGATTTATTCATTTTGATTGGAAAGGCGGATCAGTTTTACAGAGAGAAGGAGAGACAGAAAAATCCTAAGCCTGGTGCCATGGCCCAGGAGCTAAAGTCCTGGCCTTGAATGCACCAGGGTCCCATATGGGCATTGATTCTAATCCCCATGGCCCAGCTTCCCATCCAGCTCCCTGCTTGTGGCCTGGGAAAGCAGTTGAGGACAGCCCAAAGCCTTGGGACCCTGCACCCACATGGGAGACCCTGAAGAAGCTCCTGGCTTCAGATGGGCTCAGCTCTGGCTGTTGCAGTCATTTGGGGAGTGAATCATCAGACAGAGTATCTTTGTCTCTGTCTCTCCTCCTCTTCTGTATGACTTTGCAATAAAAATTAAATCGTTAAAAAAAAAAAGGAAGAGGGCCCAACACAATAGCGTAGTGGTTAAGGTCCTTGCCTAGAAAGTGCTGAGATTCCATACGGGTGCCGGTTGTAATCCCAGTAGCTCCACTTCCCATCCAGCTCCCTGCTTGTGGCCTGGGAAAGCAGCAGAGGATGAACTACAGCCTTGGAACCCTGCACCAACGTCGGAGACTCAAAAGAAGCTCCTGGTTTGTGGCTTCAGATCAGCTTAGCTCCAGTCACTGAAGCCATTTGGGGAACGAACCAGTGGATAGAGGATCTTTCTTTTTTAAAATAATTTATTTCTTTTTATTGGAAAGGCAGATGTACAGAGGAGGAGAGACAGAGAGGAAGATTTTCCGTCTGAAGATTCACTCCCCAAGTGGCCGCAAGGGCAGATGCTGTAGTGATCCAAAGCCAGGAGCCAGGAACTTCTTTCCAGGTCTCCCACACAGGTGCAGGGTCCCAATGCTCTGGGTCATCCTCAACTGCTTTCCCAGGCCAAAAACATGGAGCTAGATGGGAACTAGAGCAGCTTGAGTACAAACTGGTACTCATTGGATCCTGGTGCTTTCAAGGCGACGATTTAGTCGTTAAGCCATTGTGTTGGACCCTTTTTAAAATTCCTTTAGTACTAGTGTATAATTGATGTATTTTTAAAAAAACCTTTGTCATCTGAAAATATCCTTATTCCACTGCTTGTTACTGCCTTCCGCCGACACACACACAACTCAGTAGCTTAATATTTGCTTTTAACACTGTTTTGGGGAGATTTTACAGATTTATTGTTGTTGCTGAATAGTGTTATGCTGGTTTCTCTGTTGGGTGCCCTGTCTCCATGTGTTTTTCCCTGGAGATTGGTAGTCCTGCTGCGAATGGCTGTCCTCTGCCTGTGGGTTCTCCCTAGGCTGCAGTAATGGACTGCCATGGAGGCTAGGTGCCGAGTGACTCATCACTTCATTCATTTGTTTTCCTTGGTGCTAATTAGAAATCTTAAATCCAGATGCGTATGTTATTCTAACATCTGCTTGGAAGATGGAAAAGAAAGCCTTCCAGGATTGCATGTGAAGCTCTGGGTGAAATGAAGCAAAGTTAAACCTGCTGCCCTCTATAGACTGTCATTCCTTCCAAGCCATTCGGAATCTTTTGTAGCTTGTTTATTATTATATATAGTATAAATATATATATATATTTTTTTTTCCCAGAATTCATCCTGTCTTGTTCTTGCTGCCCGGCGTGCTAGTGCTTCCTCCACGGTAAGATTTTAGCAAACTGGAAAGTGATTGGGGTGGCATGTCACTGAGTATCTCCTAGAAGTATCTTTTATTAATGTTATTGTAAGTATTATTATTACTACTATGTTAAGAAATAATTTACAAAAATAAAAAAAACAAAGCAAAGAACAAAAAAAAAAAAAGAAATAATTTACTCAGTTTATTGAGGTATATCAAAAATTTTTACTTTTTTTTTTTTTTTTTTTTTTTAGATCTATCTATTTGAGGGGGCAGGCAGGTCGAGAGGAAGAGAAAGATGGATCTGCCTTGGGCTGGTTGATTCTCCAAGCGGCTGCAATGGCTGGGGCTGGGCCAGGCTCAGCCAGGAGAAAACATTCCGTTCTGATCTCTCACATGGGTGGCAGGGGCCAGAGCACTTGGGCTGTAATCTGCTGCTTTCTCAGGTGCATTGGTAGAGTAGCCAGTTCTCAAACAGCACTCCAAAGTGGGACACCAGTGATAAATGTGACTGTTTCATTCACTGTGCCATGATGATAACTCCAATTTTAATCATTTTAAGTGTATGGTTGGTTGACAATTAGAGCATACTAGAGAACCATCTTCAGGCATCTGCTTTGCAGGAAACCTAACTTTTTCAACTTTACTTTTTAGAATTTGAAGGATGTGTTGACTGACCTGATACCTAAGGAGCAGGCCAGAATCAAGACCTTCAGACAGCAGCATGGCAAGACAGTAGTGGGCCAGATCACTGTGGACATGGTATGGGCTCTGTGCTGGTGGCTGGTGGCTGGTAGAAGTAGCTCTGTCGTGTACTTCAACAACAGTACTGTTCTCCCCACTGACCATTTGAAAGTATTCTGTCCCATAAAAGGAAATGTTTTTTATTTATGGTATTCATAAAAGATTAGATTATTTCTACAAACGTGTTGATTGGGCTGAGTCTAATTCACCTATGAAAAGGTAAATGTAGTTTTTACTCCTATTCCCAATTCCTCAGCTTTGGGTGTTCACACACTGAGTTGCTGATGCACCAGTTCACCCAGGAAGGCCCTTTCAAGCAGCTTTAAGATGACTTTCTCCCAGGCCTAGAGTCTAAGTAGCTCACGTGATGGTTCTTCAGCCGTTTTTAGCTATTGGTTTTCATTCCCTTCCCCTGTAATAGATTTTGTTCTCATTACTTTGGTTGATGGGAATGGAATATTAAGGGTATCAGTAGAAAAAAATATGCAAATAGAAATGTTAAGGTTTTTTTTTTTTTTTTCTTGTTGATGTTTTTAGATGTATGGTGGCATGAGAGGCATGAAGGGTTTGGTATATGAGACATCAGTTCTTGATCCTGATGAGGTAAGCCACTGTCAGTCACTAACAACTGAGCTCACTAACCACATAGAACAATCAGTACACGGAGCTTTTCAGACCTTGTATTAGACCAGTGAAGAGACAGCAGAGCTCAGCACCGGCTTCCATAGTTTTGGAAGTAGAAGTTGAGAGTAGGCATACATGGAATAACTAAAGTTTACTCTTTTTTTTTTTTTAATTTAAGACTTGATTTATTTTTTATTTGAAAGGCAGATTTACAGAGGAGAGACAAAGATCTTCCATCCGCTGCTTCACTCCACAAATGACTGCAACGGCTAGAGCTGAGCTGAGCTGAGCTGATCCATAGGCTTAGTTTGCTATGCCGCAGTACCAGCCCCCCATTTTTATTCTTTTTAAGATGTATTACTTTATTTGAAAGGTTGAGTTACAGAGAGAGAAGACAGATTTTCCGTGGTTTACTCCTCAGTTGGCCACAGTGGCCAAGGCTGGGTCAGGCCAAAGTCAGGAGAACAGAACTCCATTCAGGTCTCCCATGTGATGTGGGTAGCAGAGGCTCAAGCAGTTGAGCCATTTTCTGCTGCTTTCTTGGGCATGTTAAGAGGGTGTGGAGTGGAGCAGCCAGGACTTGAACTTGTACTCATGGGATACCAGCATCACAGGTAGCAGCTTAACCCCACCGTGCCATAGTGCCAACTCCTAATTTGCATTTTGAAAATATCAGCAGTGAATAGTACAAAGGCAGAATTAAGGTATGTGGAGATATAACCCAGCTGATTAAAAGGTCTGAAATAAATGGAACTTGCAAGCTAATAAACTTCAGAGTTGTAATGTTCACTTTCCTCCCAGGGCATCCGTTTCCGAGGTCATAGCATCCCTGAGTGCCAGAAGCTGCTCCCCAAAGCTAAGGGTGGGGAAGAACCCCTGCCTGAGGGCTTGTTCTGGCTGCTGGTAACAGGACAGATCCCGACGGAGGAACAGGTACAGCAGACAGACTCAAGCCCTTCTCTTTGCCTTTCTCTAATCTCCAATGCCTAATCCTTCTCTGGCTATTAGTAGTAATTTATAAAAGACGTATAGTGAGGGGGAAGGAATCAGCTGAGTTGCAGATTGTGTTGAATGCTTTCCTTTCTTCATATGTCATTGTTTTATTTATTTTCCTCTTTGTTTTTCCATGCTAGTGTTCTGAGCAGTGTCTCCCTTCCCACAGGTTTCTTGGCTTTCAAAAGAGTGGGCAAAGAGGGCAGCCCTTCCTTCTCATGTGGTCACCATGCTGGACAACTTTCCCACCAACCTACACCCCATGTCTCAGCTCAGTGCAGCCATTACAGCCCTAAACAGTGAAAGTAACTTTGCCCGAGCATATGCAGAGGGTGTCCACCGAACTAAGTACTGGGAGGTAAGGAATTTGAGTGGGGTGATTGATGTGTGATGAGAATTCAAGGACTTGAATGTGAAGACAGAAAAAGGTAGAATTATTAGGAAAATCACTTCTCTGATTTTTGCTAGATATTACAGATATTCATTGTAAGCTTGCTTTGTGTTGTCAGGATTACAAAGATGAATAGAACGTGGTTATTTGATTTGGTGGTAACACACGTGTTAAAGAGAATTTCCTTTCTATAAACTACTGTAATAAAGGTATGTACGTGGAGCTCTTGGAACATTGAAAAGGATGTGAGCCAACTGCAGGATTCCTGAGGAATATTTCACAGACCAGTTTCATCTTACTCCCAGAAAGGCCAATATACAGAAAGGAGAGAAAAAGAAGTATCATTGCATTCTCTAATTCACTTCCCAAAAGGCTGCAATGGCTGAAGCCAGGAGCCTCTCCAGGTTTCTCATGCGGATGCAGGGTCTCAAGGTTTTGGACCATCCTCTGCTGTTTTCCCAGGCCACAAGTAGGGACACCCAGAAGATCCTCGCTTCTGTCTAACCCAGCCTTGGCCTTTGTGGCCATTTGGGTAGAGAATCAGTGGATGGAAGAGCTCTCTCCCTATTCTCCTCTGTCTTTTAAAATAAATCATAAAAGGAATATTCATAGCCAGGGCCTGGCGTGGTAGCCTATTGGCTAAAGCCCTGGCCTTGCATGTGCCGGGATCCCATATGGGTACTGATTCTAATCCTGGCTGCTCCACTTGGAAAGTCAGATACACAGAGAGAAGGAGAGACAGAAGTATTCATTGCTCTCTGTCCATTGATTCATTTCCCAAGTGGCCGCAACAGCTGGAGTTGCACCAATCTGAAGCCAAGAGCCAGGAGCTTCTTTCGGGGTCTCCTATGTGGGTAAAGGGTCCCAAGGCTTTGAGCCGTCTTTGACTGCTTTTCCAGACCACAAGCAGGGAGCTAGCTGGAGCTAGCAGGAGTAGCTGGGCCCTTATGTTTTCATTTTATTTTAATGTTCTTCAAGTAATTCAGGTAATAGGTCTACTCTATAACTTATCTTTTAGAAATTGACAGAGTAACTACTTTGTCTTGACTGCTTCAAAGTGGGAGAAAACAGCTTCACACTTTATTATAAATGCCTATAATGTATTCCCAGCCATCCAGACATGTTGCATATTTAATATTGTCCTCTACTGAACTTTGAAAATGAATCTTGGAGATTGGTGCTGTGGCTCAAGAGGCTAATCCTCCACCCTATGGTGCCAGCATCCCATATGGGTGCCCATTAGTGTTCTGGCTGCTCTACTTCCCATCCAGCTCCCTGCTTATTAGTCTGGGAAAGTAGTTGGGGATGGCCCAATTCCTGGGGCTCCTGGCTTCAGATCAGCCCAGCTCTGGCTGTTGTGGCCATTTAGGGAGTAAACCAACAGATGGAAGATATTAAAAAATAATAATACAACAAGGAGGGTCCAGCGTGGTGACCTAGTGGCAGTTAAAGTCCTCGCCTTGAACACACTGGGATCCCGTATGAGCGCCGGTTCTAATCCCGGCAGCTCCACTTCCCATCTAGCTCCCTGCTTGTTGCCTGGGAAAGCAGTCGAGGACGGCCCAAAGCCTTGGAACCCTGCACCCGCGTGGGAGACCTGGAGGAAGTTCCTGGCTGGATCAGCACAGCTCTGGTCATTGTGGTCACCTGGGGAGTGAGTCATTGGACGTTAAGATCTTCCTCTTGGTCTCTCCTTCTCTGTGTATATCTGCCTTTCCAATAAAAATAAATAAATCTTAAATAATAATAATGAAAGGGAAGAATGTAAATCTTTGAATTTTGTATTTTGGGGATTTGCCAACCTTCTGGGAGTGTGTGTAAGCTCTGCTGATGTATGAGGACACTTCAAAACCTTCACAGAAAAAAAGGTTTATTTTTGCACAAAAAAGTTTTAAAATCCCCATGTGATTTCTTCATGTTAATGTCTTTTTCTATTGAACTTTCTGAAGACTTTCTCATTATGTGTAGATTTCAAATTTTTTCATTAATATAAGCATTCCTTTCATTTTTTTCTGGAATATTTTGAGGTACGCTCATATTTGTCACCCTCATGATGTGTAAGTAATAGAAGTTAACACTGTACAAAAATTACCACCGCTTTTTAGAAAAGATTTAAGTAAGAGAGAAAGATCCATCTGGTTCACTCCCTAAATGTTTGCAACAGCCTGGGCTGGGCCTGGCCAGAAGAGCCAGGTACTCTCTCTGGTCTCCCACATGGGTGGTAGGGCCCAAATATTTGGGCCATCTTCTGCTGCCTTCCCAGGTACATTAACAGGAAACTGTATCAGAAGTGGAGTGGCCAGCTGGGACTGGTTCTGGGATATGCAATGCTGCAGGTCCTCCCCACTAGCTGTCCTAGTTGAATAGAGCTTGATGGTCTTTGCTGCCATATCTTGTTATCTTTCTCAAAGGTCAAGCTTTCTAGTTCATTTCCCTGTTAGGGTGAATTTTTTTTTAAAGATTTATTTATTTTATTACAAAGTCAGATATACAGATAGGAGGAGAGACAGAGAGGAAGATCTTCCATCCGATGATTCATTCCCCAAGTGAGCCGCAACGGCCGGTGCTGCGCCAATCCGAAGCCAGGAACCAGGAACTTCTGGGTCTCCCACGCAGGTGTGGGGTCCCAAAGCATTGGGCCGTCCTCAACTGCTTTCCCAGGCAACAAGCAGGGAGCTAGATGGGAAGTGGAGCTGCAGGGATTAGAACCGGCGCCCGTATGGGATCCTGGGGTGTTCAAGGCGAGGACTTTAGCCTCTAGGCCACACTGCCGGGCCCTAGGGTAAATTTAATTATGCACTATTTATGTAGAATTGCCTGACAACTTTCAGGCCCCAAGTTCCTCATTTGTAAAACTCACAGGATTACATTGAAATTAGTGTTTCACCACCACATTCACTGAGTGCAGGCTTGGAGTAGTGGAAAGACATCAAAGTTCAAACTTGAATAAATAAAAATATATAAAATTTGTTTTTAAAGTTCAAACTTGACTTTGGCATTTAAATATTATGAACCTCAGTTCCCTTATCTATAAAATGGGTTTTGCATATCTTTTTGTAGAGAAGAATTGGGAACAATGTATTCTAACCAAATAGTATAACCCATGGGGGAAAGTACCTTCTGTGCTGTTAATCCCTTTTTTCTCCACGATGCTCTTCTCCCATCAGTTGATTTATGAAGACTCTATGGATCTGATCGCAAAGCTACCTTGTGTTGCTGCAAAGATCTACCGGAATCTTTACCGGGAGGGCAGCAGTATTGGGGCCATTGACTCTAAACTGGACTGGTCCCACAATTTCACCAACATGTTAGGCTACACGGATGCTCAGTTCACTGAGCTCATGCGCTTGTACCTCACCATCCACAGGTAAGCGGACCCAGTGGTCAGCAGCAAGGAGACAAGCATGTCTTAAGGTCTTCAGGGATGATAGACAAGAGGGTTCTTCCAGGTGAATCCTGGGGTGGGCTGGTTGTCACTGCTCCCTTAAGTGGTCTTTGGGTTTTCCACGAGCTCCCCCTTCTGGCCATTTCTATTAAAGCTGGGGTTGGGATTGGAGAACTAAGCTCACAGGCATAATCAGCCAAGACCCTCTCCAGGTCTGTGGATTAGTTAATAAAACCTGCTAATAATATTACGATGTCTTTTACAAGAGCTTAGGTGTAACGGGCTGGCTCTGGGCTCATAGTATGTGATCCCATAACTAGACTAGTGTGTGTCCAGAGAACCGCCAAGTGTGTCTCCATTTGTTTTCCTTTTTCCCTTCTCACCTGCAGTGACCATGAAGGTGGAAATGTAAGTGCCCATACCAGTCATTTGGTGGGCAGTGCCCTTTCAGATCCTTACTTGTCCTTTGCAGCAGCCATGAATGGCCTGGCAGGGCCTCTACATGGACTAGCAAATCAGGTAAGACTTTTTTTTCTCTTCATGTTTTTCCTACCTGTATGCTTTGCTTCTGATTTTGGCACTGTCTCTTGGTATAAGTATTGACATTCTTTCCCTCTCCTCACTTTAGGAAGTACTTGTATGGCTTACACAGCTACAGAAAGAAGTTGGCAAGGATGTGTCAGATGAGAAGTTACGAGACTACATCTGGAATACACTCAACTCCGGACGGGTAAGCTGAGATGCTGAGCAACTAGGAAGGAAGCCAGGACACAATTTCTGCAGTTTGGAAGAATTAAGAAGACAAGAGAGGTCTAGACTAATTAGAGAAGGAGATTATTTTATTCATATTTGTCTACTCTGAAATGTTTTTTAATTTACTATGTGGCACTCATGTAATGTTACAGTTAAGTTGCCACTTGAGGTGCAGGCATCCTATCTTGGAGTTCCTGGTTTGAATCCCAGCTACTCTGCTTTCATCCAGCTTCTTGTTAATGTATACCCTGAGAGATAGCTCAAGTGCTTGAGTCTGTGCCATCCATCTCAGGGACCCAGAATTCTGGGCCCCTGGATTTCACCTGGCTGTTGAAGGCATTTAAGGAGTGAATCAGTGGATGGAAGGTGTTTAGAATTGCTACTTAACAATACCAATGATCCTTTCCCCACTATACCCTTATAGGTTGTCCCAGGCTATGGCCATGCGGTACTGAGGAAGACTGATCCACGATACACCTGTCAGAGAGAGTTTGCTCTGAAACACCTGCCTAATGACCCCTTGTTCAAGCTGGTGGCTCAGCTATACAAGATCGTGCCCAATATCCTCTTAGAGCAGGGTAAAGCCAAGAATCCTTGGCCCAATGTGGATGCTCACAGTGGGGTACTGCTCCAGGTGAGTCCTTCCTTATCTTATTTATACCAAACACTACTGACAATCAAGTTCCTGGTTAGAGCAAGGGGGCTGCTCCTCAGAACCCTCATTGCTATTCCCAGTGTCGTTTCTATTTAAGACTGACTGGCTTAACTCCATGGAGAAAAACGGAGAAGCAGGAGCCTCTTGTTTTGTATCTTCCTAGACTTGTGATGACACTGCTGGCATGTTTTTGACAAAGTCTTGTCCTCTTTTCCTTTTAGTACTACGGCATGACAGAGATGAACTACTACACAGTCCTGTTTGGGGTGTCACGGGCACTGGGTATACTGGCGCAGCTCATCTGGAGCCGGGCCCTGGGCTTTCCTCTCGAGAGGCCCAAATCCATGAGCACTGATGGTCTGATGAAGTTTGTGGACTCGAAGTCGGGATAAAACGGAAGACCAGGGGAAACTACCAGAAAGTGAAGAAGCTTAAAAAACGTATATACTTTTTGTTTTTTTGTTTCAGGGGGCCTTTAAAGACTTACAATTAAATTGTATCTGAGGCACTGAAAATAACATTTGAGGTTAAAGTACAAATTAAGATTTTCAAAGATCAAAAATGATGCCCCTCTTCCCTGTACCCTGCTCCTTCCCTCTTCCTGGTATGGGCTGCCCGATACCTGTAGGATGACCAGGACAAGTGCATGTGGCATGGGTTGGGTTTGGCCTCCGACCATCTCTTAAGAAGCAGGTTCCTCCTATCTCGGGTCAAATCTGGCTGTGGAAAATCTGTAGTCAGTTTGGAGTTTTGGCTTCAAGTCTGCCCAGTCCTTTCTAGGCCAGCAAACCAGGACACTGTCCCTTGTTTCCATAGGAATCATGTTGGATTGCCATCTGTACCAAGCCCCCCGATCCTCTCCCATGCACAACCTAGCAAAACCTGCTGATTAGCTGGACATGCTTTGACAAATTTTTTAATGCTATCGGATGACCATAATGGCATGGCATTTGTTATGACTGGTAACCAGTGTTTGACTTCAGTTCTCTAAAATTGCCCCACTAAAATTAAGATGTGGGAGTGTTCTGTTTCCCACTACTTTAATACTTCACCTCCTTCCAGACTTTTTATGTCTGTTGCACCTCAAATGGGATACTCTGAACCTCCAACTCTAGGTCCCTACTTGAGACCTCCTTCAGCAGATCTGTGGTCTTTCCAAGTCACTTGGCCTTTTATCAGTGCATAATGTGAACTAAACTTTTTACTTCCATAGAATATAAAGCCACTACCCCCTGACCTCTCCCCTCCTTTGATCTGTTGGGGCATAGATCAGGGGCTCAGGAATGAGCCGCATGGTATCTTCATGGTCTGTCCCAGGGGTACCAGCTCTTTATGAACAGGGAAATGAACCAGGATTAGACAGGACTGTCTTTGAGTTTCAGCCTCTGAGGCTGACTGGGAAAAGTGTGAGGCTCCCTCCTCATCCCCTGCCACAGGAAAGAGTCCCCTTATTTATCAGTGTCCTTTCCCTGTCCTTCCCCTGGTGCTCACATTACAGTATTTGTTGTAGAAGCCCCGCTCGCACAGGTTTTCAGTGACTCAGAATGCTCTACTGCCTTTTCTGTAAGAAAGGATTGAGATACACTCCTACCGTGCCCCATCTCCCCTCAAGACTCCTGCCTGTGTTTGTGTGGACCCCCAAACCCCAGAACCACACTGTTGAGATGGACACACTGTAAACCCCTGGGTGACTGTCAAGTCATAATGCAGACTTCAGGTTGTTCTGTACAAAATACAAAATAAATGTTTTTATTAACAATGCTTGAGCCTGTGGTTAAATAAGGCCTGGAAGAATATTTACAATGAGTAAGGGGCCTGGCTAGCAAGACCCTAGATGTAGAGGGTCTAAGTTGTCCTATGCATCCCTTTATCTCGAGGCAGGTTTGGCCTTATTTTACCCTTGGCAGGAAAGTCTCCCCGGGAGGTTTCCAAAGCATGCTTTTGCCTTTTCCTGGGGTTAAGAAGTCCTTCACCTTTAGCCCTATCCCTCCTCTCAGTGTAAGACAGAACACTCCAGAAACATACCTGAGACCTCACAACTGTTCATGTGACCGATCCAAAACTGGACTAGCCCAGTGGGTGAAAGGAACAAATTGTACCAAGGACAGATGAGCTAGGACTGCAAGCTTAAAACCTTGGGCCACTAGAGGGCTCTGTTACTTTGTGAAGTGCAGCTTGAAGGAGAGCCCCAAAATAACAAGGGGTGGTCCAGGGGCATCCCCCTCTATCGGAAAGTCTGTGACCAGATGATTTGTCCCCAGGCTCCTGCCTCCCCCCAACCTTCTGGAAAAAAAAATCTATAAATAGGCAAAGAGTAGGTACAAGGTCCTGGCTTGTGGCTTGTGCTGCTAGCTACTATAGTTAGCAGGGACTCTATGTCCAAGAACCTTATTCCTTCACTCCCCCAGGGACAAAAATCATGACATTGTTGCCTCCCCCCCAAAAAAAACAATAGAAAAATAAAGGCCAACTCACTCTGTCACAATTTATTGAAATGTTATAAAAACTCAGGCCAAGTTGAAGAATAAGGTACAGAGACAACTCTGTTCAGTGCTTTTCTCTCCTCAGCCCTGTGGCACTGTTGCTAAGTCAGCCCCCTGGTCTGTTAGTCTATCAGCAGGCAGCACAGAGGGATCCTTACAAGTGGGCAAGGCCATCTGGATTCCCAGCTGGAGGCAGGTGGCTTTTTGTCCTGTGAGCCTCAGGCAGGACCAAAGTTACCCATCCCCCAACCCCTCTGCCAGAGGAAAACCTCAGTTCATTCAGCCCTCAGAGAAATTGCTTTCATGCCCCAGTTGGACTCTAAAGTGCCCCAACAGGGCCGAGACAAAACCACACAGTCCTGATTCCAGTGACATGGCCACAGGCGTGCAGGGCTCTTGGGAGCAGCCTGACCCTCCTTCTCCTGGGCATGTTTCACGCCCCCACCTTTTTCTATCCCAGGATTTCCAACCAGCGAGAGCCCAATTTCTGGAGAGTTGAGAGGAGGAGCAGTAGGAACGACCAGACTCCTTTCACCTTGGAGCAGGAGCCAAAGCAAATAAATAAGAGCTGGGGGTGTGGGGAGAAGAGAGGCCAGCGAGCCGTCCTGTGCCTCAGGTCTGGTGTACCTCATGGAACATCAGTTCTCGGGGGATGGCTGTCTCTGGACCAAACTTGGTGGCTGCCCGGCGTTCAAAGGCAGCAACGTTTTGTTTGACCACCTCATCAAAAAACATGGTGGCCAGCTGGGAGTGCAGCAGAGAACGAAATTCAAAGGAAATCTGGGAAGGTGTAAGAGACGGTAAGAAACAAGAAACTTCAGCTCAACTTCCTCCCAGTTCCCAAGGACTCCCCATAATTCTTTACGTCCCTCCAGGAGCTGGTTAGCATTGAGCATAGAACAAGCCTGATAGGAACTCAGACCTATGGAATGGTCCCTGACTTGGGAAATGCTAAGTGTTAATGAGACAAAAAAGATAGCCCTTGTCTATGAGCGAGCACCCTAGCTGCGCACACCAAACACACAGCCCTGGGCTTGACTTCTATGTGACACAGTCACGGGACTCACCGAAAAATCCACAGTGCAGGTTCGGGGATAGGCAGGAATACCAGGACTGAATCTCCAAATAGTCTCCAAGTGGTTGAAGAGCTTGCCATCAGTACAGACAGCCTGGAAGAATACAATTAAATAACATCACAGTAAATACTTGGCACTTGGGGGTATAGGCCAGAATTGTCCTTAAGTGTGAAACAGCGGGGGGATACGGAGAACTGGCAACCACTTCTCATCCTGCCCTCACCTTGACCATGTGGGGTTTGACCATGGACACAGCAGAGGTGTAGCGTTCTACCACAGGCGGAAACCCAACCTCCAACTGGGCCTTCAGGTGACCCTTCCGGCTGGATACCACAAGAGACTTCTTACACCAAGGCACGAACTCGCGGTACTCCTGCACGTTGGCCACCACCTCAAACATCTCCTGCATTGAATACCTAGGGGAAGGGGAATCAGAGAGGCCAAGAAACTGCCAGCCAGGTCAGGTTCCTCCCTGCCCTAGACCCCCATCCCACATCTTCACCCACAGCAATGCCCCTTTAGGACTCATCAAGATCATGTTACTTTATGTTGTAAGATTTATTTTTTATTGGAAAGACAGATTTACAGAAAAGACAGATCTCCCACCCACTGGTTCACTCTCCAAATGGCTGAAATGGCCAGAGATGAGCCAATTAGGAGCCAGTAGCATCTTGTGGGTCTCCCACATGGGTGCAGGCTTTGGGCCATCCTCCACTGCCTTCCCAGGCCACAAGCAGGGAGCTGGATGGGGAGTAAAGTAACCAGGACACAAACTGGTGCCCATCTGAGATTCCAATACTTAGAACAGGAAGATTAGCCAACTGAGTCTTCATGCCTGGTCCTCCGTGTTCTTACCTGTGAAGCTGATTCACTGCTTTGCTTTAAGGATTCAATGGGAAGATCTGTAAAATGCCCAGTAGCTACCATGTAACAATGACTGAGAAAGGGCCCGGCGGCTTGGCCTAGCAGCTAAAGTCCTTGCCTAGAACGCCCCGGGATCCCATGTGGGTGCTGGTTCTGGTCCCCGCAGCTCCACTTCCCATCCAGCTCCCTGCCTGTGGCCTGGGAAAGCAGTCGAGCACGGCCCAAGGCTTTGGGACCCTGCACCCAGGTGGGAGACCTGGAAGAGGTTCCTGGCTCCTGGCTTCGGATTGGCGCAGCGCCGGCCGTTGCGGTCACTTGGGGAGTGAATCATTGGATGCAAGATCTTCCCCTCTGTCTCTCCTCTCTGTATATCGAACTTTGTAATAAAAATAATTAAATCTTTAAAAAAAAGATACATTGCCTTAGCATATGTTTCTGATAGTCCCAACTTTGGCATCATGTACTTAATTCATTAGCACAGCAGCCATCAAGAAGGGGGAGAATACAGGATCAGAAACACAGCTGGCTAGGGACTTGGTGCAGGATGAATCTTGTCTGTTGTTGCTACCTTTACTTTCTGGCATGGGCATGGTGTTGGATGGGGATGAGTGGAGGGATAGAGAAGGTGGAGGAACTCTGGACAGAGGAGGATGCTCACCCCATGATCCTCCGCTCAGAGTAAGCCTTTCGCTTGTTGGTGAAAGGGGCAGCAAAGCCCATGAAGGAACGACTTGGAGGTAAACCAGCCTCGGCCGCCAAGACAGAGCCAGTCCGGGGCCAGAGCAGGCTGCAAGAGATGAGAAACCTAAGGCCAAGAAGAAAAGGCAAGGCCGCGTCATGATTTTTTTTTTTCCTACCCTCTCTGCTTTATCATTTTCCCAGTGAAAGGGAAGAGGAATCCATCCACAGGAAGGTCACCCAGACAAGTCTTTCACCCGCCCCACCCCCATTCCCTTCTCCAGCACCTGCCGCAGCCCGTGCAACTCCCCAGCCAGGCAGTCACGAGTAGCAAAAGGTCGAGGGCGTCTGAGGACAGTGCCCGGGGTGGGGATGGGAAAAAAGCGGGTACGAGCGAAGCTCCCAGCTGCCTTTGACCCAAGCTGCGCTACCGCTGACAGCAGAGGCGCTCGGGCGGCACCAACTGCCCTCGGGGCCCCAGCAGGTCCGATTACCCCCGGTACACCCGCCAAGGGCCAACAGATGATTAGGGCACCCTCCCCGAGGGACCGCCTCTGCAAAAAGCCGGCTCCAAAGCTCTCCATTTGGCTTCCGGCCTCCGGCCCGCCAGGCATCCAAAGGGAAGAACGCGGGCGCCGCGGGACTTTAGGGTCGAGGTTAGGGTGCGGGGTTAATGAGGGGCGGCGCTGGGCGACCCCCTTTCCCTCCGGCGCAGACGGCTGCGCCTCCCTCTCACCTCATTGGTCGTGGCGGTCTAGGGCCCAGGGGCGGAGCCGGGGCCGGGCACGAGCCCGGGCGGAGCGAGAAGCCGCAGCAACGCTGGGCCGCCGCGCGCGTCCCGGCCGGGAGTCGCCGCGCGCCCGCGAAGTTCATGCTCGTGTCCCTCCCCGGGCCTCGACTGCGACGCTGGCTTGCGAACCTCCTCCCCCTCCTCACCGGCGAGGAAGGAGCAGCAGGAAACGGCCGCCGGGCGGGCTCAGGGAGCCTCCCACCTTGGCGCAGGGACGGCGGCTCTGGTCGCCCTGCTCCCGCCCCGGCGGCCGGGTAGGTTACAACTGAAACCGCGACCGCTGCTCCCGGGGCTCTTGGTGCCCCCCACGTCACGCCGTTGCCATGGCTCAGGGCCCCGGGGAGGGAGGAAGCAAGGGGACCACGCTGGCTGTTGGGAGATGTAGTTTCACATCTGCGGCGAGAAAGGGCGCAGGCAGGGTGTGCGTTCGAGAGAAGCTTGCAGAAATGGCTCAGGGGCGCGAGGTCGCCGGGGAGAAGGAACCGCTTGGCGAGTGGGGTGGTCACAGGACCTGGTGCGTAAGGCGCAGAAACGACTCATGGGCGTGTTCGCCGCGGCTATCTCTGGATCCGCTGGACGCCGCCCCTCGCTTGGAGGAGCCGGTTATCAAATTCTGCCTGGTGTACACTTCGAAGTTCTCTGCTTGTTGGGAGACGTTTTGTTTTGGCTGTGGTAGTGCGAGCAGGATCCTCTACTTTTAAAATCTTTGCTTTGACTCTCACTTTGGGCAGGATTTTGCCTGAGAAGTGCTGGGTGCGGTGAGGACGGGGAGGGACGGGGAGAAAGACTGAGTTTTAGTGGCTGCTCACAAGGTGTCCTGCCCAGAGGTAGAAGTTCTCTGTCTTTCCCTGCCTTGAGGTTGGCATTATTTGTGGAACTTCTGCTGGCCAGAGATTGGCTTAGACTTTGAGACCATCTTAAGTGGATTTCAAGTTACCGCAATGATCTTTTGAACACATGCTGGCTTACATTTAATGTTAGGAAGGTTTTTGTTTGTTTTATCCTGACATATGCAGAAACTTCACACAGCTAAGTGGTCAAGATGGAACCCAGGTCTGGGTGACCATTAAAACACATATAGAGGGCCCAGCATAACAGCCTAGTAGGTAATTCCTCACCTTGCATGTGCCAGTTCATATCCCAGCTGCTCCACTTCCCATTTAGCTCCCTGATTGTGGCCTGGGAAAGCAGAAGAGGATGGCCCAATGCATTGGGCTCCTGCACCCGTGTAAAGAACTAGAAGAAGCTCCTGTCTCCTGGCTTTGGATCAGCTCAGCTGCAGCCACTTGGAGAGTGAACCAGTAGATTGAAAATCTTTCTCTGTCCTTCTCTCTGAAAATCTGATTTTCAAATTAAAATAAATAAATCTTTTTTTTAAAAAGCTCATTTAAAAAAATAAATAAAACCAGGGTAGGTTATGCTGCCACCTGCAATGCCCATATCCCGTATGAACATTTCTTCCCCTGACACCAATGTGGGTGGGAGACCTGGCTCTTGGCATTGGCCTGGCACAGCCTGGGCATTGTGGCCATTTGGGGAGTGTACCAGCAGATGAAAGATTTCTTTCCTCCTGTCTTTCCTTCTCTGTGTAACTCTGCCTTTCAAATAAATATTTTTTTAAAGGAATTTATTCATTTTTATTGGAAAGCCGGATATACAGAGAGGAGGAAAGACAGAGAGGAAGATCTTCCATCCGATGATTCACTCCCCAAGTGAGCCGCAACGGCCGGTGCGCGCCGATCCGATGTCGGGAACCAGGAACCTCTTCCGGGTCTCCCACGCAGGTGTGGGGTCCCAAAGCCTTGGGCCGTCCTCAACTGCTTTCCCAGGCCACAAGCAGGGAGCTGGATGGGAAGTGGAGCTGCAGGGATTAGAACCGGCGCCCATATGGGATCCCAGGGCATTCAAGGCGAGGATTTAGCCGCTAGGCCAAGCCGCCGGGCCCATACATATTTTTTTTTTTGAAAAGTGTTCTGGGACATGTGTTGTAGAGTGGGTTAAGCTACCCCTTTCTGCATCATCCTGTATTGGAGCTCTAGTTGGAGGCCTGGCTACTCTGCTGCTGCTCCAGTTCCCTGTTAGAGCACCTGGGAAGCAGCAGGTGAGGGATCAAATGCTTCAGTTTCTGCCACCCGTGTGGGAGACCCAGATGGATTTTTGGCCGCTGACTTCAGCCTGGCCCAGCCTCAACTCCTCAGTTGTGCATCTGAGGAATAAACGAACTGACAGATGGAATATTGATAGCTGTCTGTCTCTCAATTAACTAAATCTTACAAAATATATAAGTATATATACAAAATATATGCTCTGCCAGAGTGGTAGGTATTTAGCTTAGCCGTTTAAGATACCTATGTCTCATTTCTAAGTATCATGACTAAGTGATTCCTGGTTCAGCCTCCTGCTAATGCAGGCCCTGGTGAAAGGGAAGAGGAATGTAGCCACAGGAAGGTCACCCAGGCCACAGTGATGGTTCAGGTAGTTAGGGCCCTGCTACCCACGTAGAAAAACTGCACTGAGTTGCCCCTTTTGGGCCTTTGGAAAATGAACTAGTAGATGAGAGACAACTTTTCTTTTCTTTTTTTTTTTTAAGATTTATTCATTTTATTACAGCCAGATATACACAGAGGAGGAGAGACAGAGAGGAAGATCCTCCATCCGATGCTTCACTCCCCAAGTGAGCCGCAACGGGCCGGTGCGCGCCGACCCGAAGCCTGGAACCTGGAACCTCCTCCGGGTCTCCCACATGGGTGCAGTGTCCCAATGCATTGGGCCATCCTCAACTGCTTTCCCAGGCCACAAGCAGGGAGCTGGATGGGAAGTGGAGCTGCCGGGATTAGAACCGGCGCCCATATGGGATCCCAGGGCTTTCAAGGCGAGGACTTTAGCCGCTAGGCCACGCCGCCGGGCCCGAGACAACTTTTCTTAAAACAGTTTGTCTCCATAACACTTAATAGTACTAGGTCTCAATAATTTTTTTAAGGATTTATTTATTTAGTTGAAATGGCAGAGTGACAGAGAGGAGATTCTTCATCAACTGGTTCACTCCCCAAATGCCCACAAAGCCAGGACTGTACCAAGTACACCTATACTTGAGTTTATCATCCGCTGCCTCCCAATAGTATTAGCAGGGCACTGAAGTAGAAGTGGAATAGCTGGGAGGCTGACATTATGGGGAAGTGTGTTAAACTGTAGGCTGTGACACTGACATTCTATATTGGAGTTCAAGTTCAGGCTGTTCTATTTCTAATCCTGCCTAGATGGCCCAACTACTTAGGTCCCTGCAACCCACATGAGAGACCCAATGGAGTTCTAGGCTCTTGACTTTAGCATGGCTCAACCCTGGCTGTTGACAGCCTTTTGGGGACTGAAATGACGGATGGAAGATACATACACACTACACCGCCTTGACTGTCACTCTACCTTTCAGATAGTTAATTTCAAAAAAGAAGTGGAGGGGCTAGCATTGTGCACAACAGGTTAACCCACTACCTGTGATGACTGCAATCCATGTGACACTGGTTCAAGTCCATTTGGCTTTGGATCCATCTCCCTGCTAATACACGTGGGGAAGCTACGTAAGATGATGTGAGGGCTTGAGCCCCTGCACTCATGTGAGAGGCCGAGATGAAGTTTCACTTCTGGCTTCGGTCTGGTCCAGCCCCAGCCAATAGGACCAACTGGGGAGTGAACCAGTCAATGGAAGCTTGTCATTCTGCCTTGGCATAGCAGGTTGTGCCACAGCCTGGAACATCATCATCCATATGGGTACAGGTTTGAGTTCTGCTTACTGATCCATCTCCCTGCTAGTGCACCTGGGAAAGAAAAAAAAAAAAGATAGCCCAAGTACTTAGGTCCCTGCCCTGCACCCATGTGGGAGACTTGGCAAAAGCTCCTGGCTCTTGGGTTTTGACCTGGCATAGCCTTCACCATTGTAGCTATTAGAGGAATGAGCCAACAGATGGGAAGATTTCTCTCTCTGTCCTCTCTCTGGGATGCTGCCTTTCAGATAAATGGAGGGAGCTGGCTTGATGGCTCAACGGGCTAATCTAGCAGGCAAGTGCCAGCATTCCATCTGGGTAGTGTTTCATGTCCCGGTTGCTCCATTTACAATCCAGCTCCTGCTTACAGCCTGGTGAAACAGCAGAAGATGATCCAAATCCTTGGGACCCTGCACCCACATCGGAAAACAGAAGAGGCTCCCTGGCTATTGGCTTCCGATCTGGCACAGCCCTAGCCACTGAAGTTGTCTGGGGGAGTGAATCGGCAGATGGAAAATCCTTCTCTCTGATTCTCTTTCTCTGTAAATCTGCCTTCCCAATAAAAATAAATACATCTTTTAATTTAAAAAAAAAGGAGTGGAGTAGCTGGGATTGGAAGTGATACACTCGTCCCAAGTGGTCACTCAACCCATTGTACTGTAATGCACATTCCTCATAAATAATCATTGATGTAAATAATATGTTTTGTTTCCTTTTCTTTTAGCCTCTATATCTACTGGATGGAAGACATGACACCCCAAGTTGCAAAATAATCTCACTTTCTTTTCTCTTCTAGGATCTCCTCCTTTCTGTACTCCAGGAGAGCTTGTTACGGCCACACACACACACACACTACCCCCATACGGCATCTCAGCACAAATGCAGCAATCAGAAGTCACCTCAAATGGGCCTACAACCTGGGACAGATTTACTCTTCCCAGCTTCACTCTTGTTTGCCTGCACCCATCCCAGCTGACTGAGAATGGCTGCCTGGTGTGATGAAAGAATTAACCGGGATACCTGGCTGAATGTTGGCCTCATCCACACTCTGCCTTAACTGAATTAACTGCTACAAGCTCCCCAAGGTCCTATAGGCCTGCCATGCCAATTTGCCTGCTGCTAATCACATTAGCTGATTACTGCCATTTAAACCTTTTCTAGATTATTCCCTGTACTTGGAATGTGTCCTACCATGTCCCTGCCATTCTCCATGTCATTTCATTCATGTACTAACTTAAAACATGCCTGTTCCAGGAAGACCCCTGTTTTTCTACTCACATTGTGTTTTTTTTTTTTAACTTTTCCTGCAGCAATAGTTTTTTTAAATTTTTTAAAATTATTAGAATTTTAACATTATTATTATCATTTTATGATACAGTTCCATAGACCCTGGGATTTCCTTTACCCTCTCCCCAAGTTCCCTTCCTCTACCAGTTAGTTCCCCCATATTATTGCTATAGTATAGTTCATAAGTAGTCATATGTCCATCATTTTGGGCATGGACAATGGCAAAGAGTCCAGCATCCTATTGTCAAGATATAGTTAATAGTTTCATTGGGAGTCCACCATTGATCTGGAAGTAGAGATTCATACTGTGTTGTATTCTCACATCTGGATATGATAGAGGAAGACCCTTTTGGCTTAACCCATCCTTCAACATGACTCTGAAAGGTAATGTCAGATAAACTAGCATGTGCCTTGTGTTCTCTATGTGTGCTCTGCTGTCAAGTAATAAACTCCTCAAGAAGTGATGCTACTGCTTCTAAGTTTCCACCTTCCAGTCAGTTAACAACACTGCAACAAACATATTTGTTCGAAGAAGGGTAGGGCTGGCATTATGGCACAGCATGTAAGCTGCTATCTAGCAGTATCCCATAAGAGCTCCTGTTTAGGGCCCAGCACGAGAGCTCAGTTGGCTAAATCCTCACCTTGCAAACACCAGGATACCACATATGTACCGGTTTCCCATCCAGCTTCCGATTTATGCCTTAGAAAGCAGTAGAGAGGGGCCCGGCGGCTTGGACTAGCAGCTAAAGTCCTCGCCTTGATCGCACCGGGATCCCATATGGTCGCTGGTTCTAGTCCCAGTGGCCCCACTTCCCATCCAGCTTATGACCTGGGAAAGCAGTCAAGGATGGCTCAAAGCCCTGGGACACTGCACCCACATGGGAGACCCAGAAGAGGTTCCTGGTTCCCAGCTTCGGATCGGCGGGCACCGATCGTTGCAGCTCACTTGGGAAGTGAATCATCGGATGGAAGATCTTCCTCTCTGTCTTTCCTCTTCTCTGTATATCTGACTTTGTAATAAAAATAAATAAATCTTTAAAAAAAAAAAGCAGTAGAGAATGTTTCAATGCCTTGAGACCCAAACCATGTGGGAGACCTGGAAGAGGCTTTGAATTAGCTCAGCTCCAGCTATTGTAGCCACTTGTGGAGTGAACCAGTGGGTAGGAGATTTTTTTTTTTTTAAGATTTATTTTTATTACAAAGTCAGATATACAGAGAGGAGGAGAGACAGAAAGATCTTCCATCCGATGATTCACTCCCCAAGTGAGCTGCAACAGGCCGATGTGTGCCGATCCGAAGCCGGGAACCTGGCGCCCATATGGGATCCCAGGGCTTTCAAGGCGAGGACTTTAGCCACTAGGCCACGCTGCCGGGCCCGGATAGGAGATCTTTCTGTCTCTCCTTCTCTCTGTAAATCTGATCTGAATTTCCAATTAAAAAAAATAAATCTTAAAAAAAAAGTGCCTTGTCTGGATCCCAGTTGCTCCATTTCCTGTCCAGCTTCCTGCTAACAAACCCACAGAAGACCTAAGTCAGCCTACTTGCTTGGGCCCCTGTGATTCACTTGGAAGGCCCAGATGGAGTTCCGGGCTCCTGGCTTCAGCCTGTTTCAGCCCCAGCCACTGCAGTCTTCTGGATGGTAAACCAACAGGTGGGGGATTGTTTCTCTCTCTCCCTGTCACTTTGCCTTTTTTTTTTCACTTTGTCTTTTGAATGAATAAAATAAATATTAAAAAAAAAAATACAATCCAAGGCAAGCATGTGCTTCCAGTTACCCTCATGTCAATTCAGAGGTCAGGGCTGTGGCATCAGAGGGCTCTGCAGTCCCTCCCCCATCCCTGTGGGTCTCGCCCTTCCCGTGTCAGCATGATCCACATCATATCTTCTTTCTTTACAGGGAAATCCTTTTTCTGTGCCTGGAGTAACATGAACAGAGGCTCTCCCAGCATTTGTTCTTCCTTCCAGCTGCCCTGAGGACCCGGCTGGCCATGTTCTCCTCCACCCCCATGCCAGGCACGTGACCCCAGCTCAATCCCTAAGTCCCCTGCCTCAGGTTACCAGGAGCTATTCTGGGCACTGGAGACGATGTATTCCCCTCCTCCACCCACTTGGGTCATATCCTGGCTTAGCCCTTCCTGGAAAATCCAGCAGACCCAACAGCCAAGTCCACATGTTCCAACACTTACAGCCTCCCCATGCTGCCTTCAGTTTCCGCTTCTCTCACCTCTTCATCATCATCACCCTCGATGAAATACCTGTTCCCGGGTACTGAGCTGCTGGAGTTAAAAACAACAAAACCCAGAAAGCAAAAATAAGTAAATAAATATACACCCGCTTTTTTTCTTTCTTTTTTTTTAAAGATTTATTTATTTTATTACAAAGTCAGATATACAGAAAGGAGGAAAGACAGAGAGGAAGATCTTCCATCCGATGATTCACTTCCCAAGTGACCACAATGGCTGGTGCTGCGCCAATCCAAAGCCAGGAGCCAGGAACTTCCTCCATGTCTCCCACGCAGGTGCAGAGTCCAAAGGCTTTGGACGGTCCTTGACTGCTTTCCCAGGCCACAAGCAGGGAGCTGGATGGGAAGTGGAGCTACTGGGATTAAAACCGGCACCCATATGGAATCTCAGCACGTTCAAGGTGAGGACTTTAGCTGCTAGGCTGCCACACCGGGCCCTAGACCAGCTTTTTAAAAAGATTTATTTATTTTTATTGGAAGTCATATTTACAAAGACAAGGAAAGAGAGGAAGATTTTCCATCCAATGATTCACTCTCCAAGTGATTGCACAGCTAGAGCTGAGCTGATCTGAAGCCAGGAGCTTCTTCTGGGTCTCCCATTCAACTGCAGAGTACCAAGGCTTTGGGTCTTTGTCCACTGCTTTCCCAGGCCACAAGCAGGGAGCTGAATGGGAAGCACGGCCACTGGGACATGAACTGGTATCCATATGGCATCCAGGCACTGTGCAAGGTGAGAACTTTAGCTACTAGCCTATCACGCTAGGCCCTCTTCCCTCTTTTATCCTTTCTGGTCTGGGATGAACTTCTCTCCCAGTTCCCATCTCGGCTGCTTTCTACCTCTCTAATGGGGAAGGGGACTCAGGTCCTCCATTTCTTGGTTGGGAGGAAATCTTCAAGTCTTTTGAAGTAAACTGTACCCCAACTCCTTAATCATGGAGTAATTAAGGCATGGAAAATTATGCATTACAATACTTTTTTTTAAGATTATTTTTATTGGGCCCGGCAGCGTGGCCTAGCAGCTAAAGTCATTGCTTTGAATGCGCCGGGATCCCATAGGGGCGCTGGTTCTAATCCAGGCAGCTCTACTTCCCATCCAGCTCCCTGCTTGTGGCCTGGGAAAGCAGTCAAGGATGGCCCAAAGCCTTGGGACTCTGCACTCACGTGGGAGACCCGGAAGAGGTTCCTGATTCCGGCATCGGATCAGCGCAGCACCAGCCATTGTGGTCACTTGGGGAGTGAATCATCGGACGGAAGATCTTCCTCTCTGTCTCTCCTTCTCTCTGTATATCTGACTTTGTAATAAAAATAAATAAATCTTTTAAAAAAGGATTATTTTTATTTGAGGGCCCAGTGTGATAGCGTAATTGTTAAGGTCCTTGCCTTGAACGTGCCAGGATCCCATATGGGTGCAGGTTCTCATCCCAGCAGCTCCGCTTCCCATCCAGCTCACTGCTTGTGGCCTGGGAAAGCAGTCGAGGACGGCCCAAAGCATTGGGACCCTGTACCCAAGTGGGATAACTGGAAATAAGTTCCTAGTTCCTTGCTTCGGATTGGCACAGCACCGGCCATAGCGGCCACTTGGGGAGTGAATCATTGGAGGGAAGGTCTTCCTCTGTCTCTCCTCCTCTCTGTACATCTGCCTTTCCAATAAAAATAAATAAATCTTCAAAAAATATTATTTTTATTGGAAAAGCAGATTCACAGAGAAAAGGAGACAAAGATTTTCTCTCCATTTGTTCACTTCAGGTGGCCAAAATGGCCTTAGTTGAGCCAATCCCATGTCAGGAGCCAGGAACTGCTTCTGATCTCTCACATGGGTGCAGTTTCCTATGGAATCAGGCCATTCTCTACCACTGTCACAGGTCATAACCAGGGAGCTGGATTGGAAGTGGAGCGATTGGAACAGGAAGCAGCGCCCATATAGGATACTGGCACATGTAAGGCAAGAATTTAGCTACTGAGCCATCACGCCAGGGTCTTACAACAGCCTTTGTGACAAAACATCTCAGTTTGCTATGCTGGCATCCTGGAGTCCTAGCTGTTCGCCTTCCAATCCAGCTCTCTCCTAAGGAACCTGGGAAGGCAGCTGGATGATGGCCCAAGTGCATGGACCCCTGGCACCCACGTGGAAGACCAGGAGGGAGGTCCAGGCTCCTGGCTTCAGCCATTGCTCATGTCACATTCTTTTCTCTATCATCAGTCTGCCTTTCGAGAAAAAAAAATCTTTAAAAATAAATTCATGGGATTTCTCTCTGCAGTTTGAACATTTCTGCTATTTCCTTTCTAGCTGATCTCCCTTATCCATGGGTGCAACGCACCTTCCTTCCAGCTGTGGCTACTGCCCTATTCAATCCACCTCCTCCCCCCATAAGCACACCCGCAGCACTCTGCAAGCCCCAGGCTCCCCACGATTCAGAGGCGCCTCCACAGCGCTGAAGGGAGGAGTTAGCTCAGGCGGAGGCACCGGGGGGCTGCGGGAGAGCCGGCCAGCCATTCGGGCCTTGGGTTGGGCGGCACCTCAGGACCAAGGCCCTGGTGGGTGTTCGCCGAGGGGTCTTACTGGCCAGAACCCCCTCGGGTGGCAGGCCGGAAGCGAAGAGCAGCGCGCGACTGCCGTCGCCACCGAGGGAGGTGCCCGCGCGCGGGTATCTGGGGCCGCCCAGCCGGGGCGGAGGGCACGGCAGCCTGGGGCATCCTGCACCGTGGGCGCCCCAAGCCGAGCCCAGGCCTGCCGCCAGGGAGCGCTGCGGGCTCCCGCTCGCCCGCCCCCCGGTAGGCGGGGCTGAGCTCTCCCCGCAGCCGCCGCCGCAGCCGCCGCCTCGGCCGCCCCGTGTCCCCGGTGGAGCCGCCGCCACCGCCGCTGCGAGCTCGATGCGGACGGAGCCCGGGCCGGGCCATGGGGATCCTCAGCATCACGGACCAGGTCAGCGCTTCTTTCTTTCTCCCGCTTCCTCGTTCCAGAGCCCGGCGCCGCCGCCACGCGAGCCCGGGGATGTGCGGCCTAGGCTGGGCCCGAGCCCGGGGCTCCCGCCCCGCCCCACACCGCGCTCCCCTCACCCAAGCGGGCGTCCTTGGGGGCCCTGGAGACCTGGCGGAGACACCGAAGGAGCCCGCTGCAGTCCAGGATTACCCACATACCCTCTCCTCAGACCGGAGCCCCTCCAGCGAAAGCCCCCCTCAAAGCTTGGTGCTTCCCTACCCCCTTGGTTCCGCTCTGGCTCCGGCCCGCTCGCTGAATTGCCGGCTCTTTCTGCAGCCGCCCCTGGTCCAGGCCATCTTTAGCCGAGATGTGGAGGAAGTGCGTTCCCTGCTCTCGCAGAAGGAGAACATCAATGTGCTGGTGAGTTGGGCACAGGGAGGATGGGGAGCCCAGAATCCCGGCTCCGCCAGCGGGGCGGTTCCGCGGCTCTGCTTGGCTGAGGCCGCAGCTATTTCCACCCTGGGGGTGGAAGCCTGCTCTGCATCTGGGGATGTGGAGAGCAGGTCAGGCTGGGAGCCCAGGACCAGCCGGGTCAGCAGTACTCGCACCCCTCCTGGAAGAAGCGGGGTGGGGTAGGGGCGACCCCTTGGCCTCCACCCTCTCTGCCTGCTTTTGCCTTTGGCATTCAGTAGCCGCTGACCCTATGGGAGGAGATTGTGGGGAAGGGGACCTGGAGCTCTGAGGTTTGGTCTGTGGGGTCCTGGATAGTCCCTCCCCACCCCCTATAGCCTCTGCTCTTCTCTCTGCCTCCAGGACCAAGAGAGGCGAACCCCACTGCATGCTGCTGCCTACGTAGGCGATGTCCCCATCCTTCAGTTGCTACTGATGTCAGGTAAAAGTGGGGAGCCAGGAGGTGAGCTGAGGGGAGGAGGGAGTCGCCTTGTTCCTGTACAGGGACTGATCTCTGGTGCCTGGCTGCTGCACACCCCCTAGTGTGTGTCTCTCCCTGCTTGCCATTGAAACAGACCCCTGTGTCCCCACAGGTGCTAATGTCAACGCTAAGGATACACTGTGGCTGACTCCTCTTCATCGTGCTGCTGCCTCCCGAAACGAGGTAGGGGCCTCCTGCCTCTTCCACCCTTGCTAATGGAAGTGATCAAAGCCCTGTGGGGTGGAGGCTGGAGGACCCCCCATCCGTTTCACCCAGGGTACAGAGTGTGGAGGCCAGACCTTGGTTTCCCTGGCCTGCTTCTGACACTGGCTGATAAGGGGCTCTGAGTGAAGTCAGAGAGAGCAGAACCCCAGGCTAACAGACTTCAGAAGTTCTGCTGCTAGGCCCAAGTGACTCATCACTCTATGAGGGGCCACTTCAAGTTTGATTCCCCCTTTGGGCATTTGGTCTCTTTGTTGTAGGGCAAGAGAGGCTGTATCCCTGCTCCTCAGCCATCGTGGTTGTTGACAACACAGGAGCCAATCATGAGCACGGGAGCGGGGGTGAGGGGGTTGAGGTCGGTGGGAATGAGGTGGGTGGATAGGAGAGGAATTGGTATCTGCTTACCAAGGGCATGGAAACACCTCTGGGGGCTGCAGAAGGAGGATATTCTTGGCTGTAGCGGAAATGCTGATGTGGGATGTGCGGCCCTTTCTTCATTGGGAGCAGGTGGACGGTGGCACTTGCAAAAGTTTATGGGAAAATGGAATGAAATGACAAAGTTTATTTTGGAGCAAAAAGTTTTGAGGTCCCTGTGTTTTTTGTTTGTTTTTCATAATGCATGTATTGGGTGAGCTTTTTGAAAACCTCTCACATGTATCTTAAGTGAGGATTTTCAGGGAGTGGTACAGGTGGTCTAAGCAGGGTAAAGAAGATTGGAAGCTCTGAGGTTGGCCAGCTTAGACGTAGATGTGATGGAAACATGATGATCTAGTACTGGTGGGGATGGGGCCACCTATGCCAAGCTGACCTGTCCCTGCTTCTGCTTCATCTTGTTCTACTCTTCTGCTCTGCATATCTCTTCTCTCTTCTCCCCTGTCCCTTAACAGAAGGTGCTGGGGCTGCTGCTGGCACATTCGGCAGATGTGAATGCCCGGGACAAGCTGTGGCAGACCCCACTGCATGTGGCTGCTGCCAACCGGGCCACCAAGTGTGCCGAGGCGCTAGCGCCACTGTTGAGCAGCCTCAATGTGGCCGACAGGAGTGGGCGCAGTGCCCTCCACCACGCCGTGCACAGCGGACATCTTGAGGTGAGGACCACTGCAGTCTCTACCAGTCTCGTGCTTGCCTAGCTTTGCTTCCAGATTCCTGGGTCTAAGGTGGAGGGAGCAGCAAAGGTGTTCAGTATAGAATAAATGGTCTGACTAGATATTTGGTGTATATGTGTGTGTATGTGTGGTTTTTAAAATTTACTTGTTTATTTGAAAGTCAGAGTTAGAAATCTTCTATCCACTGGTTCACTCCCCAAATGGTCACAATGACCAGAACTAAACTGGCCTGAAGCTAGGAGCCAGGAGCTTCCTTCAGGTCTCCCACATGGGTGCAGGTTCCCAAGGCATTGAGCCATCCTCCACTGCTTTTCCAGGTACATTAGCAGGGAGCTGGATGGGAAGTGGCACAGCTGAGACTTGAACCAGTGTTCACATGGGATGCTAGCACTGCAGATGGCAGTTTTATCTGCTGTGTCACAGCACCAGCTTCTTGGGACCAGAAATTTTCACTTGAACTTCAAGAGGCTAATAAACCCTCTGAAGTCTCACATAAAATGTTTGTATACATGCTTTTTTCTAAAGAGATCCCATGTCTTGCATCATACACTTCCAACAACTTGTAAGAGGAATAGGGTGGGCATTTGGCCTGGCAGTTACGAAGCTGGTTGAGGGATCCACATTCCATAAATAAGTGCCTGGTTCAGAACTTACCTCCTAACTCCAGCTTCCTGCTGCTATGTGTCCTGGGAGGCAGAAATGACAGCTCAAGGACTAGGGTTCCTGGCACACATACGGGAGATCTGGATTAAGTTTCCGGCTCCTGGTTGCAGCTGCTGTGGGCTTCAGGAGTGGTGACCTGTGGTGGGAGTGCTTGCCCTTTTTCCCCATTTTGAATAAATAAGTAAAAGATAGCGAAGGTTCCTCAGAGTTTAAGAGCCAGCCATCACCCAGAGGCCCTCTTTGGCCCTTCCCTGGGGCTTCCACATCTACCTGAGGTCCCAGGAGTCCCCAAGGTTGTCATGCTCGGGAACGGAGACTTCATGAGGTGAGACCTGTGCCCAGCCCGGTGCTGACAGGTATCTTTCTTGTCCTGATGTAGACGGTTAACCTGCTCCTCAACAAGGGAGCCAGCCTGAATGTCTGTGACAAAAAGGAGCGGCAGCCTCTACACTGGGCTGCCTTTCTAGGTGAGGATCCAGGGAGGCGCTCTCCAGGAGGTCGGTGGGAGGGCACCTAGGGTTGTGGACTCTTGGGCCCTGGGACCTCCAGAGTATAGCCTCCATCCACCTTGAGAGGGTGCATTCTTTTCCCCAGGGCATTTGGAGGTCCTGAAGCTGCTGGTGGCACGAGGAGCAGACCTGGGCTGTAAGGACCGCAAGGGCTATGGGCTGCTGCACACAGCTGCTGCCAGCGGCCAGGTTGAAGTGGTGAAGTACCTGCTCCGCATGGGGGCCGAGGTCAGGCATGAGCTGGGGACGGGGGCAGGGAGTTGGGACTGGCTTAAGGGGTCTAGGTGTTGGTTTTGGGGTGTGGTTCTGGGAGGATGAGATGGGGGTCTGAATGCTATTTGCCATGCTCATAGTGTTCTCTGTCTTTCGGGTCAGAAACTTGTCATGGGACTGGGGCAGTTGTTGGATTCCTGGGTTTCTGGAGGCTGGCTATTCTGGCTGCCACTGTGTTGAAACCGCTGCTTCACCTCCCCTCCTGGAAATACAGATTGATGAGCCCAACGCTTTTGGAAACACAGCTTTGCACATCGCCTGCTACCTGGGCCAGGATGCCGTGGCCATTGAGCTGGTGAATGCAGGCGCCAACGTGAACCAGCCGAACGACAAGGGCTTCACGCCACTGCATGTGGCTGCAGTCTCCACCAATGGCGCCCTCTGCCTGGAACTGCTGGTCAATAACGGGGCTGATGTCAACTACCAGGTGCCTCCAGGGACCGCAGGGGTGGGGAGAGGAACCTGGCTTGGGGGATCCTGACTCTTCGTGTCTGGGTTGCTGGGAACTTGAGAGAGCATGTCCCTGGAACCCTTCATTCACGGGGATGCATTCTTTGAAACATTCTGTGTGCTTTGCACTGAAAGCAAACAAAAACAAAGAAACTTTGCTGTTTCCACAGAGCAAAGAAGGGAAAAGTCCTCTGCACATGGCCGCCATCCATGGCCGCTTCACACGCTCCCAGATCCTCATCCAGAATGGTATGGGCCTGGGAGACTCAGCCTTTAATCCCCTCCTCTCCCTCCTTCAGCCAGGAACCCTGCCCTAGAGAGCCCTGCTTGCCTTGAACCTTCTGCCTCGTCCTCCCATTAGGAGCTCCTACCCAGGCACCTGCTGTGCCCTGCCCAGCCTCCTAGGGCTTACATGCACCAATGTGTGCTGCCTGCTTAGCCTGACCCCTTCTAGGTACTCAGAAGGGAACTGCTAGTGGGAGTGGTCCCAAGCCTGACTTCTGCCTGGGTTTTTGTGTGTGTATCCCTACCCCGCCAACCCTCAGGCAGCGAGATTGATTGTGCTGACAAGTTTGGAAACACGCCACTGCATGTGGCTGCTCGCTACGGACACGAGCTGCTCATCAGCACTCTCATGACCAATGGCGCGGATACCGCCCGGTGAGTGCTGGCCTTGACCCGTTTCCGGGTGGCCCTCACCTCTGTCCATCCCCGCTCGCCTCAAACATGGGGGAACATAGTCATCTGCCAAACAGGCATGCAGAACCTCCCACCCTGCCAGGGGTGGGGAGTGGGGGCTCACACCAGGGCCCTGTACCCAGCCCCTCCTCGGCCCAGGGACTGACCAAGTTCCTCCATCTCTTGCAGGCGCGGCATCCATGACATGTTCCCCTTGCACTTAGCCGTTCTCTTTGGATTCTCCGACTGTTGCCGGAAGCTTCTTTCCTCAGGTACATGCCGAGTGGTGATTGGGGGTGAGGTCGGGTCACCGCAGAGCAGGGGCCTCCTGCCCCTCTGCCCAGGGCTCTAGGATGTGACTTCTGATGTCCGCCCTCCAGGTCAGCTGTATAGCATTGTGTCTTCACTTAGCAATGAGCACGTGCTCTCTGCTGGTTTTGACATCAACACACCTGACAACCTTGGCCGCACCTGTCTTCATGCTGCTGCTTCTGGAGGGTGAGTTTGTCTCCCTCTCAGGCTCTAGGAGGAGGGGTGGGCAGGGGTCTGAGCTGTTCTTCCCCTTGCTCCCCCAACAAGAGCAGGGGAGGCCACCGAGTTCCATCTTGCCTTAACCCTTTTTGGGCTCTTACCGCTCTTCTTGCTCTTAGGAATGTAGAATGTCTTAATTTGCTGTTGAGTAGTGGAGCTGACCTGAGGAGGAGAGATAAATTCGGCAGGTGTGTGACCGGGCATGTGTGCGCTGGGGACATCTGAGTAGAGGGAGGGAACCTTGTGGCAGCTGGTCAGACTGAGGGGTCAGAGCAGCTTTGGTGTTTTCACCCTGATTTGGTTTCTCTCTGTTTCCCAGGACCCCCCTGCACTATGCAGCTGCCAATGGGAGCTACCAGTGCGCTGTGACGCTGGTGACCGCTGGGGCAGGCGTCAACGAGGCCGACTGTAAAGGCTGCTCCCCCCTCCACTATGCTGCTGCCTCCGATACTTACAGGAGGTGAGGCTCCTGCCTGGGCCCTGCTCCACCCATTTCCCACCCTGAGCCATCCCCTGACTTGCTCGTTTCCTGTTGCCCAGAGCGGAAGCCCACACCACTTCCAGCCACGATGCTGAGGAGGATGAGCCCCTGAAGGAGTCCCGCAGGAAAGAGGCCTTCTTGTGAGTAGCAGGGTAGACCCCTTGGGATGCACTCTCCACACCTGTCCCAGCCTGGGTAGGTGGCAGGTGCTGATACAGCTGTGTTGAGCCCAGGCTGAGGAAGGCCAGAAGTGCTAGGCCTCAGGCTTATTCAAGCCTCAGGCTGATCATTGGTCTGGGCCACAGGTGCTGGGTTCCAAGTACTGTGTTGGGTACAGAAGGGAAAAGAGGAATTATCTCCCAAAATTCTGCCCTTAAAATGCCAGTCTATTGGGAAAGTGAAGTAAAAGAGCTTATTCACACAAATTATATTTTAGTAATTGGGAAAGCTAGGCACAGGGCATATTGGCACTCTCTCTCTTTTATAAGACATATTTATTGATTTAAAAGGAAGAATGACAGAGAGGGAGAGACCAAAAGAGAGCTCTTCCATCTTCTAGTTCACTTGCCAGATGGTTGTAACAGCTTTGGCTTGGGCCAGGCAGAAACCAGGAAACTGGCACTCCATTCAGGTCTCCTACATGGATGGCATTGCCCAAGCACTTGGACCATCCTCCAGTGCTTTCCCAGGCACATTTACAGGGAGCTGGGTCAGAAACAAAGCAGCCAGAATTTGCATTTATTTATTTATTTATTTATTTATTTATTTATTTATTTTAAATATTTATTTATTTTATTACAAAGTCAGAAATACATAGAGGAGGAGAGAGAGAGAGGAAGATCTTCCGTCTGATGATTCACTCCCCAAGTGACCGCAACGGCTGGTGCTGTGCCAATCCGAAGCCGGGAACCAGGAACCTCTTCCGGGTATCCCACGTGGGTGCAGGGTCCCAAAAGCTTTGGGCCTTCCTCGACTGCTTTCCCAGGCCACAAGCAGGGAGCTGGATGGGAAGTAGAGCTGCCTGGATTAGAACTGGCGCCCATATGGGATCCCGGGGCTTTCAAGGCGAGGACTTTAGCCGCTAGGCCATGCCGCCGGGCCCCAGAACTTGCATTTATGCTCAGATAAAATGCTGACATTGTAGGCTGCAGCTTGGCCCACAGCAGCACAACACTGGTGTTATCTTAGTCATTTTTCTGTAACTGTAAGACTGTTCTACAATGAAGACTTTCTTTAAAAAAACAAAAGGTGTTAATAATTAGCGCCAGTGCTGTGACGGAGCAGGGAAATGCTGGCATTCCGTAAGGGTGCTGATTCAAGTCCCAGCTGCTCCACTTCCAGTTCTGCTCCCTGCATATGACCTGGGAAAAGCAGCAGAATATGGTACAAAGATTTACTGCCACCCATGAGAAAGACCCAGAGGAAATGCCTGGCTTTGGCCTAACCCAGACCTGGCTGTTGTAGCCATCTGGGAAGTAAAAAAGCAGATAGAAGATCTCTCTTTAACTCTGACTTACACATAAATAAATACAGTCTTTGCCTCCCCTCCCCCCCAAAAAAAGGAAAAGCATAATCAAATGCAAGTAGTAGCTGTGTGACCTTTGGCAAGTTATTCTTGTGTGTCTCGGTTTCCTCAACCAGAGTCAAAACTCATCTTAATCAATATGAGGCTTTTCTTTAAACACACATGGAGGACTCAGAATAGTGCTGGACACAGGCCATGTGCTAATGCCTGACTGTCACTATTGCTGTTAAGCTACAAATAGGTTGTGAGAACAGTGCAGAGAGCACCAGGGAAAGAGGTAACTAGCTGAGAAGGCTGACATAAACAGAGGAGAGAGGAGAAAGAGGGATTTTTGAAATTTTATTTTGTTTTAAGATTTTATGTATTTTTATTGGAAAGTCAGATGTACAGAGTGAAGGAGAGATACTACCCTTGATCTTAGCCAAAAGGCCGAGAAGCGATAGAGTGAAGGAGAGAAAGAGTTTCAGTTCACTGATTCACTCCCCAAGTGACCACAACAGCCAGAACTGAGCCGATCTGAAGCCAGAAGCCAGGAGCTTCTTCTGGGTATCCCACATGGGTGCAGGGTCCCAAGGCTTTGAGCCGTCCTCTGCTGCTTTCCCAGGCCACAAGCAGGGAGCGGGAAAGGAAGTGGAGCAGCCGGGGTACAAAATGGCACCCATATGGGATCCTGGCACATGGATGATTTTAGCTGCTGGCTGCTAGGCTATGTCGCTGGACCCGATTTTTTTTTTTTTTAAATGAAGATTTATTTTTATTTGAAAGGCAGAGTTGCAGAAAGAAAAGGAGAGATAGAGAAGATCTTCCATCCACTGCTTCATTCCCCACGGGGCTGCAACAGTTAGAGTTGGTCTGATCCTCAGCTGGGAGAAGGAATGTCTTCTGGGTCTCCCTATATGGGTACAAGCACCCCAGCACTTGGGCCATCCTATATTGCTTTCCTAGGCCATAAGCAGAGTGCTGGATCAAAAGTAGAGCAGCTGGGATTTGAACTGGTGCCCTTATAGGATGCCTGTCCTGCAGGCAAAGGGTTAGTCTACTGAAATGAATAGAAGGACAGTCATTTGGACCAGTGGTTAAGATACCCATGTCAGAGGGCATGAATGATTCCCAGTTCTGTTTTTTTTTTATTCCTGTCTACCGAACCTGGGAGACAGCAGTGGTGACTCCAGGTCCAAGGGTCCCTGTTACCTATGTGGGAGACCCAGATTTCTTCCTAGCAGATGGGGGAGCACTCAGTCTCTCTCTGCCTCTGAAATATCCTCATTATTATCACCAACAATGAAAAGAGATGGGTAAGAGTGGCTTCAGGTGGGCCGAGAAGAGGCTGCATCTTGGGCTGCGGTCACCACGTGTGCGTGGGTCACCGGCAGGGTGATAATGCTGCAGCTCATACTCCAAGGTTTTCCAGGAAAGCAGTTGAGGGAGGAAGGAGGAAGTGAAGCCTGAGTGCTATGGCGCAGAACTGGGCTGAGGGCGGACAGGGTTGGGGGCAGAGGTGAGGTGATGGCTGGGGGTCCTGGTGAGGCCCCCTCTGTCCCTCTCAGGCGTGTGCCTCACAGGCCTACCCGGCCCCACAGCTGTCTGGAGTTCTTACTGGATAATGGTGCAGACCCCTCCCTGCGGGACAGGCAGGGCTACACAGCTGTGCACTATGCAGCCGCCTACGGCAACAGACAGAACCTCGAACTGGTATGTGCCAGCACTAGGCCTGGGGGGGCGGGGCTGGGCCGAGGCACATGGTTCGCCTCTGGGTGTGGGAATTCTGAAACCTAGAGGTTGTTGTATCACGGGCATGCTATGGATCCAGGATAATAGCAGATGACTGAGTTGGGGGTGGGCTACACCTTGGAGTTCCCGAATCCCAACACCCACTTTCCTCTCCATTGCAGCTCTTAGAAATATCCTTTAACTGCCTGGAGGATGTGGAGAGCACCATTCCAGTCAGCCCTTTGCACTTAGCTGTGAGTCCCTCGTCTTCTCTTGCCTTCCTTGCTCCTAGCTTGTTCTCAGGCCTCCACAAAGGCACCAGCTCCTGTGACCTGAGCCTGATTGCTGCCAATCAGGGGATGGGCGTGGTGCAGGGGAGAGGTCTGGAGAGCTTGTGGAGGGCTGATGCCCAGAGCGTCTCCTTGGGCCCCCAAAGCAGAGTGGGGCCAGACGCACATCACGAGCTCTCTCTGGGTTGCCTGTATGCCCCCAGGCCTATAACGGTCACTGTGAAGCCCTGAAGACGCTGGCCGAGACGCTGGTGAATCTGGACGTAAGGGACCACAAAGGCCGGACCGCGCTCTTCCTGGCCACGGAGCGAGGCTCCACTGAGTGTGTGGAGGTCCTCACGGCCCACGGTGCCTCTGCCCTCATCAAGGAGCGCAAGCGCAAATGGACGCCCCTGCACGCTGCTGGTGAGTGCCTTCCCTTGCCACCCCAAAACCCTCCTGGGCAGAATGAGGCCTGGGAGTGGGGAAGGAAGGAGGATGGAGGCATGAATCCTGATTTGAGGCTTCCCATTTGCAGAACTGCCCCCTCACCTGCCTGCCCCAGGTCTTTCCGTAACCTTGACCCTGCAGTCCTTGAGGCTTGACCTGGCCTTGCTCCCTCCTCCTGACTCTGATTCTTGCCCCCCCGCCCCCGTTCCCCTATCCCCCAGCTGCCTCTGGCCACACTGACTCCCTGCACTTACTGATCGACAGTGGGGAACGAGCTGACATCACAGATGTCATGGATGCCTATGGACAGTGAGTATTGACTGCGGATGGGATGAGGGTGTTTCTACCCACATTGGACCCTCACTCCTTTCTCTTACACCCTCTGTAGAACCCCACTGATGCTGGCCATCATGAATGGCCACGTGGACTGTGTACATCTGCTGCTAGAGAAAGGATCCACAGCCGACGCTGCTGACCTCCGGGGCCGCACTGCTCTCCACCGTGGGGTGAGTGCTTGCAGCAGGTCGCTCCCAGACAGGCTTTTTGTGGGAGGTCAGTACCCATTCAGAGCAGGGCCCCAGACTGCCCAGGAGGTGGGCTGGGATTTCACTTCCAGAGTCATATCAGGCTTTGACTGTGCTTGCCACCTGACTGCCCTGCTTTGTCATCATGTCCAAGCACATGCCTGCCACCCAGATACTGCTAATGATGCCTTACCAGCCCTGTCCCCTCAGACAGTGACACCATCACCCAGGTCCTTCTCGTGACAAAAGCAGTCTCCTCCCCCAATAGGATTCTTACCCCTTCAGTCCTTTCTTTGTTCCATGGTTGCTCTCTCACCCCAGAGTTCCAAAGCAAAATCTGGCCAACCTGATGGTTGGCCCAGGGAGGCAGGGAAGCAGGTGTTGGAATCTGGAACCCTGGAATCCTTGTCAAGCAGCAGGGATTGGAGCTCTGGAGGTGCTTGCTACTCCCGGGTCAGCTGGAGCAGCCTCCTGCTCACTGCCACTCACCCCTTTGTCACCCACAGGCAGTGACCGGCTGTGAGGACTGCCTGGCTGCCCTGCTGGACCATGATGCATTTGTGCTCTGCCGAGACTTTAAGGGCCGCACACCCATTCACCTGGCCTCAGCCTGTGGCCACACAGCAGTTCTGCGGACACTGCTGCAGGCTGCTCTTTCTACAGACCCCCTGGATGCCGGGGTAGACTACAGTGGCTACTCGCCCATGCACTGGGCCTCCTACACTGGTACTGCATGCTCCAGGATGCGTGTGTTGGGTTGGGGACCTGGGTTGCCACGGGCCGGGTGGAGGGATCTTGTCTGTTCCTGTCACTGCCCTTTGGTCCTTGTCCCCAGGACATGAAGATTGTCTGGAGTTGCTACTTGAACACAGCCCATTTTCGTACCTGGAAGGAAACCCCTTCACTCCTTTGCACTGTGCAGTGTAAGTCCTTCTGCAGGGTCAGCCCCCACCTCCTCTGTCTCTGGGGGCTATGCCGTGTGGCCAGACAGGAAGTCTGCTTACCCTGCCCTTCCTGATGTCCCCCACTTGCTCTTCCCCAGAATAAATAACCAGGACAGCACCACAGAGATGCTGCTGGGAGCTCTGGGTGCCAAGATTGTGAACAGCCGAGATGCCAAAGGACGGTGAGTGAGGGACTGCCCCGAGCTTACTGTGTGCTCAGGACCAAGGGTGTGCCCCACTTCACCTTGCCCTGTCTGCCCACAGGACCCCCCTTCACGCCGCTGCCTTCGCAGACAACGTCTCTGGGCTCCGGATGCTGCTGCAGCACCAGGCCGAGGTGAACGCCACTGACCACAGTGGCCGCACAGCACTCATGACAGCGGCCGAGAACGGGCAGACCGCTGCTGTGGGTGTGTAGGGGTCGGTCCCTTGGGCAAGGGAGGCAGGGGCCGCTGGCATGTTGGCTGAGGCTGGGAGCAAGATGCCACCTGGGTCTCCGTGGTTGCACACAGGAAGGAGGGGAGAGGCGTCACTTCCTCAGTGGCCTTTCTCTTTCAGAATTTCTGCTGTATCGAGGGAAGGCGGACCTCACTGTGTTGGATGAGAATAAGAACACTGCCCTCCACTTGGCTTGTAGCAAGGTACTGCCTGAGGGGGGCGCAGTGCTGGTTCACAGGCCAACTGCAACCTCGCTGACTGCAGAGCAGGTTGGAGCCAAAGGCAAACTTATTTATGGGACACCTGCTGTCCCTCCCCAATTCCCACCTCCTTCACAAGTGCCCAATGTCCCTTCCTGCAGGGCCATGAGAAGTGCGCCCTCATGATCCTGGCAGAAACCCAAGACCTTGGCCTTATCAATGCTACCAACAGCGCGCTGCAGATGTGAGTGCGCGGGGCAGGGGGCTCCTATTTGGGGGAAACGGGTTGGTGAAAAAAGAGCGGCCTTGGGACTGTCTGAAGCTCACAGTGCCTGCCCAGAGCCCTTGCCTCCCTGGCCTCCTGCTGGCTTCACAGTCCTTCTTCCTTTTCCTTCTACCCAGGCCACTCCACATTGCTGCCCGCAACGGTCTAGCCTCTGTGGTGCAGGCCCTGTTGAGTCGTGGGGCCACAGTGCTGGCCGTGGATGAAGAAGGTAGATGGAGGCTGGAATCTTCACCTCTCTTGGGCTTGGGACCAAGGCCAGCCTTAAGGGGGTGGCTTCTCAACCTTGCTGTAAATGAGATTTTCTTCCCTATTGGACTTTGTCAAGCAGGGACCCCAACATTGATACCCTGGAGTCTCAGAGGGGAGGGTAATGAAGTGGAACTAAATGGCGTCAGCAAGGTCAGGAAGATCCCTCTACCACACACACATCAGGCTTCTGTCCCCTCAGCTGCACCCTCCACCCTCTAGGCTGCACTTTGAGAATCTGCCTGTCAGCCTTCTGGGGTCCCAGTCATCCTTGACTTGTGACCCTGCTGGTGGGTGCCTGACTGTCTGGGAGGGGCAGATAGGAACCCCAACATATAGGTCTCTGGACCTGAGCTGCTCCTGGTGTGGTTCCACAGGTCACACCCCAGCACTGGCCTGCGCTCCCAACAAAGATGTGGCCGATTGCCTGGCCTTGATCCTTTCCACCATGAAGCCTTTCCCACCCAAGGACGCCGTCAGCCCTTTCAGTTTCAGTCTGCTCAAGAACTGCAGCATCGCGGCTGCCAAGACGGTGGGTGGCTGCGGCGCCCTGCCCCACGGGGCCTCGTGCCCCTACAGCCAGGAGCGGCATGGCGCCATCGGCCTAGATGGCTGCTACTCGGAGTAGCCCCCTTCAGTACCCCTCTCCCTGCCGGTGGCTTGATACCTTATTCTATTTATTTAGAAAAAGTCTAAACATTTAGGGCACTTTAAAGGAGAACACGACTGGGCAGAGGGGGGCGGAGGGGGGCGGAGGGGGACAGCAAGCGCTGGGGAGCAGCCGCTCACCCCTTTGCCGCACCATCTAGCCTGGCAGGGACCTGGGGCATATAGGGAGCACCCCAGGCCCTTGGTACCCCCAGGCGACCCCTCCGCCAAGTGTCCCCAAATGATTGCTAAATGCCTGGCTTCCCCCTCTCTGATGCCACCTCTCAGCTCCCTCTTTCTGCTGCCAGCTGCTCCCATTCTTTCCTCAGCCTCTCCCCACTGTGCCCCCTCCCCCACCCCTCACTGCCAGGCAGATTCCCCTCCCCCCCACTTCCATTCCCATCACTGCCTCCCTGCTCGGCTGGCCCCTCCATTCCCGCAGCAGTGAGAAGCCTTAATTTCTGGTACTGTGTGAGCACTCTGGGGGTGTCCTCTCCCCCTTCAGGGGCAGCTAGAGAATGAGGGGGGAGGATATTTAGCACTGGGGCCTGGAGCTTTTTCCCCACCTCTGTACCTATCGCCCCTGAAGTTCAAATGCAAAACACTTGAAGCAGCAACTACTGTACCTGGGCCCCAATCCCGCACTCTTCCCCCTGGCTCCTCATATGCAAATCAAGGGCTGGTTCTGCCCCCACAGCCTGCCCCACCCTCTTCCCACTCCTGGCCTGGCCCCCTGACCACGCACTTTAACCTTGCTTTTCTTTTTTACTTCTTTTGGGAGAGCAGAGCCTGCGGCCCTCCCCTCCCTGGCTCTCCTCTCCCCAGACTTTGAGACTTGTCATGAATTTTTAAGTAAGCATTTTGTCCTTTAGGGGAAGAAACAAATTAATTCCCTGCCCATTTCAAAACCACCACAGCCCTAGGATGTCCTTACCCGTTTCAGGCATGTGTTTGCATGTGTGGAGGGAGGGATCGTGTTCTCCCTCTTGTGCCCCAATCCCAGAGTTCCCCCATGCGTGCCCCCAGCCCCACCCCGTCTGCCTCCACTGTCCGTTATGTCCAAGAGTTCCCACCGCCCCCAGTCACTCCCGATCTGAAGCCAAAGATGGTGGGAGGAGCAAGGCTGACCAGGGACCGAGGCTGCTTCCTCTAGCGGGAGGATGCAGTGCTGACCTGCGGCTGGGCGGCAGCAAAGAGACGTTGAGGCTAGGTCCCTGCCTTCCCAGCAGTGGGGAGAACTGGGGTTGAGCTGGGGGGGAGGGGCTGCGTTGATAAAGATCCCTGAAAGGCACACCCCAAAAAGCCAAACTGGGCTGGAGTGAGGAGGGGCGGTTTTTTCTCTAAATGTAGCATTGAATTTGGCCCTGGTCCCTTCTCATGCCCTGTCTACCCCTCTCCTAGTCAAGTTGCCTGGACAGCTGGCCCCACTCTCATCGCCCAGCGTTCCCTTCCTCACACTCAATACCTCAGCCAGGGACCAAGACACAGAACTTGAATAGAGTTCACGCCCCGCCCCACCGTGAGCCCGGCCTGGGTTTGACTGCCGTCAGTATTGGCCCCTGAGAACTGGACAGGTTTCGTTTACACAGTGCAGGGCTCTCCTGACCCCCCGCTCTGGGGTCCCGTGGTCTCCTGCCCCTCCCCCAACCCTGGATTGCTTGATTTCAAACTTAGCCATTTTTCAGTTGTGTCCCCTGAATGTCTTGCCATCCTTGCCCGGTAGGCTGGAGTAGGGAGAGGGGATGGGCATCCCAGAGATCTCCTCCCCTTTTCCTCCCTCCCTCCCTGCCTAGCAGATGCCCTTAACCACACCTCATGCTGGTTCCTGAAGCTTGGGGTATTTGTCCAAATCCTGAGTTTTCTCATGGTCCCTGTTTAGCCCCCATATCTGTGTCTTACTTCCCTATCTCTCAGTTCCTAAACCATTTCAAGGTTTCCAAATGACCATTATTGGTGAGAAGGATTGTGCAGCTTTTAGTTTTTATTTTTGTTTTCAAAGCCAAAGGGCCTTGCAATGCCCCTCTTGCCCTCCCCACCCCCTTCACTCCCTGACCATCCCCCTCTACGACAATCAATGTGACCTCTCTTAAGGGCTGCAGCCCCCATCCCCACCCTGCTGGTTCTGCAAAGCTTGCCCTCCCTGCCTTCCCTCCCCCTGCAACTTGCAATCTCTTTCCCCACATCTTCCCATTCCAACCCTTCCTCTCATTTTGGTGCTGGGAACTAGGTGGTAGGGGGAGCGAGGTGGGTGGGAGATGGGTCCTCCTGGCCAAGACTCCTGGGTGGCAGTCGTGTTCTCCTTTGTCACTGCTTAGCGACAACAGGAAAAATTGGAGCACTTGTTGGGAGCTCCCTTGTATGCTAGGTGAGATTTCAGGGGCTCTCTGTTCCCCACCTCCTCTTCAGCACTGGGTTGGCCGTGCTGGGACAGGCCAGGTAGAGGAGCACCCTTGGGCCTTCCTCATGTGACTGTGAGGAGGCCTGGGGGCGGAGAGCGGCCTCCTCTCCTTATGCCAAAGGAAATCCCGCCCCCCCACCCCAGGCTCCTCAGCCCCTAGTGTGTTTCGAAGCATTTTTGACCATTTTCATGGCCACTGCATATTTATTTTTAAATGTTAAGGGTTGTTTTGTTTTGTTTTGTTTTGTTTTAATCTCTGACTTAAACGGGTGTGGAGAAGCGAAACAGGCTGAATGCCCCCCAATCTGCAGGGGGAGGGGAGGTCCTCGCCTTCCTTTGGTCCTCCCTCTGCCCCCTCCCCCGCAGCTCTAAAGCACTTGCTTCAAGTAATAAGCACTTTTGTGGAAAGGCCTGTTTGAGGTGAGGACCCTGGGAACAGCCCCAGGTCCCTGAAAAGGAGACCAAGCAAGAGGGCTACAGAGGAGACGAGAAAGAGGCATGCATACCTGAGGGTGAGATGGGAAGAGCCAGTTTTTTCAGTTTCTGATGTTTTGGGGGTAATGTCCCTGCTTGGGCGGTGACTTTGCTAGGGTTAGGTTGTGTACTATCCTTCAGATTAAAAAAAAAAAGGCACAAACTGGGTCCCCGGAGGGACCAACAGACCCAGGTCACTGCCACTGTCCAGCTGAGACTGATGGGCCACCTCCCCGCCCCGTGGCCTGCTGAGCCATAGGACTGCTGAAAACCACTGAATGTACAGCCCAGGGCGGGTGAGGGCGACCCAGGGGATGGGCTTCTCCTTTGTTTGGTGCTGTGGGGGGTGGGAAAGTTGAGACAGAGGAACTACCACCCCACTACTCCCCTAGACTTGTGTTCCTGGGAGTGGAGGGGCCTAGGGAGGCCTCCCAACCCCCTCAGCCCCAAACCCACCCCTCTCCCTCACCCCTGTTGGTCTTGACTGTAAGTCCAGCTCACCTTTGCCTTCAATATGTAACCAAAGGAAAACTCAATACTGTTTCCACCGCTGTCGCCCACCGAGCACCTCCTTCCTTTCTCTTCCCACCCCACTGGAAGGGAGAAGAGGCTAGGGGTGGGTGGGTTAAGGCCAGAGTGAACGGTTCTATAGCTGTACCCTCCCCCACAAACCTCTTCCAGAGTCTGGAGAGCCGGGGCTGGGACCAGGCTGGCAGGGCTGGGAGTAGGTGCACTCAGTGTGTGGCTCACGGAGTGTTTCTTCTTCCACATGGCTCCAGTGAATGGACTCCAGCCCAGGGGCCTCTTTCCCCTTTCCCTCTGCCATCTCCCACCCTCTCCCCACAATCCAGTGTTCACTCCCACCTTCCCTTCCAGCTGCAAAGGAAAATAGCCTTACAGACCCTAGCCCGGAAACCCTGTTCCCTGGGGACGGCCGGTATGGGAACCCCAGTCTCGCCTAGTTTGAAACCCTACCTTTTTAGAAGGAGGGACAGGAGCAAAGCAGCCCCTTCCCCTCTAACTGTGGTGGCTCCAGCCTTCCGTGGCCTTGATCCCAGTTGGACAAGGACGGAGGTAAGGAATCTGAGGACCAAGCCCAGTGGTCTGGGAAGAGGGAGGTGGAAAGGAACCGGCCTGATGTGGGGATCCCCCTCCTCCCGACCCAACCCTTAGAGAAGCGACCAAATGCAGAGATGGGAGGAAGCTGGGTGGGAGGTCTGCTCTTGTAAATTACTTGAAGGTACTGACTCCGAGGCTGCTGTTGCCCACATAGGTGTGAGGGGAACACCGTCACTGCATTTGGGAGGGCAGTGGGTGGTGGGCGCCATAGGATCTGCCCCTGGTCCTCGCTCACTCCTGCTAGGCCCTTTCCCTGGGGGCATTCGGATGTCTGACTTTGCCACCAGGGAATTTGGGGAGAGCCTTCCCTCCCATCTCCATCCCTCACTCTGGGCACCCTCTCCAATTGCACTAAAGTAGCTGTTGTGCCAGTCTTACCCCCACATCAGAGGGGGGGTCCTCTGCTTCCAGTCTCCCCTTCTCCCCCCCGCCGCCTCCGCTCCCATCCCGGACAATCTCCTTATTCCCCCTTGTATTCTTGGATAACTCAGCTTTGTATGTGTGTGTTGAGGGGTGGGATGGGTTCCGGCTGCAGTGGGTTTGGCAGGAGTTTGGGAAGGGCTAAAGGAAAGATGGAGGATGAAGTCTCCTGCTCCCTTCCCTGGCTCCAAGCTCCAGAAGCCTGGCAGGGAGATGTCTACTCTCGCTGCCATGTGTCTTGCAGATGTGCCAAAATTCGGGGGGTGGGGTGGGGAAGGGGGTGCCTGGCAGAGCAGCCCCCAGGGTGGCTCTCTCAAAGCAATACAGTTCCTCTGCCTGGGGAATGGCAAGACAGGGGAGAGGGTTGGTGGGGCGGGGTGGGGGGAGGGGAAGTGAGGGGTCCCCATGTACAGCTGTGCATATTCAGGGGCATTCTCTGTCTGGTACCCGCTGTGGGCATTTATGTGTGTGTGACCCTCCCCTTCCCCATGCCCTGCATGCCTGTGATGCTGCAGATACCACCATCCTGTGTGCAGGTGTGTGCTGTGGGGCACAGAGGGCATGCCCATGTCCTGTCGCACCCTCCACCCTGTGACCCATGTACTCGGTTGTAGGAAGTAAAGAGAACTGAGCACAATTCACTGGATTCTAGTGAATCTTTATCTAAAGCAATGTTCCCATCCCTGCCCTTGCCTTGCCCTGGATCCACCTGTGGTGCTAGTGTTGGGGTTGGAGGGGGCGGGGTATTTCACGCTGGTGGGCAGCAATAAAGGGCTGGTCTGCTGAGATGCCTGCAGCCCCAGGGTGCTGAGGACGGCAGGAACAAGTGGGGACCTTGGTGCATTTGCTCCTCCCCTTCCCCCTCCTCCCTGGGCTAAAGCACAATGCTCTCCCTGCAGATTGATGTACCCTGCGCCCTCCAGGCCCCCTACTCATGTCCTTCCCCCAAGCCTGCTTTGAAACCCTCCCACTGCAACCTGGTTTTCTATGCTGTTTTGGTGCAAGTACAACTGTCGTAGTCATGGCTTTGGGATGGGTTCTGTTTATTAAAATCCTATTGCTCCTACTGGCCCTGTGTCCCGCCTCCATTCCTGTAGCTGGGCAGTGGTGGGAAGAGGGGCACCCTGGACCCCTCCCCGCCGCCCCATCAGTCGTCAGAGACCAGGGGCAACAGGTGCTCCTCCAGCAGGGTTATAGTGAGCATGAGGCCGCCCCCCAGTAGCAGCCCCAGCCCCTGCAGCAGCACGTGGGGTGTGGGAAGGGGCTCGGGAGGACGCAGCAGGGCCGGGAGCTGGAAGGAAAGAAGACAGTCATGCTTCTAGCCTTGTCTGGGACCTCTCAACACTAGAAGAAGTGGGTGGTCGGCTTCAGCAGCCCCCGCCCCTTGCTTCTCTTAGGAGTTTATGGTTAACACCCTGCCCTTGTGGTCACCCCCACCCAAGGTGAGGGACTCAGTATTCCCTCCCCTACACACATACACACACACACACGCACACATACCCCACCCCCCTGTTTCTCTGATTCTCTGCCCTACCCCACACCTCTCACCATGTCCACCAGTGCCACATAGAGAAAGACCCCGGCTGTGACTCCAAACACCCAGGGAGTGAGGGGCATGGGGCCCACGCTGAGCCCCACACCCAGGGCTGCACCCCCCAGGCCCAGGGCTCCAGAAACGAGGCTTAGCAACAGCAGGCGCCGAAAAGATAGCCCTGCCTGAAGTAGCACTGCAAAGTCACCTGTGAGAGAAAGCAAACAAGGGGAGGGGATGAGCCCGCAGCCACTGCCCCTCTGGCCCCCTCCTCCATGCCTCCCCCTGCTTTGTGCTGTTCCTACCCAGTTCATGGGGCAGCTCGTGGCAGAAGACTGCAAGGGTGGTGCTGAGGCCGCTGGAGAAGCTGGCAGAGAAGGCAGCCCCTGGGATGGGGAGCAGGTAAGAAGAAGCCTCCCCGGGACAGGTGTTTGCACACCTGGCCCAGTCTTCCCGTCGTGCTCTTCTTGGCTGCCCTTCACTGGCCCCAGCTGGTAGGCAACCAGGGAGCCCCAGCCTCCCACTGCCCCCTCCTCTCGCACCTATGGCCAGGCCATCTGTGAGGTTATGCAGGCCGTCTCCCAAGAGAACCATCCATGTGATGCTGGCACCAGTGCCACCCTGGCATCCGTGACTGTGGCCTTGGTGCCCAGTAGGGGCTGGGGCTCGTGAAGGCTGCTTGTCCCACTCCCTCTGGTCCTGAACCCCTGGCTCTGCAGGAAGAAGGATGGAGACAGATGCTGGTGGCTGTACCAGAAGGGCTGTAAGCTGGGAGTTGACCCCTTGTTCCATGTGCTAGTCACCTGGAGCTGCCTGTAGTGGCTGAAGGGCCCTCCCACAGCCATCCTCTGGGTCCAGGGGCGGTGCGCCAAAATCCCTTCGCTTCTGCCTGCAGCATCTCTGCAATAGGACAGTAGCCCTCCTGGTGACCAAGGCCAAGCTACCACCTGGACCTCTACCCTCTGCTCGGCTGGGCAACTCTGTTTCTTGTTGACTTGAAATTGAGGGAGGAGGCCACTCGGCTGCAAGTCCTAAGTCTGGGCTACAGAGTGCCTAGCTGCCCTGTTCAGTGCTGCACAATCACACAAACCTCAGAGAGCCAGGAGCACCTGCTGGCCTGTTGTCCTGCCAGTTCCTTGCCAGGATCCTGGTCTCTGCAGTTGCAGGAGGAAGGGGTGTTACTCACTGTCTGGAGTCCGCTGCGTCGCAAGATCCCTAGCATGTTCTCCAGCACAAACAGCAGGAGGAGGCCTCCCAGCACCGACAGCCCCGGACCCGGATCCTCCTCTGGTCGCCCACCAGGTCCTGTGTGCAGCCCTTCTTGTGCCTGACAGAGAGGAGATCAGAGAAGCCCCTGCCCTCGGCAGTGCCGCTCCCTTCCCACCACTCCGCCAATCCACATGGGAGGTGGCAAGTCTTCCACCCTGCCTGCTGCCAGGCAGCCATCTCTGATCCAAGCCTAGAGCTGGCGAGTGGGACCAGGAGTAACAGAAAGGGGGAGGGGGAGCGCAGTCCTATGGCTGGGAATTCCGTGGATCCGTGGAGGTCAGCTGCCCCTGGAGGCAAGGATCACAGGGAGAGTCCTCACGTACATGTGGCAACAGGTGAAGCAATGCATCCCCACAAAGAGTGCCCACGGCCAGGGCCCCCAGGAAGCCGAGCAGGGGTCGCAAGAGACGAGGTCCCAGGAGCCGCAGCAGCAACAGGGAGAGGGGAGCAGGGAGGCTGAGCAGCAGGACTGCCAGGGCACTATGAAGCAGGGCTGGAAAAATCAGAGCCTGAGTTAGGCCAGGATTGCAGGGAGTGCCCTCCCCTCCAGAGGCCAGGTGGGGGCAGGGCTGTACTTTGAGGAGACCCATTCCCTAACAAGCCTCAGGGTACAACCCACACCTCCTCACCCACTGACCAGACAGTAGGTCCACCGAGGGGGCTGGGGTTGGGGCTTGGATGCAGACGCGGCTGTCAATCTGATACAACAGAGCTGGGCACAGCAAAGCGAACTGACGAGGAGTCAGAGCAGCAGCTGGGCTCAGGCCAAAGTTGACCAGCAGCTGGGAGCCATTGAGACACTAGGGGAGTTGAGTATAGGGTCATGCATTGGGAATCCCTGGAACACAACTCAGTTATTCCAAGTCCATCCTTCCACTGCAGGCACCCCTGGGGCTCTCCAGAGTCCCCCTCACTGTCACTGCAACTGGCAGGTACAGTAGGAGCTAGAGGCAGGAATAACTTGGACTCCTTGTGGGTTTATTATTGGTGGCCTCTGAAGCCAATGCAAATTTTGATTCAGGCAAATTGTGGGTCAGCAAGCACTGCTGCCATCCTTCCCCGTGCTCCCCGTTCCTTTATCACTTTGTCAATGTGGTCAAGGAGCTTGTTGGGCCACTGGAAGGGAGAGGAATCCGCAGTGCCACCCAGCCTGCCTCTGGATGATCCCAACAGGGATTCAGCCTGAGCCTGTTCAGGGCCAGACAGCCTTGTCTGCCCTTTGATGTTTGTGGAATAAGTTCACCATCTTTTTGGATGCAGACAGCCATTCACTCCCTGCAGGTCTCCAGCCAACTGTCCCTACCTCCTTCCCTGGGCTGCCTCTCTGGATCCTCTCACTTGCCAAGGCTGTTCTCTAAACCGGGCTCTTGGGGCGTGGGCTCACCTTTTGTGAGCACTACACCAGAGGCCATGTTGGGATTTTTTTTTCTTTTTTTCCTTCTTTCTTATTCTTTTTTTTTGGGGGGGGGAGGGGTTCTATTCCATTATTGGCTCTTTAAATATTTTGAGCCATCTAACCCCTGGGTCCTTCCCCTCTCTAGGGCCTTCCACTCACATCCTCATTCAGGTGATCAGCCAATGAGTGGTCCAACAGCAACAGCCTGTGAAAGAGGTCCAGGCCAGAGGAGGCTGGTCCGGGGGCTTGGTGGGGATTCTGGGACTCTTTCAGGTCACCCCACTCTGAGGGGCCCAGGGGCATCCCAGCCCAGACATCCACACTCAGCTCAGGGTCCTGGGGCCTAGAAGGGAAAGGAGAGCAGTCAGGTCTGCTGAGCCAGGTACTCCCAGGTCCCTATGGGGAGGGGGATGGCTGAGAAAGGTCCTGTTCTTGTTCTGGAGGGCTCCAGGAGTGCAAGAAGACAAAGGTGGACAGCTCAGGATCACTGCATGCTGGGAGACGGAGGCAGAATTAGGAGAAGGCAAGATGGGCCTTGAAGAGTCTAGGGCAGATGAATTCTGGAGAATGTCATTCCAGGGATCTCCTTTTAGGAGACTGGGACCGGAGACCTGAGGTAAGCATTGGGAAGTTGGGGGCTGTGGTATTTGAGGATGGAGGAGGTCATACCTGTGTGTGGCATTGTCTGCAGCTGGGTGTAGCACACGACTGGGAGGCCCATGGTGTCCCAGGTGAAGCCCCTGTACTCGGCCTAGCCCCAAACTGTGGAGAAGGCGGCCCAGGCCCCCTGCGGTTAGCGTCCCATTCTCTCCATATAGGCCAAACAATTGGGTGAGGTAGTGGTTCTGCTCCTGTTCCGCAGGGCCCAGATTAGGGATGGAGCCCCCTACCCAGCCCAGGAGCATCCCGACACACAGACCAGACAGCAGGTGGCTCACAAGGGGCCCCATCACCCCAGGGTCAGGTGGAAGGGACTGGAAGCTCCAGTTTCAGTGTCTATTAGTTCCGGCACATCCTAAGGACTGTGACCTAGAAAAAAAAGGGGGCAGGGTGGAGACCCTTGCTCCTGACCCAGCCTGAGTCCAGTAGCAGTAGCAGTAGCTGGTCCCTGTTCTCTGTCTTCCCTCTGCATTGCCTCCTTCTAAAGCAGGCTCATTGCCAGCTCCTGGACTAACTCCCTGACCCAGAGCTCTCCCCACAGCAACTCCACATGCACCCAGGTTCTTAAACTCCACCCTTCCAGTCCCTTCCAGGCCCCAGGGTCTCACCCTACCGCCTCTCACAGAGAGCTGTCACCTCGGGCCTTGTGGGTTTAAGAGGCTCCTGAGTCAGGGAGGGGAACCTCAGGAGCAGCCTCCTTCCACCCAGATGTCCAGCTGGAGCAGAGGCCACGTCATACACAGGCCGAGCTGGCTGGAACAGGTCCCCTCTCCTAGCCCACCTGCCTCTAGGTGAGACTGGAGTGGGGCCAGTGTTGGGAGGTTCAAGTGGAGAGGAGTTAATGGTTCACTGGGCTCTGCGGTGAGGGTCAAAGGCCAGTCTGCTGGGCCCCTGAGTGTGAGGGGGTACTCCCCTCGGCCTCTGGAAAAGCCATATGGTTAAGAACCTAGGTCCAGTGGGGGTGTCTTCCCCTAAGTAATTCACCCTGCCTGTATCACAGTTGGCACCATTTTAGGCTTTGCTTGCATATAGGTGGACTCCTATTCTTACCTCCCTTACATCTCGCATTAAATTACATCTCTAGCCCCAAGTTCCCTAGAAAAGTTGGAGCTAGGCATCCCTAAGCAGGAGCAGGTGTGGGAATTGGGGCATGGTAGGTTCAGTGGTAACCCCAGATGCATGAGGGCAAAACACTGTCCTAGCAGTTCCTCACCTTAGCAAGGAGAGGAGCCAGCGCCCCGACCCAGAAAGGGGAAGCCCTGAGGGGTGGCAAGGGTTGCAGTGATATCAAATACCTGGGTGCCCCTCAGATGCCTGACCTGGCTTAAAATCAGAGAAATGAAGTCTGATTGGGAAGAGGGGGTCGGGGTTGGTATTACCTGGCAGCGGGAGGCAGGAGGCACGCCCAGAGGAAGGGGGACCCAGCCTTCTGTGCAGGCAGGCGAGCAAGGGTCACCTGCAGAGAGGGGGCGGGGAAGGGCAGGACCTTAAAGGGGCAGGCCTGATTTGCCTTGGTGGACTAGCCTGTAACCCAATTCCCTTCTGCCTCCTAGGGAAGGGCCACATTCCCCTAGATGCACAGCTGCTAATCAGTCCCTTTTCCCACAAAAGACAAAGGAGTCCAGTGGAGAGTAGTAGCCTTTATTAGGGAGGAGGGGTTTCAATGAGTGCCCCCACCACACCCAGTACAAATGCACTGTTGATTCTATGCTGGGAAGTTAGGCAGGAGTCCTGCACACAGGGCCAGTAGGACTGAGGGGTGTTTAAGGCCACTGCTCACTGCCTGGGGCAGTGAAGTCCAGTGGCTACAATTCTGCTACCTGGCCCCATCCATCCCCAAGCCACTGCCTGAAGAGAACTCTCTGGTTCTTTTGCAGGTGCTAGGGTCACGTTGGGTGGTGGCGGCAAGAGAGGACAAGTGTCTTGCTATCTCTTGCTGCTCCTGCGGGTTTCTTTGCCGTTACTGACGGGGTTGCTGGAGGGGCCAGGAGTGCCGGCAGGTGTGTGATTGGGCTGGCTTCGGGTGATGCGGGTGCTGGGGGGGTGGGAAGGAGTGTGAGGGGCATGTGGCCCGCCACTGGGACCCGAGGGGGTACTCAGTCCATTGCCGTTCTGGTTCTCAGAGGCTGCTTTTGGGAGAAGAAAAAACACGGGGATTAGTATTCAGGAGTGGATTAGTGAGCCCCAAGTCCTGTGAGCACAGAGCATGCCAAGCACAGCTGGAAGCTGATGCCAGCCAGACACAGGGCAGAAGGATGCGACTTGTGAGCACGAATGCAGCCCTGGAGGGAAGTCCAGTAATCCTTTTGGAAGGAGCTCTGAACCACAGGTATATATTTTTTCTCTCTTATTTATCGCAGAAGGCAGATTTAGAATGAGCTGTTTACTTCTAGGTTCAAGAACATTTGACAAAATATCCCTTGATTGCAGGTGCTGTGGTTTCTGTGTTTAGCTGTTACTTGCCATCTCCTATTAGAGCGCTGGTTCGAGATCTGGCTCCTCCACTTCTGATCTAGATTTCTGTTAGTATGCCTGGGAAGCAGCAGGTGATGCAAGTACTTGAGTCTCTGCCATCCATGTGGGAGACAGGAATGGAGTTCCTGGCCCAATCCTGCTCAGTGCTGCCATTTAGGGAGTGAATCAGCCAATGGAAATTCTCTCTTCATCTCTGTCACTCTGTCTTTCAAATCAATAAATACATATCTTTGTAAAGATTCCCTTTTAGGGCCCAGCGCCATGGCCTAGCAGCTAAATTCTTGCCTTGAACACACCGGGATCCCATATGGGTGCTGGTTCTAATTCTGGCGGCCCCGCTTCCCATTCAGCTTCCTGCTTGTGGCCTGGGAAAACAGTCGAGGACAGCCCAAAGCATTAGGACCCTGCACCCATGTGGGAGACCCGGAAGAAGGTCCTGGCTCCTGGCTTTGGACTGGCACAGCACCAGCCTTTGCGGTCACTTGGGGAGTGAGTCATCGGACAGTGGATCTTCCTCTCTGTCTCTCCTCTTCTCTATATATATCTGACTTTGCAATAAAAATAAATAACTCTTAAAAAAAATTCCCTTTTATGTGGCCAGCATTGCAGTATAGCAGGTAAAGATGCCACTGGCATTGCCAGCATCCCATATAAGCACAGGATCGTGTCCCAGCTGTTCCACTTTTGATCTAGCTTCCTGCTGATAAATCTGGTGGTGGGTGGCAGCAGAAGACAAGCCCAAGTGTTTGGGCCTCTGCACCCACACAGGAGACCCGGAAAGAGCTTCTGGCCGTTGGTTTTGGTCTGACCCAGCTCTGGCTGTTGTGGCCAAGTAGAAAGTAAACCAGTGCACTGGAATTCTGTCTCTCCCTCTCTCCATAACTCTGCATTTCAAATCATTTTTAAAACATTCCCTTTTACTAACAATGATATTTTTAAAAAAGTGTGGTAAGGGGAAGAACATGAAGTCTCTATGCCAAAATGTAAAGTGGAAGCCTGGGCCTTTGGCACAGTGGCTGCAGTCAGTGCCATATTAGGATGGCATTCTGGCTCCTGACTTTGGCCTACCCTACTTGTGTTTGCTGTGGGCATTTGAGGTGAAGCAGCAGATGGAAGATCTCTGTCTCTGTAATAAAGTAAAAATGAGTTACATTTATTCATTTTTATTTGAAAAGCAGAGTTACAGGGGAAAGGAGACAGAAATCTTCTATTCTTTGGTTCACTCCCACCAAATGGATGCAATGGCCAGAGCTGGGCTGGCCCAAAGCTAGGAGCCAAGAGCTTCTTTTGGGGCTCCAACATGGGTGCAGGGGCCCAAGGACTTAAGGCCATCTTTTTGCTGCTTTCACAGGTGCATTAGCAGGGAGTTGGATTGGAAGTGGAGCAGCCAGGACTCTAATCTATGCCCACTGGGGATGCCAGAAACAGCACCAGCACCAGCCTATGTTGTATTTCTTGAAACACAGTAAATGTTGTATAAATGTTGGTCACGTGAAGGCAGAATCCTGCCTCTCACGGGTATTAGGGCACTATGAACCTTAAATGGCACAGAAGTTATGGGCCATGAGTTTCAAACCATATCCCTTTGGAAACTTGATGCTGTACTATTACCCTAAAAAATATCTTCAGTCAAAAGAGAAGACTACAGGGCAGAGCAGTAGCTAAACAGGCTAATCCTCCACTTGCCAGTGCTGATGTCTCATGTGGGCATTGGTTTGTGTCCTGGCTGCTCTACTTCCCATTTTGCTCTCTGCTTAGGGTCTGGGAAAACAGTAAAGGATGCCAAGAGCCTTGAGACCCTGAACCCAGGTGGGAGACCTGGAAGAAGCTCCTAGCTCCTGACTTTGGATCAACTCAGCTCTGGCCATTGCAGCCATTTGGGGAGTGAACAAGTGGATAGAAAATCTTTCTGTCTTCTCTAAAGATGCATTTCCAGCTTAAAAAGAAAAAAAAAATCTTAAAAACAAAACAAACAAAATTAATGTCCTTTCCTCAACTCGCATCTGTTGGCAGATGACAGAGTGGATAAATATGGGATGCTGGGGCAATAAATAAACAAGTACTAAAAAGTACTTTTGCAAATGATACAACCTGAAAATACAAAGCGGTTATATTTTCTGGTGGAAACATGGATATGAATTTTTGTAGTGAAATAACGTTAGATTGTGGTTTTTATCATCCTGGCTACTCTTGAAGCCAGAACCAATAAAAAATAAATGCAAACTAAATCAGCTTTATGTTTGAATGGTAAATTTGTTTGAAATTATTGAAAACTATTGCCTAACCTAGCTTTATTACTGGTAACTGCTGCAATTACATTTTTATATAACATAGAAATTATTAAACAGTTGTTTGGAAAGTGAAAAAAAAAATAATAAAAAAAAAAATAAATGCAGACCATTGGCCAGTACTGTGCTATGACAGGTAAAGCCACCACCTGGAACCCACACATCCTTTATGGGAGCCAGTGAGTATCTTAGCTGCTCCACTTCCATTCCAGCTCCCTGCTTCTGGCCTGGGAAAGCAGCAGCAAATAAATGCTTGGGCCCCTACATCCACATGGGAGACCTGGAAGAGGCTCCTGGCTTCAGCCTGGCCCAGCCCTGGCCCTTGTGACCATCTGGGGAGTGATCCAACAGAACTCTCTCCCTGTTCGTCTTTAAAAAATAATAATAATCTTTTTTAAAAAAAAAGAAACATATATAATATGTTACTGCCTAATGGTGGTCCCTTAAGATTATAATGGAGCTGGGCCCGGTGGCGTGGCCTAGCGGCTAAAGTCCTCGCCTTGAACGCCCCAGGATCCCATATGGGCGCCGGTTCTAGAACTGGCAGCTCCACTTCCCATCCAGCTCCCTGCTTGTGGCCTGGGAAAGCAGTTGAGGACGGCCCAAAGCTTTGGGACCCTGCACCCACATGGGAGACCTGGAAGAGGTTCCTGGTTCCCGGCTTTGGATCGGCGCGCACCGGCCCACTGCGGCTCACTTGGGGAGTGAATCATCGGACGGAAGATCTTCCTCTCTGTCTCTCCTTCTCTCTGTATATCTGACTTTGCAATAAAATAAATAAACCTTTAAAAAAAAAAAAGATTATAATGGAGCTGAGAAATTAATGTTATTGCCTAGGGATCATGGCACCATGATAACATCACAGTACAGTGCAATACCAAGGTGCTTATATTGATGCTGCTGTAAACAGACCCACCATACGTATGTATCTCTATGACTGGCAGCACAGTGAATTTGTACTGTACAGTTGCATCAAAGACATAAGACCTGACAAGAGCAACTCTATTACTGTTTACATATTTTTATACCACACATTTTGTCATTATAGTCTCCTCCTAGGCAGAAAAAGTTCACCCTACACCTGCTTCAGACAGGTGCTTCAGGAGGCAACAACAGCCCACTGCTGTCATGGGAGATGGCCTCTGAAGGACTTCCCAGGGAAACAAAATGTTTAGGATGACAGGTGTTTGGCCTAGTAGTTGAAATGCCAGTTAAGACACTCACACTGCATGTCAGAGTACCTGGGTTTGAGTCCCGGCTCTGTTTCTGTTCCTAGCTTTCTGTTAATATAGACCCTGGGAAGTAGTAGGGGTAAATGCCTTCTGCCGTAGTGGGAAGCCTGGATTGAGTTCCCTGTCCCCAGCTTTAGCCTGGCACAGCCTCAGCCTCTGTGGGCATTTCGGGAGCTGTCTTCTTTCTCTGATTCTCAAAAAAAAATTTTAAAGGCTATATTCCCTAGCTTAAGAGGATAGTAGGCAACAGCATTTGGGTTTGTGCAAATACACTCCTGTGATGTTCCCATGACAAAAATCTCACCTACTGATGTGTTTCTCAGAGTATGCCATTGTCAAGTGACTTGTGACTACATGCTTAAATATACATTATAATGATCCTGGCACGGTGGCCTAGTGGCTAAATCCTCACCTTGCATGTGCCAGGATCCCATATGGGCGCCGATTCGTCTCCCGGAGGCCCTACTTCCCATCCAGCTCCCTGCTTGTGGCCTGGGAAAGCAGTCAGGGAGACCCAAAGCCTTGGGACCCTTTGCTCCTTAGGAGACCCAGAAGAAGCTCCTGGCTCCTGGCTTTGGATGGGCTCAGCTCCAGCCATTGTGATCACTTGGGGAGTGGATCAGCAGAGGGAAGATCTTTCTCTTAGTTTCTCCTCCTCTCTGTATATCTGACTTTCCAATAAAAATAAATAAATCTTAAAAAAAAATATATGGGCCCGGCGGCGTGGCCTAGCGGCTAAAGTCCTCGCCTTGAAAGCCCCAGGATCCCATATGGGCGCCGGTTCTAATCCCGGCAGCTCCACTTCCCATCCAGCTCCCTGCTTGTGGCCTGGGAAAGCAGTTGAGGACGGCCCAATGCATTGGGACACTGCACCCACGTGGGAGACCCAGAAGAGGTTCCAGGTTCCCGGCTTCGGATCGGCGCACATCGGCCCGTTGCGGCTCACTTGGGGAGTGAATCATCAGACGGAAGATCTTCCTCTCTGTCTCTCCTCCTCTGTGTATATCTGGCTGTAATAAAAATGATTAAATCTTTAAAAAAAATAATATTATATGTATATATATACATATGTACACACAGATATATATATCAACTTCTGGGCCCGGCGCCGTGGCCTAGAGGCTAAATCCTCATCTTGAACACGCCCGGGATCCCATATGGGCGCCGGTTCTAATCCCGGCAGCTCCACTTCCCATCCAGTTCCCTGCTTGTGGCCTGGGAAGGCAGTCGAGGACGGCTCAATGCTTTGGGATCCTGCACCTGTGTGGGAGACCTAGAAGAAGCTCCTGGCTCCTGGCTTTGAATCGGTGCAGCACTGGCTGTTGTGGTCACTTGGGACACAAGATCTTTCTCTCTGTTTCTCCTCCTCTCTGTATATCTGACTTTGTAATGAATAATAAAATAAATCTTAAATATATATATATACACATATATATGTATAGCAACTTCTTTCTTTTTTTAGATTTATTTATTTTTATTGGAAAAGCAAATCGGATGTACAGAGAGAAGGAGAGACAGAGAAAGATCCTCCATCTGCTGGCTCATTCCCCAGGTGGCAGCAATAGCCGGAGCCAAGGTGATCTGAAGCCAGGAGCCAGCAGCCTCCTCAGCATAGGGTCTAAGGCTTTGGGCCATTCTCTACTGCTCTCCCAGGTCATAAGCAGAGAGCTGGATGGGAAGTAAAGCAGCTAGGACTAGAACAGGCACACATATGGGATCTTAGCCTGCAAGGCCACTGAGCCATTGCTCTGGGCCCAACAGTAAGACATTTTAGTCTTTATGCAGTTCCTTCAAAGTTCACGAAAAACAGAATTAAAAGGTATTTTAATTTATTTGGTACAGGTTTATTTTAGTACAGAATGTTTTAAAATACATGCAGTTCTTTTCATCATTTATACTTTCCATGAACTTTTTAAAGACTGCTTGAATGAATATATTAAAAAAACTTTTCAATTAATTTTTAATTAATTTACAATTTTATCTTTACCTTATATGAAAGGCAGAGAGACAGATATGTTCTGTCTGCTGGTTCACTCCACAAATGCCTACAATGGCCAGGTTTGGGCCAGGTTGAAGCTAGGAGTCTAGAACTCCATCCTGTCTCCCATGTGGGTGGTAGGGATCCAAGTATCTAGGCCTTTAGCACAGTGCACATTTCTTATTTGTTTATTTATTTGTAAATATTTATTTATTTATTTGAAAGGCACAGTGACAGAAAGAGAATAATCTTCCATTTGCTAGTTCACTCCCCAAATGGCTGCAATGGCCAGAATTGAGCTAATCCATAGCTGGGAGCCAGGAGTTTCTTCTGAGTCTCCAATGTGGGTGCAGGGTCGCAAGGATTTGGGCCATCCTCCACTGCTTTCCCAGCCCTCAGCAGGGAGCTGGATGGGAAGTAGAGCAGCAGGGGGAAAAATTGGTACCCATATGGTATGCTCGTACTGCAAACAGAGGCTCAGCCCCCTTTGTACAGTGCCTGCCCACCTATAACTTTATTAAAAAACAAGTGGGTGCCCTGGAGCGATAGCATAGTAGTCAAAATCCTCGCCTTGAATGTGCCAGGATCCCATATGGGTGCCGGTTCTAATCCTGGCAGCCCCACTTCCTATCCAGCTCCCTGCTTGTGGCCTGGGAAAGCAGTTAAGGATGACCCAAGGCTTTGGGACCCTGCTCCTGCATGGGAGACCTGTAAGAGGCTTCTGGCTTGGGGTTTTCCTCTCTTAGCTTTTCCTCCTGCCACTATGGCAGGGGACTAGGGTTTTTCTCTCTTGCCTTTCCCCCTGCCACTATGGCAGAGGATCTCGAGGCCCCCTCCCATCACTGGGATGGGAGTCTACTTTCTCAACTTTTTCTAATAAATCTTACTTTAAAACTAAAAAAAAAAAAAAAAAAAGAAAAAGAGGCTTCTGGCTTCAGATTGGCTCAGCTCCAGCTGTTTTGGCCACTTGGGGAGTGAACCATCAAAGGGAAGATCTTCCTCTTTGTCTCTCCTCCTCTCTGTATATCTGCCTTTCCAATAAAAATAAATAAATCTTAAACAAACAAACAAATAAAACAAGTGGAGCTGAGATGCTGACCCTGCACTCAAGTATGGGTTGTAAACATTCCCAATAGCATTCACTTTTTTTTTAAGGTTCATATGAAAGGCAGAGTTGAGAGAGTGAAGGAGAGATCCTCCAATCCTTCATCCACTGGTTCATTTCCTAAATAACTGCCAAAACCTGAATCAAGCTACAGGCATGAGCAGGGAACTCCCCACATGGGTGGCAGGGGCTCAAGCACTCTGGCCAACCTCTTCTTCTTTTCCCCAGGTGCATTAGCAGCAAGCTGGATCTGAAGTAGACTAGCCAGGACTTGAACCAACACTTACAGGGCATGCTGGTACAAAGTGCCACATGTGTGCATGTGCCACTGCTGTGCCACATGCCTGCCCCATGTAGAGGAATTTACAAAAATATCTTCACTAGGGCACATGGACGCCTGTTGGTCCTATTACTCACTTGCCACATGGTAGAGAAGACATCCCCCACTCCTTTGTGTGGTATTGGCAAAAGCATGCTCAAGCTCTAACCAAGAAGGAAACAGTTCCTGAATCTTTTTGCCACACGGATTTGCGCAAGGTATCAATAACTGGGGAAATGAAAAAATTGTGGGACTTCTATTGGCTATATAAGGAGTACACAACAAGATATTTGGAAAAGAGGAACATGCATATTGCCAGACTGGAGGACGGGTGAGGGTAGGGGTGCTAGGAGTGGGAGGCCCAGTGGATGGAAAGGGAACAGATTTACCTGGAGAAGCGGCAGGGGGACCTGTGGGGGGCTGGGAGGCCGGGGGGCAACTGTCATTCTGCACCTGCAGGCACACAGGACACACAGTCAGTCTCTGCTCCATCCTGAGCTTGCTGGCCTGGCCCTCCTTGCCTCCCTCCCCCCTCCCCACTGGGATGTCCACAGTGCTCACTGCCTTGTTGGGTGCCTGCTGGGTGCCGTACTCCGGGTTGGGCTCACTGAAGTTAGGGACCTCTGAATAAACCATGCAGAACCTGCAAGGTGAGGCAGCAGCCCAGGGCTAGGAGCCATCCTCTGGACCACCCCTCAAGGCCTCAGACCTGACCAGGTCTGGACACAAGGTGGGGGTGCTGCTTCCTCGCCCCTCACCCATGCTTCCCCCATTGGAGCTGCCATTCCTTCACCACCATCATCACCCCATCACGATGGCACTTACTCTCCAATCTTCTGCAGATCACCCCCACGACCAGTGTACAGCGTCAGGCAACCTTTGAACACGGAGGCGTACCTGCAGGGATGTGATGGCAGGGGCAACCGGTGGGAATCAAAGAATTCTGCCAGTCAGAGGGACCCTCAGCCTCTGTCCCCTCCTGCCCACCATGGCCCTTGGATAATGTGGGGTCAGTAGTCAGCTTACCCCTTGGTGAGTCGGATAATGTCCCCAGGCTGGATCAGGTTGCCCACGTCGTCCCAGACGGAGATGTTGATGCTGCCCGTTTTGTCCGCCACCTTGCAGGTCCGCACCTCGTGGCCGTCCTTTGTCTTGGTCACTCGGCCTGAAGGAGGACAGCATTGCAAGTGGTCATCTGGATGGGAGTGGTGTGGTTCACAAGGATGAGGAGGGGATAGGGCACGAAGGGGCCAGCACCATGGAGAGGGCTCTGAGTGGAAAAGAGCCCCGCGTGGATCCGGCAATAAGCGTTAGCAGTGTGGTGGAGGGCGCAGCTGGCCATTGCACTTCCCCTCCAAACCCTGGCAAGTTCAGCACAGAGACCGCAGGACGCCCCCTCCCCCACGTCCTCCATAGAGCCCGAGGTGCCCAAGCCACCTGTCTCCAGAACAATGAAGATGAGGTTCAGGTTCTTGAGGCCGGGCTTTATATCCTTCACGAAGGTCTCAGTCGTCATGCTGCCAGGACCTCGGCACCCCCCTGGAGAGGGGAACGGGGATGGATGGAAGGCAGGGGCTCAAGGCTCGGAGCCCTGGGCTCCAAGCTCCACTCCCCTAGGTCTAAACATCATGCCCAGTGGGGATCAGGCGGCCTCAGCCTCTCCAGCAACTTCCCCCGGGGTGGGGAGTGGGGAGGACCCTCCAATCCTAAAATCAGAACCTGGGCGTCTCCCCGCCGGGATGATCTCTCAATGACTGTACTCCCCGAACTTGGGGCCCACAGAGATGAAGCTCGGCGAGCCCGGTGCCGCGGCGCGACAAGCAATCAGCCTCGCCAAGCCTTCCAGAACGCTGCTCGGGACGACCGGGGATTCGGCCCATCCGCTCCCCGCCCCCACAGCCCCGCAGCACCCACCCACAGCCAGCAGGCCCGCCGTGTGCGCCGCGGAGCCGCCCGCAGGGGGAGCCACGGGCCCCGCAGCCGCCGCCGGATGCAGCCCGGTGGAACGCGGGAGCCGGACACTTCCGGAAGTTTCCTTGCAAACCAATCAGCACCGGGAAGGCGTGCCCCGCCCTTTCCGTATCAGCCAATCGGGACCCGAGACTCCCGAGCCGCCCAAGGGGCTAGGTTCAGGGATTAAAGGAGCCTTTGGAGCGGGCTGGCTGCGCCTGGGGCAGGTGGGCCAGCAGGGGGCGTCCTGCGCCCCAGTTTTCCCTGACTTGGCTGTTAGAATGTTCTTGGGCTCGGCGGACTGGGGTGAGGGAGAAGGGATCAAGGGCTTGGGAGTCTCGCCGATCAAGCTTCATTCCAGGCACTTACAATTCTTTAAATTGATTTTTAATGATTTATTTATTTGCAAATCAGAGTTACAGAGAGATTTTTCCATCAGCTGGTCCATTTCCCCAAATGGCTTCAACAGTTGGAGCAGGATCAGGCTGAAGTCAGAGCCAGGAGCCACAAGTTTGCTGGGGTCTCCCACAGAACTGGCAGGGACCCAAGCCCTAGACTATCATCCACCGTCTTCGCAGGTGCATTAGCAGAAACCTGACTGGGAAATGGAAAAGCCAGGACTTGAAGTACTGTTCGTGTAGGCAGCAGCTGAACGTTATGCCACTGTGCAGTCCCTGCAACTCTTCCCAGTTCTGTTGATAAGGGAGAACAAATACAGCAGTTCCCATTTCCTGCTCTTCTCTCACTGCCATCTTTAGTTTTGATTTGTGGATCTCATCTTTTTGGGCAATGGGGTCTTCATGTTAAACTCGACTTCCACCTTGTTTGGTCAGGGACCTTGGAGAGAAAGTGGCATGCAGACCCACACCCCCTTTGCAGGAAATGGAGCCCTGAGCAAAGAGCATTAGTCCCTCTCTGAGATCACAAGGCACCTGTCAGCCAACTAAATCTAGCTAGTTCTGTTAACTCTTACAAGCCAAATGTATGAAGACTAAATGTGCACTAAAACACCGGATTCACCTCAGAGGTCGGGTCACTGTCACGCCGGGGATGGTCTAGCTAACCGCTCAGCTAACCTCCGAGCGCTTCGGGCCCCGCTTCTCTTCCCTCCGAGCCCATGCGCCTTCTCTCGCGCGGCACCCTAAGAAAATCAACCTGCATCCCAGTGAGAGGGAATTTTTTTTTTCCCTTCTAAATGTCTTCAAGGGATCCCCCACCCACCGTGGACACACAGCAGGGCTGCGGCAGCCAGCGAGGAGGATTATCGACGGCGCAGCCCAGATCAAAGCCTTGCGGTCGGACACGCCCCGCTCCCCGCCAACGGCCGGCTCGAGGCAGCGTCCCTTCCCAGGGCTCTGAGTCACGGGGTCAGGAGGCACAGGAGGCCGCCCGCGGCTCTGGGAACACAGGGAGGCTCAGGTCTCCCCGCCCCCGCTCCGAGGGACCGGCCCGAGCGCCGCGTCCCGGGACTGCCATCAGCCCTGGGGGAAAGAACATAGAGTTCTCCCTCCCGAAAGGCTAGCTAGTCCCGGCTGGGATCACCAAGACTTCCGGCCTAGAGCGGAGGCCGGCCTCGCCCGCGTACCTCCTCGTTGGCTGCTCGCGGCCTCCCTCGGTCTCCGTCTGAGGCCAGCCAGGAGGCGGAGTTTGGTGACGAGCTTCCGGCAGGTTGCGTAGCAGCGGTGGGCCGGGCAAAGGCTCAGTCTGAGACATCGACGAGTGGTCGGATCCTTCTTCCCACCTCCTTCCCCTTTCCCTCTGGGGAAAGGCTGGGGCCAGGCACCCGGGGCTGCGCCGTGGCCCGCTGCGGCCTCAGTTCCAGTCAGGCCGGGCCTGCGGAGAGTCCAGACTCCGCTTCCAGGGCGGTGCGTACTGCGCCTGCGCGGGCTTCCCTCTTTAAAAAAAAAGAAGGGTGTGGGAGGGGAGGGGGGTGATGTCTCAGGGGTATGGAAGTGGGGGGTGCGCGAGGGTTCGAGATACCGGGGTTCGGGGGTGGAAAGAATGGGAATGAAATGAGAAATGGAGGCTGGAAGCGGCCCCGAGAAGGAGTTGGAGTTTGGGAAAGAGAGAGAGGGACTCTAGGAAAAGGTTCTTGGAGTAGGCGAGCCGGGAGGTGTGCAGGGCCTGAGGGAGGGGCGAGGGAGGACCTCGAGCTTCGCTGGAGAAGGCCTGGGCCGGCCATAGGACGGGGGCAGTGGGGGAGCAGCGGGGGTTTAACTGGCCAGTGGTGGGTCTGGAGGGGATGGCGGAAGCTTCCCTCTCGGGGGGGCCAGCCCGAGCTCCAAAAGGGACGGCGGAACCTGACCGTCCGCTCTGGAAGCGCCATGCTTGGCTCCTCTCCCATGCCTTGTGTTTGGCAGCCTTCGTCTTTTCCCCTTTGGTTCCTTTTCCGTTCCTCTTTCCCCTCCCACCCCGCCATGAAGGAATTTCACATTCCTCACATCCTTGCCAGCGCTTTGCAGCCCGGCCCCCCTCTTCACAGGCTTCACACACCCGGAAAACGGGACGCAGGGAAAATTGAGTGGGGGAGGTGGGAAGAGAAGGGGAGGGGGGTGGCCAGGAGGAGCGGAGAGCCGAGAAGGGCTGTGGACATTCCCCGTTAAAAAGCCGACTTCGTTTCAGCTGCTAGCAAACCAGGCTGGTTGTGCGTGAGGCCAGTATTGGCTGAGACTGAGCGGCGACAGTGTTTGCCCTTTCAGGTGCCCTGGGTTTTTAGGGGCTGTTGGGGCGCTGGCTGCTGGTCTCCCCCAGATAGCATTGGGGTGGGCTGGCTGGTGGGGTAAAGAAGTGATGCATTAGCGTTATGACCCGGTGTCGTCCCGTTGACTCAGTTTCCAGGCACAAAAAAAAAAAAGCAAAAGAAATCTGTTTCAGCTGGTTCCTGCCCCAGCCTTCAGTAGTCTTCCATTTGTGTGGTGATACCCTACCGGAGGGTAGCAGTATTCACACATTGTCTCATTTGATTTGCCTGACAATAAATAAGGTGGAGGGCAGGTGGCTTTTTCCCTGCTGGGCAGTTGGAGGTATTAAGAACTACAGTAGGGTTACCTGGCTGCTTTTCCTCACTACTGACCCTCTGCTCAGGTGAAAGCCCTGTTTTTGTTCTGACCAGTGGGGTCTTCCAGAAGGATTGTTTTTTCCCAATGTGCATGCCTCTTTGCTTTCTGTCACCGGGAGGAGACTGAGTGTAGCCAACAGCACTGACTCCTGGAAGTATTTCTTGGGGTTCAGGTGTATGTGCCTGTATGTTGAGAAACAGGATTTGTCTGAAAGTGTTGTGCCCTAGTGTGTAGAAGACTGGTGTTGCATTCTGGACCTACTGGCCTTCTGTATGACAGTTTGAGTCCCAAATATTTCCCTCCTTCCCCTCCAGCTCTGTGCTGATAAGCCTGGATAAGTGGCAGAAGATGCTGGTTAAAGTACTGGGCCCCCACCACCCACATGGGAAAACAGGTTGGAGACAGGGGCTCCTGTCTTCAACCTGCCCCAATCCTGGCTGGTGCAGACATTTGGGGAGCGAACCAGTGGAAGCAAAGATAACTTTCTCTACCTTCCTCCTCACCCTCTGCCTTTCAAAATAAATAACCTGAAAAAAAAAAGTTATGTCTGTACTGACATTCTTTAGCACGTGTTTAGGAAATAGTATTTTCACTTTGAAGGGTAAGAGCAAAATTGTTTTTATTTGAGATCCTTTAGAAAACATGAAAGTGTGCCACTGTGTGTAACGTGTGGGTCTGGGTATTGGGGAGCAACAGGTTCTGGGTCACTCCTGTTACTCATTTTGTGTGTATGCCAAAGAGAATATTCTTTCCACCTGCAGCATCTCCTTTTCCCTTCCTTGCTGCTGTTCTGTGCTCTGCCAGTTGTGTTTGCAGTTTCTGGTCCCGGCGGGTAACTTCCTGAGCCTGCAACCGCACTCAGCAGCCAGAGCACTCAGCACTGAAGCCTGCAGGCCTTGGTGTCGCTGTTTGCTCGCCAGCCGGCTAACTGCCAGCGCCTGGTCCATCCAGTCTCACAACCATGTACAGGGAGCCCTCCTGACTCACATCTCTCCTTGTTCTATGAATAGGGTGCTCCCGTGTGTGGCATCACGTCCATCCCTCTGGCCATGGGGCTTGTCACCAGGAAGGAGGACAAAGTCGGACAGTAGCCAACAAGATGGGTTACTTGGCACACCTCCCCAGTATCACGGAGTGGTGGCAGCAGGGGGTCGGAGCCCGGTGAGCAGGGCATCTGCCCCCGGACACGTGGAAGGTAAGGGACTTGGGTTTGGGAGCCATTCCGCTTGTCAGCCCTCTGCCAGCTAGGGATCCTCTGCCCCTGATAAACCTGGTTCCTAATACTTCTTTCTTTTTTTTTTTTTAAGATTTATTTATTTTTATTGCCAAGGCTGATCCCTGCCCGTTGTGACCTTTTAGAGAATGAACTGGCAGACGGAAGATCAGTCTGTCCCCCTCTCTATAACTCTGCCTTTCAAATAAAATCTTGGAGAAAAAAAAAACGGTAAAGTATTATAGAGACACCTGTGAGATCGCTTGCCACCTGATTTCTTGTCTAGGCTGAAGTTCCTATAAATCGTGTCGGTTTAGACTTGAAGGCTGTGTGGCTCTTTCCCTGGGTATGTGGTGGTTGATGGCAATGGAGCTGGAGTATGCTCTGTCTTTTGCCTCTTTGTGTAGGCAGGAAACAGAGGGGAGAGACACAATGGAAGAAAGAGTCTAGCACTTGATCTTTCATCATGGTACTTTGGGAAGTTCTGGCAGCATACCTGGACTCAAAAATATAAATCATGGATTTGAATGGTTTCTCCTAGCACAGATACATGTCTGCATGAGTGTATGTGGTTTATACTGCTGTACATGCACACTCAAAGAAGCCCAAGTGGACTCAGCGGAATGACTCAGTGGCTAAATCCTCACCTTGCATCCTATATGGGTGCCGGTTCGTATCCTGGCAGCTCCAATTCCCATCCAACTCCTTGCTTATGACCTGGGAAAAAGTAGAGGGTGGCCCAAAGCCTTGGTACCCTGCATCCGCATGGGAGACCTGGAAGAGGCTCCTTGCTTCAGATTGAATCAGTGCCGGTTCTTGGGAGCACTGAAGCATTGAGCCAATGGACAGATCAGGTTTGTGTATCTCTTTATCTCTGTAGATCGGACTTTCCAATAAAAATAAATAAATTGGACCTGTCGTGGTAGCCAGCGGCTAAAGTCCTCGCCTTGAATGCCCCAGGATCCCATATGCGCGCCGGTTCTAATACCTGCAGCTCCACTTCCCATCCAGCTTCCTGCTTGTGGCCTGGGAACGCAGCTGAGGACGGCCCAAAGCCGTCTGCACCTGCGTGGGAGACCTGGAGGAGGTTTCTGGATTTTTTTTTCCCTCAAGATTTATTATTTTTATGCGAAGTCAGTATTTTATTTTTATTACAAAGTCAGTATTTTATTTTTATTACAAAATCAGATATACACAGAGGAGGAGAGACAAAGAATATCTTCCGTCCGAAGATTCACTCTCCAAGTGACCGCAACAGCCGGTGCTATGCCAATCCAAAGCCAGAAGCCAGAAACTCCTCCAGGTCTACCACACGGGTACAGGATCCCAAAGCCTTGGGCCGTCCTCGACTGCTTTCCCAGGCCACAAGCAGGAAGCTGGATGGGAAGTGGAGCTGCCAGGATTAGAACCGGTGCCCATATGGGATCCTGGCACATTCAAGGAGAGGACTTTAGCCGCTAGGCTATGGTACCAGGCACAAGATTTGTCTATTTTTATTGGAAAGGCAGATCAAATTTATAGAGAAAAGGGGAGATAGAGAAATATCTTCCATCCATTAATTCACTCCCCACATGGCCACAATGGCTGGAACTGAGCTGATTCAGAGCCAGGAGCTTCTTCCAGGTCTCCCATGCGGGTGCAGGGTCCCATGGCTTTGGGCCATCCCATACTGCTTTCCCAGACCACAAGCAGGAAACTGGATTAGACAGGACACAAACCAGTGCCCATATGGGATCTTGACACTTACAAGGTGAGACGTATTCATTGAGCTATTGTGCCAGGCCCTCAGATACCTTGTGAAATACCATATCCTATTCTGTAACATAGAAATGTACACATGTAAATACACTGTGTTTCCCATGTACATGGCAGGAACCCCACTACTTGAGTCATCACCATTGCTTCGCAGTAGGAACTGGAGTCAGGAGCCTGAACCAGAAATTGAACTGTATTCTGCTTTGGACATGGACGTCTTAATGCTAGGTTAAGCTCCCACCCCCTCTTGAAATTTTGATGTTTCGTTTTTGCGTTTATGTGTGGATTATATATATATTCTTATTTATTTAAAGTTTTACTTACTTGAAAGGCAGAGTTACAGAAAGGGGGAGAGAGCTCTAGCGCTTCTGTCCTCTGGGTCACTCTGCAAATGACCTCAGAACTAGGGCTGGGCCAAACTGAAGCCAGGAGTCAGGAGCTTCATCCGAGTCTCCCCTGTGGGTGAAGGGAACCACTGAGTTCCTGTTAGCATGGAGCAGACCTAGAATTCCCCTAAACACATCACTCCAGGACACACTGACCATCAAGGTTCTTATCTAGTACAGAAGTAAATGATTCTTAGGTGATAAAACCTTGTAGAACCAGTTGGATCACTCCCCTTAAGTTAGTGAATTCTTTTTGGCTTTTACAGTGTAGTGGTTCAGTTTCAGTATTTGGTCTAACTGCTGACCAATTTCCTGCTGATCCATATCTTGGGAGGCAGTGCTGATGGCTCAGTTAATTGGGTTCCTGCTAGCCACATGGGAGACTAGACCTGCTGGTTCATTCCCCAAGTGGCTACAATGGCTAGAGCTGAGCAAATCTAAAAGCCAGGAGACCAGAGCTGCTTCTGGGTCTCCCTCACAGGTACAGGATCCAAAAGCCTTGGGCTCTCCTCCACCACTTTACCGGGACACAAGCAGGGAGCTGGAAGGGAAGTGGAACAGCCGAGACATGAACTGGTGCCCACCTGGGATCCTGGTGCATGCAAGGTGAGGACTTTAGGCGTTAGGCTATCACACCAGTCACTTGAATTTTTTTTGTCTTATTTATTGCCCCAGTGCAATAGCCTAGTGGCTCAGTCCTCGCATTGCATGTGCTAGGATGCCATACAGATGCTCATTTCTGTCCCAGCTGTTCCTCTTCCCATCCACTTCCCTGCTTATGACCTAGAAAGTTGGGTGAGGATGGCCCAAAATCTTGGGACCCTGCACCTGCTTAGGAAACCAGAAAGAGGACCCTGGTTCCAGGCTTTGGATCGGCTCATCTCTGGCCTTTGTGGTCACTTGGGGAATGAACCAGTGAATGGAAGATCTTTCTCCTCTCCCTTTCTCTGCAAATCTGACTTCCCAATAATAATAAGTAAATAAATAGTTTATTTAAAAGGCAAAGTAGCAGAAAAAGGGAGGGAGGAGAAAGATGCCTTTCATCTCCTAATTTACTCTCCAGATAACCACAGCAGGACTGGGCCAGGCTGAAGTCAAGAGCCAGGAACTCCATACAAGGTCATTCATTGGATGACAGAGGCCGAAACAGCTAGGACCATCATGTATTACTTCCTGCATATTGAGTGTCTGGGACTTGAACTAGGCTCTCATGTGGGAAGTGTGTGTGTCCTGCATGCATCCCAGATACTAGCTCTTTTTTTTTTAGATATATTTATTTTTATTGGAAAGTCAGATATACAGAGACAAAGAGAGGGAGATCTACCGTTTGATGATTCACTCCCCAAGTAGCCACAATGACTGGCTATCTGAAGCCAGGAGCTAGGACCTTCCTCCAGGTCTCCCGTATGGATGCAGAGTCCCAAAGCTTTGAGCCATCCTCAACTGCCTTCCCAGGCCACAAGCAGGGAGCTGGATGGAAAGTGGGGCTGTTGGGATTAGAACCGGCGCTCATATGGGATCCTGGCACGTGCAAGGCGAAGACTTTAGCCACTAGGCTACTGTGCCAGGCCCAGTGCCCCAGACAGCAGCTTTTATTTAATGATTGATTGATTGATTGATTTGAAAGGCGGAGTTTCAGAGAGAGAATCATCCATCTGCTAGTTCACTCCCCAAATGGCTAAAACAACTGGAGCTGAGCTTGTCTGAAGCTAAGATTCAGGAGCTTCTTTCAGGTCTTCCACATGGGTCAGGGGCCCAAATATTGGACCGTCATCCTCTGCTTTCCCAGGGCATGAGCAGAGAGCTGGATCAAAAGTGGAGCAGCCAGACTTTAAAATTACACCCAGGGCCCGGCGGTGTGGCCTAGCAGCTAAAGTCCTCACCTTGAACGCGCCGGGATCCCATATGGGCGCCAGTTCTAATCCTGGCAGCTCCGCTTCCCATCCAGCTCTCTGCTTGTGGCCTGGGAAAGCAGTCGAGGACGGCCCAAATCCTTGGGACTCTGCACCCATGTGGAAGACCTGGAAGAGGTTCCTGGATCCTGGCTTCGGATTGGCACAGTTCCAGCCATTGCGGTCACTTGGGGAGTGAATCATCAGATGGAAGATCTTCCTCTCTGTATATCTGACTTTGGAATTAAGATGAATAAATCTTTTTTAAAAATTGAGTTTATGTTTACTGTATTCTTAGGTTTGTTTCTGAACTGCTGGTCTGTTTTTCTTTCCAGGACCTGGGTTTCAGTGATGAGACATGGGGTATGATGTAACTCGCTTCCAGGGGGATGTTGACGAAGACCTTATCTGCCCTATTTGCAGTGGAGTCTTGGAGGAGCCAGTACAGGTGAGTTGGCAGCCTTGCTAGGATAGCAAGCAGGAGAGTAACTCGTGGGAAATATTTAAAGGAATTAGGAACCCTGGGAAGTCCCTACTCTCCTACCCCAGTAGGGGTTTGGAACAGAGACCAGTGGTTCCCACAAGAATGGGGCCTTCCAGGTCTGTCTTGAGTTGGATACCACACAAGTCTAGTGGTTCAGATTGTCCTCTGTGATCCCATAGGGATTTCCCTGCTGTCAAATGGTCCGCTGTGTGCTTCTGTCTTCTCATAGAGCTTAGTAGCTTCGTCTCTGTGGGGATTGTGGGCTCCCTCTTCCTGCATGTTTTTTTTTTTTATTTCTGCACTTTCCAAGGAAGTTCTCTCTGCAGTTTGTTGGATTTAGTGCTTCAGGTAAATAGCCAATCTCCCTGCAGGCCCATTTAACCTGCCCTCTGGCTGACAGGCAGCAAGGAGAACTGCATCCACTGCTGTGCCTGCAGTCTGTTGACAAGGCCGGCTTTTATTTAGTTAGTTAGTTATTTTTATTGGAAAGTCAGATATTAGAGAGAGGAGGAGAGATGTGAAGATATTCTGTCCTCTGATTCACTCCCCAAGTGACCGCAATTGCCAGAGCTGAACCTATCAGAAACCAGGAGCCAGGGACTTCTGGGTCTCTCATACGGGTGGAGGACCCCAAGACCTTGAGCTGTCCTCGACTGCTTTCCCAGGCCACAAGCAGGGAGCTGGATGGGAAGTGGAGCAGGGCCACTGGAACACAAACCAGTGTCCATGTGGGATCCTGGCTCGTGCAAGTCGAGGACTTTAGCCACTAGGTTACTGCGACAGGCCCAAGGCCATCTTTTGATGCAGTCACACATTCTGCATTTTTATGTGAGAACTAGCTCCTTTAGTAGGTCATTTCTCAGCTCGCTTTACCAGACCTGAGGCAACTGTGTCTTCCTGGGACAGTATAAGGTGAGCCTCTTAATTACCAGGCAAGTATAATGACTAAGACACTCCCCAAACAGTTATTGTCACAGGACAGAATCCAATAGGATCCTTATTGCCCTCAGTTTACAAATAGTACTTGATCTCTGCCACTCCTGGCCCGCTGGAGATAATCCTGTTTCTAAGCCAGGACACCAATAGATGAGTCTTACAGCCCCTCCGCTTTTCACTACTTGTGTAATTCCATGGGCTCCCTTTAAGCCTCTTGAGTTTATCCTTTCTAGTTTCTAACCACACAGAGCTGAGTAAAAATCAGGCTGCATGCTGATGGTAACCAGTGTGGGCTGCCCCCTTGCTAGGTCTCTGCAGGTTACTGCCACAAGGGACTTCTTGCTGGGAGAGGAGCAGACCCTTCCCCATGGCAGGCCTTTTATGTTTTTTTGTTTGTTTGTTTGTTTTTTATGATTTATTTATTTTTATTGCAAAGTCAGATATATAGAAAGAGGAGAGACAGAGAGGAACATCTTCCATCCGATGATTCACTCCCCAAGTGACCACAATGGCCAGTGCTGCGCCAGTCCAAAGCCAGGAGCCAGGAACTTCCTGCGGGTCTCCCACACGGGTGCAGGGTGCCAAAGGCTATCCTCAACTGCTTTCCCAGGCCACAAGCAGGGAGCTGGATGGGAAGTGGGGCCGCTGGGATTAGAACCGGCACCCATATGGAATCTCAGCACATTCAAAGCGAGAATTTAGCTGCTAGGCCACAGCGTTGGGCCTGACCTTGTCTGTCTGAAGTTAGTTGTGGAGAGGTGATGGTCTAGATCAGAAAGTCACCCATGTTTTCAGAGTTTCCTTTTGGGAGAGCACCTTCAGAGTGCCAGGTTGCCAGACACGTTCCCAAGGCTTGGAAGGCCAGATCAAGTCCTGGATGCTCTAATTCTGATCCACTTCCTTGCTAATGCATCCGGGAAAGCAGCAAAGGATGTCCCAAGTGTTTGGCCCTGCCACCAACGTGGGAGACCCTGATAATGCTCCTGCCTTCAGCTTTGCCCAGTGCTGCTGTTGCCGCCATCTAGGGAATGGACTGGCAGATGGAAGATCTCTCTCTCTTTCCCTACCTCTTAAACTCTGCCTTTCAAATAAAAACAAACAAACAGAAAAAAATAAATAAATAAATTGTTTTAAAAAAAAAGAAAGCTCTAGAGGAAAAACATTTACTTCAGACAAGGGAAGCAGTACAAGCCGAGGTCCCGAGTTGGGAAAGATCTGCATGAGATCAAGCAGCAGAAAGAGCCACAATGTCCTGGATGCTTACAGGGAGCTAGTGTGAGGTGAGGAGAGGCTAGAGATGCAGGGTCACAGCAAGCAGTTTTAGGAGTCCTAAGTGGGAGTTGGAATTTATTTCAGTTGCAGTGGGAAATATTGTAAAGTTTGAAGTAGGGGAGTGATAGCCTTCTAGCTTGCGTTTTTAAATGATGACATGGCTGCTAAATGTCCAATAGATTATAAAGGGACAAGATAGAAGTAGGGCAGCCAACTAGACGGGATGTTTAGTAATTCAGGTGAGAGGTGATGGATTAGTTACAAAGGAGTGGCATGGACAAATGGTAGGATTTTGTGTGTCTTTGTGTTGTGAGATTTAATCTGTAAGACTTTGAAAAGAATTAAGGCTGGCTTTGAGTGAAAAATAAAACTTACAGTTGGATTAGCAGTATTGAGAATGATTGCTTTCCTTACAAAATCTTCTGGTGTTTTAGTCTTTGTTGCATGTCTTAAAGGAAGGAAGTTCTTAGTTTTCTCAAGTCTTCTGAGTCTCCCACATGGGTGCAAAGTCCCAAGGACTTGGGCCATCTTCTCTTCTTTCCCTGGCCATAAGCAGGCAGCTAGATACAAAGTGGAGCAGCCAGGACGTGAAATAGCGTGAACTGGCGTCCATATCGGATACCAGTGCTTGCAGGAGGAGGATTGCCTGTTGAACCAACGCACTGCCATCCCAACCCCCACCTTTTTTTTTTTTTTTTTAAGTCTTTAGCACTTCACCGTGTGTTGGGGGGCAATAGTGAGCACTCAAGCCCTTCAGTCGTTGCCATCTGTCTCCTAAGTGCCACCAAGTCCCCTGCTGGATGCCAAATGGTGTCTACACCGAGGCCAGGCAGTCCTCTCACCTTGAGGGCTTCATTTCAGAGGTTACTTATTCGGGAAGTAGGCTAAAATGCAGCCTTTGTGAAACTGAAAAGAAAGATTCCACAGAAACCCAGAATAGGCCGGACAGTCGGGACTCAGGACAGCCCCTCAGGTCAGCTCTCAAATGAGAACATGGGCCCACACACAGAGGGCTCTTACCCTCTGAACAGGGTCCCAAGCTTTGAGAATTCTGGTTTGTTAAACAGAACCTTTGCCAGTAAAGCTCTGCTTCTGTCTCCTCTGCATTTGTAGTCCCAACTGTTCTTTAGGAACTGTAGCGACTCTAACCTTTCCCGAAGTAAAAACATGCTGTAACTGACCTGGCCGGGAAAGATCTTGCCCTCCTTGGAACTGGTAGAGCAATTGTTACTTATACAATCCAGGTGATAATTAGTAATTGGTTGTCTTGTGTCATCTCCTATTGTCCTGGATGTTATTTATACCTGCTATTGTTACATAACTTTGTACTTGTTTGTCTTGCACAGCCCGTCCATCATCTTCAGCACAGGAACCATCTCAGCCTGCCCCTATATCTATAGTAGATCTCGACTTGAGTATGGCCCCAGGGACCTCTGGTCATGGTGGCTGTGCAGAGGTGTGGGTGGCAGGCGCGTCGCCCCTGCTGATGTCTCATGCCCTACTCTCCCTTCCAGGCACCTCATTGCGAGCATGCTTTCTGCAACGCCTGCATCACCCAGTGGTTCTCTCAGCAGCAGACGTGTCCGGTGGACCGTAGTGTCGTGACGGTAGCCCACCTGCGCCCAGTGCCTCGGATCATGCGGAACATGTTGTCAAAGCTGCAGATTGCCTGTGACAACGCTGTGTTTGGCTGTAGTGCTGTTGTCCGGCTTGACAACCTCATGTCTCACCTCAGCGACTGTGAGCACAACCCGAAGCGGCCCGTGACCTGTGAACAGGGCTGCGGGTGAGAGTCCAGTCCCTCTGCCCCCAGCAGATGGGGACCTTAGTGTGCACACCTGCTCAGCAGCTGAGTAGACCTCTCTGGCTCCCTCCCTGAGTCTTGTTCTCTTACTGCTTTCCCAGCTATAGTTTTGCTGTTGCTTTCATGAATGGAAGTAGCAATGCCGCAATCTCTGAAAACATGAAAGATGCGTCCACTGTATTCTTCCTTTCAGTCCAGTACTTTCTGTGTCAGATTTGCTGCTTTAATTCCCAGCCTTCTCTTATTTCCTCTTGCCCTACGTTTTCTTTCTGTGGGTTGTGAAACATTAGATTAACTGTTGATCACTCGGATTGTGAATATAGGGCTTCTCAAAGGGACTAAGTGGCCAGGCAGTGTCTCTGGAAAAGAATGGGGCGGTGGATGAGACTCCACGTCCTTTCTCTCCTAGCCTACCTATTTCCTGTCCTCTGTGCTCAAGGGAAGATGACAAGACACCATCCCTTTCCCTGTAGGAGGCCATCATAAGAAAGGGGCATGAGAGGACAATTTAGGAAAAAAAAAACCCACCAAGTCCTGTAGGGGGAAACTTCACATACAATAGATAGCAAATGGGAGCAAGGATGAAACATTGGGAGAAGAGAAATGAAGGGAGCCTGAAAGAAATGGCCATTTGGGGCAGGCAGGAGCCCAGTCCACAATCCTATGCCCCAGAATCAACCATTTGTTCCTCACCACCACCACCATTGCCCCATTGAATGCATCCGTTCTGCTCTTTCCCCACTCTGGACTGCAGCTTGGAGATGCCCAAAGATGAGTTGCCAAACCACAACTGCATCAAGCACCTGCGCACCGTGGTCCAGCAGCAGCAGACGCGCATTGCTGAACTGGAGAAGACATCCGCTGAACACAAGCACCAGCTGGCGGAGCAGGTAGGGGCGGGGCAGACAAGATGCATTCCTCCAGCAAATGACCGCCTGGCTGTGAGCAGCAGTGCCGGCTCAAGACCACGTGGGCCTGTGCTTTGAGCTGGGTGAGCAGGTAGATCCTGAGCCTGCTGCTCAGCAAGGAGTCCCATCGGAGCTCTCCTTGCTTGAGTTCATGTGCTCAGGTCATCTGCGTCTGCTCGTGTCATCTGTTTTCAAGTTTTGATCACATGCTGGGAAGGCACATTGCCAAACACCCAGGAGACTGTGTGACAGAGCCCTAGCCTCATCTGAAACTTAGACCTTGCTTGCTCTTCAGATCTCACAGTTGCCTTATATGTGGAGAAACTTTGTGTTTTTCCTGTTGTCTGCCTTAGTCGTCATCATTGGTTCTTCTTGCCTCCAACAGAAGCGAGACATCCAGCTGCTGAAGGCATACATGCGTGCAATCCGCAGTGTCAACCCCAACCTTCAGAACCTGGAGGAGACAATTGAATACAACGAGATCCTAGAGTGAGTGTCAGACCCAAGGGCGTGGGAGTGACAGTAAGGGGCTGGGCTGGTGGTACTTAACGGGTGTCTGGAAAAGGGACAGGGACACAGGAGAGGAGGATACCCCTCAGCTCCACTGCAGGATTCCTGTGGGGATGAAAGGGAGAGTGTGTCCAGAGGTGGCTGAGCACCTGGCAACACAAAGTCTTGTAAGAAGGCTGAGTGCTAGGGTGACCACGACAAGATAGAGGAGACTGCCCTTGGCTTCAGGTAGTGAGAAGGCTAAGTGCTAGTCTGGAAAAGTGATTGATAATCGGTGCAGACAAGCAGAGTTAACAGTGAAGTCAAAGTTCCTATCAGTTCCAGAGGCTGTGGCTGAACAGGAAGTGTGTGTTACTATGTGTAAGGTAGTTAGTGCTGCAGGGGCACAAGGCAGAAGGGTTCACTGCTTCACTCAGCAAGCGTTTATTGTGGGCTCAGTATGTGCCAGGCACCATGCTAAGAATTGAAATTTAAGAAAAATAATAGGGGAGAATATGGACTCTGAATTTGTCACGTGGCCACTCATGGGACCAGGCAGGGGAAGTTTGGGATTTCTGAACTGATGGAAGAATAGGGTCAGGCTGACTACAGAGTGGGTGCTCAGCCCTGTCGGGAGAAAAGGAGGCGATGTGGGATAACCGCTTCTGACCCCTCCACACAGGTGGGTAAACTCCCTGCAGCCAGCCAGAGTGACCCGCTGGGGGGGAATGATCTCCACCCCTGACGCCGTGCTGCAGGCCGTCATCAAGCGCTCCCTGGTGGAAAGTGGTTGCCCAGCCTCCATCGTCAACGAGCTGATTGAAAATGCCCATGAGCGGAGCTGGCCCCAGGGTCTGGCCACCCTAGAGACGAGACAGATGAACCGGCGGTACTACGAGAACTACGTGGCCAAGCGCATCCCGGGCAAACAGGCTGTGGTGGTGATGGCCTGTGAGAACCAGCACATGGGAGATGACATGGTGCAGGAGCCAGGGCTTGTCATGATATTTGCACACGGTGTGGAAGAGATCTAGAAGAACTGGCCAGGCTGTCAGGAAGAGGTGGTGATCAACAGATCCCATCACTCCAGCAACTGGGCCCTGAGTCCTCCACACTGTCCTTAATGTGCGGCTTGCCTTGGGGCCACACCTCTCCCTGCGCACCAAAGGGTGCGGAGGCACTGGGCTCCGCCCTTCAGGTGGGAGATCCAGATGCCCTCCTCTGCCATATTTCTCCTCTTCGAGGTCGAGGTCCTCAGTCTGGGTGGGGGCTTGCCTGCCTCCATTTTTCTGCCCAAGGCTCCTGGTTCCAGATCTTTCCTGAAAGCACAAAGATTTGTCTTACCTTAGAGGAACAGGTGGAGAGGAGTTGTCATTGTCCCTCTCCTTCGAGTTGGAATCTGCAAGCAGGCCTGTTGGCTCTGAGCAGCACTCAGAGGGCAGTGTGGGGAGCAGGCATCCTGAGAAAGCGGCAAGCGTGAAGCCGAAACCCCAGGAAAAAGCAGGCCAGTCCTGGGCCTCCCCAGTGGCCCTGAGGGGCAGATGGGACCTCTGTGCCAAGCCCACGCCTGCCCAGCCTGCTAAGCCTGCAGGCAGGTAGGCTGCAGTGCTAAACATTTCTAGATGAGCTCTTCTTTGCTACACTTTGTCATGACTAGGGGACAGCAGGGTTGGGGCAGGACTCGGGCGTATCTGGGTATGTATGCTCAACCAGAAGCTGCCCCCTGGCTTTTGCAGAAGTAATGTGGCTGGGCTGTGAGTTGCATAAACCCCTTCCAGCCTTGTGAGTGTAGTTCGTTATTTTAATAATTCCTTTTGGCCATTGTTTGTTTGTATTTCATATTTTACAAACCTTTCCCTACCTTCTTTCCTTTTTTTTTTTTTTCTGAATGGCCTGATCATGGCTACACCACTTTCTAGCCTAGCCACATTGTTGGCAATTTAATTTATTTACTTTTTTATATATATATAGAAAGGAAAAAAGGAAAAAAAAAATCAACAAAGCTTGAAACTTCTTTTGCTGTCCCTGTCATGGGGATGCTGGATAGGGTGGGGCAGCGATGCAGTCTGTTCGGTCTTTTTCCTTTTCAGCACAGCCTTTGGCTTCCGTATAGAAAAGAACCAAAGGAGTCCTGGGTTGCTCACCCCTAGCCCTTGGAACACCTCAGAGCTGAGGCCCTTCCTCCACTCCCACAGGGGACTTGACAGCCCAGCTTTGATGCCTGTGCCCTCTGCAGAAACCTGTTCCCAGCCCCTCTGGGGTCTAGCTGTAAAACTGGATGTAGAGTATTAATTTCAAAGGCAGCTTCCTTGGAGCTATGTTATGTGGGTTCTAAGCTTCACTGGGCAAATGGGGTAGAAATGATCTTCATGTCTGTAGGTAAATGCTGCATTCTGCTTCACTCCTGCCTCTCGGAGGACCACTGCAGCTACTGGGAGCACTTCTGGATTCCTAGGGTGACTAGCAGAGCACAGTGTAAGGGGAGGGACCATGGCTATTTGAATATGCAGGTGGAAGGGACCAGAGACTGCATCTCCCTGCCATGTAGTGGCTTTTCTTATCCAGACCAGCTTCCTGTGGATCTGGGTAGGGGGATCCTGGCTCCCCTGCGATTGGGGTGGTGGGAGACAGCTTGAGAGTCAAATGGAGAACAGACAAGTGTTTCCACTCCAGGACATCGTGCTCAGGAATTTGGAGACGCTGCTATACTAGTCCGATTACTACATTATTTCGTTCCACTCTGCCCCTGCCAAGGCCCGCGTCCTTTCACTCTCCTCACTTGGAGCCAGGAAACTCCGTTAGGGCCTCCCTCCCCTTGCAGTGTCCCTGCAGATCTCCAGTAGTCTTGTATGTGCCGTTCCATGGTGTTGACTGCACTAATAAACCTTTTTCTCAGCTCTAAGTTCTTCATTGACCATCGCACTTGCCCTGGTTATGGAAGTTTCTCCTCCGCCTTGGCCTTCCTGTCGCCCCAACCCCCGGCCTCCCACCACCACCACCACCTTGCTTGGTTCTAGCTCTGTAATCTGTTTCCTATGGTTCACCTGTTCCAGGAGGAGTCTGGGACTAGTGTGCCCTCATGTCCTTTCCCCCCACCCCGCCCCATCCCTGTTCTGGAGCAGCCAGAGCTTGCCCTCCAGGGATTATAATTGTGATTTCCTGGTTTTGCTTTTACCCTAAACTCCACATCTTCCCTGGGTGTTCCAGGAAAGAGGGGACACCTTTCACAGGAAATGCACATGGCCCTTTCCCCCTTGTCCTGCCATAAACCTTTACATTGGAATTTGGAGTCCATGGGTAGCCAGGGACCTTCCAACCCCCAGTGTCTCCTAACCCAAGAAATTGTGAAAAGGGCACCTGAGACAAACTGCTGCTTTTGTCTTACCTGGAGGAAGCTCTTGTGAGCACCTGCCAACCCCTTCTCCCCTTTCCCCAGTACTGTCTGAAATTTGTTGACTATTTCTAATTTACGTGATGGAAATTAAATAGCTCTTTATTCTCTGGTAGATTGGAGGGGACCCTATGCACTCACACAAGGTGTGATTATAGAAATAACAAAGTTTAAAACATAGCAACGAGCACACCACAGTATGCAAGAGAAAGGCCATCTTGTGATGCTAGCACCTGCTCCAGGAGACTCCTGTAGAATGGCAGCCTGCTGTTTGCTCTGTTGTTTTAAGACATACCAAGAGAGGGTTCCCATCATGTGGTTCACTGTCTAAATACCTGTGGTCAGCAGGGCTCGGCTGTGGCTGGAGCCGGGAGTCTGTGCAGGAACCCAGCTGTTTGACCCAGCACTGCTGCCTGCGGGATCTGCATCAGCAGGGAAGTAGGGCAGTTGCCAACCCTGCAGTCTTGATGCTAGGCTTGGCTGTCCTAACCTGGCATCTCATATGCTAGGGTGCATATCACCTCTGCTCATTTTTTTAAAAGATTGATTTTATTTATTGTTCATCCTTTCTGAATGTCATGAATATGCCAAATCTTGTTTTCGGGGTAGATTTGATTTGTGGGACTAAATCTGCAAGGAGCCACCAGGGTAGGGATGTGAGGATTGTAGAGCAAAATGTCACCTGCTGGGCTCGGCATGATGGCTCAATGGCTAAATCCTCATCTTGCAAGCGCTGGGATCACACGTTGGTGTCAGTTCATGTCCATTTCCTGCTTAGCTCCTTGCTTGTGACTTGGGAAAAAACAGAATGGCCCAAAACATTGGGGATCCTGCACCTGCATGGGAGACCTGGAAGAAGCCCCTGGCTCTTGGGCTTCAGATTAGCTCAACTCTGGCCAATGGGACCATTTGGGGAGTGAGCCAGCAGATGGAAAAAAGTCACCTGCCTCCCGAGAACAACTTCCTTGATGGCGATGATTGGATCATAAAGTATGTTAGATGTGCTAGGTAGGTTTCCTAGCAATACATGAGAGGAAGATAAAACCACTGATAGTGGCCCAAGCTCAGTATCATAGTGGCTAAAGTCCTTGCCTTGCACACACTGGGATGCCATATAAACACCAGTTCTAATCCCGGCTGTTCCACTTCCCATCCAGCTCCCTGCTTCTGACCTGGGAGAGCAGTTGAGCACAGCCCAAACCTTGGGACCCTGCACCTGTGTGGGAGATCTGGAAGAAGCTTCTAGCTCTTGGCTTCAGAACGGCTCAGCTCCGACGAGCTGTTTTGCCACTTGGGGAGTGAACTAGCAGATGGACATCTCTGTCTCTCCGTCTCTCTAAGTCTGAATTTCCAATTAAATAAGTTAAACACTGATAGGGTTCATGGCTGCTTCTCCTTAGGATAGCACTAGTAAGTTACCACAAAGCTTAAAGTATTGAATCCTTTAAGGAAAAATGGTGTAAATCCACTCTAACTATTTGATCAGGAGAATTGGAGAAGGGAATAGATCAAAATTGGTTACTTTTTCAGGATGTATATTTGAAAAATCCAAACACTTCCTTTTAAAAAGGATTTTATTGGTCCCGGCAGCGTGGCCTAGCGGCTAAAGTCTTCGCCTTGAACGCACCCGGGATCCCATATGGTGCCAGTTCTAATCCTGGCAGCTCCACTTCCCATCCAGCTCCCTGCTTGTGGCCTGGGAAAGCAGTGGAGGACTGCCCAAAGCCTTGGGAGCCTGCACCCATGTGGGAGACCTAGAAGAGGTTCCTGGTTCCTGTCTTCGGATCGACGTAGCATTGGCCGTTGCGGTCACTTGGGGAGTGAATCATCGGATGGAAGATCTTCCTCTCTGTGTATCTGACTTTGTAATGAAAATAAATAAAACTTTCTTTAGAAAGGATTTTATTTGAAAGACAAAGGGGAAGAGGCAGAGAGGTCTTCTGCTGGTTCGTTCCACAAATGGCCACAATGGCTGCAGGTATGCCAGACCAAAACCAGACCCCAGGAACTTCTTTCCCTTGTGGGTGTAGGAGCTCAAGCACTTGGGCATTTTCTACTGCTTTCCCAGGTGCGTTAGTGGGGAGTTGAATCAGAAGTGGAGCAACTGGGTCTGGTGCAGTAGCCTAGTGGCTAAAGTCATTGCCTTGCACGCGTTGGGGTCCCTCTTCCATCTCCCTGCTTGTGGCCTGGTTAATCAGTCGAGGACAGACCAAAGCTGTAGTACCCTGCACCCATGTATGAGACATGGAAAAAGCTCCTAGCTCCTGGCTTCAGGTCAGCTCGGCTCGGGCTGTTGGGGTCACCTGGGGAGTGAATCAGCAGAAGACCTCTCTGCCTCTTCCTCTTTGTAAATCTGAATTTCCAATAAAAATAAAGCTTAATAAGTTAAAAAAAAAAAAAAAAAAAAAGGAAACCAGAATGATGGCCTAGCAGCTAAAGCGCTCTTAAAAGTGGATCCCAAATGCGCATAGGTTCTAAACCCAGCAGCTCCATTTCCCATCCAGCTCCCTGTTTGTGGCTTGAGAAATCAGTTAAGAACAGCCCAAAGCCTTGGAACCCTGCACCTGCATGGGAGACCTGGAGGAGGTTCCTGGCTCCTGGCTTCGGATTGGCTCAGTACTGGCTGTTGTGATCACTTGGGAAGTAAATCAGAAAACAGCAGATGTTTCTCCTCCTCTGTATATCTGACTTTGCAATAAAAATAAACAAGTCTTTTTAAAAAAAGAGGCACTAGGGCCCGGCAGCATGGCCTAGCGGCTAAAGTCCTCGCCTTGGACGCCCCGGCATCCCATATGGGCGCCGGTTCTTATCCCGGCAGCTCCACTTCCCATCCAGCTCCCGGCTTGTGGCCTGGGAAAGCAGTCGAGGATGGCCCAATGCATTGGGACACTGCACCCGCGTGGGAGACCCGGAAGAGGTTCCAGGTTCCTGGCTTCGGATCGGCGCGCACCGGCCAGTTGCGGCTCACTTGGGGAGTGAATCATCGGACGGAGGATCTTCCTCTCTGTCTCTCCTCCTCTGTGTATATCTGACTGTAATAAAATGAATAAATCATTAAAAAAAAAAAGAGGCACTAGTAGTAATAACTCCATTTCCTGTGTGGAGAAACAGAAGTAGAGGACAAAATCCACAGGATTGACTTTCAGAACAGGTATTTGAACCCAGAAAGTCGATCCAGAGCCTGAGCTCTGAGCACTGCACGTAAACAAAGGGCAAGGGACCCAAGATGAGTCATAAGCCTCGAGAGTTTCTGGGGTGTGTGGGTGATGCAGTGCCCTTACCTGAATCGGGAACAGAGGATGAGCCAGTTTCTGTGGTGAATAATGAGCTAATTTGGGAATACTGGATAGATCTGTGCAGCCAGGTCATGGAAATGTGGGGCTGTGGCTTAATGGCAATGGGTTTGGGGAGGGAGTCAATGGCCAGAGGGAATGAGGAAATTCTAGGAATGCATGCAAACAGGATGGGAGGAAACAAAGTAAAAAATAAGATTTTGGGGGATTCCAGAAGTAATCCAGAGCTGGACAAGATACATGACAAAGCTGGCTGGTTTCCTACAAGGAATTTTGAATCAGTGAATCATTTAAGTTGTGGCTCATAAACCAGCTTGAAGGAGTTCCAAAAATATTTTGAGCCATGACAATATCACTGAAACAAGTGTGGTTGAAATCCAGACCAGATCCACTGATGATGTTTGATTAAAAGTAGCCGTGGAGCATTTGGTGGAGCAGTTAAAGCAGTTCGTGCATCAGCGTGCCTGGATTTGAATACCAGCTCTGGTCCTGACTGCAACTTTTTTTTTTTTAAACATTAATTTATTTTTATTGGAAAGGCAGATTTATAGGGAGAAAGATAGATCAGATGGACCTTCCATCCACTGATTCACTTCCCAAATGGCCATGTTTTTCAACCCTTCTTTTTTTTTTTTTTTTAAGATTTATTTATTTTTTGGGCCCAGCGGCGTGGCCTAGCCAGCGGCTAAAGTCCTCACCTTGAATGCACCGGGATCCCATATGAGCACTGGTTCTAATCCCGGCAGCTCCACTTCCCCTCCAGCTCCCTGCTTGTGGCCTGGGAAAGCAGTGGAAGACGGCCCAAAGCCTTGGGTCTCCTGCGTGGGATACCTGAAGGAAGTTCCTGGTTCCTGGCTTCGGATCAGGTCACCTCAGGGTGTCACGACCGCTTGGAGAGTGAATCATTGGATGGAAGATGTTCCTCTCTGTTTCTCCTCCTCTCTGTAATACTGACTTTCCAATAAAAATAAATAAATCTTTGAAAGAAAAAAGTACAGTGCCTAGAGGCCAATAAGAACCCAAAGATGTCATATGTGGCAAAAGACAGAGATTGAGAAATTACTATACTTGTGCAATGTTTTCTATTAATGTCACACAAATTTAGGAGGCAGAAATTGGATGACAAGGCATTAAGGTATACAGAGCTGTATGCAGAAAAGTATACGTTTAGTTGAAAGAAGGAAAGGCACAACAGTGTGGTGATCTGAAAATATCCGATACAGGGCTTTCCTCTGAATAGGTGAAGGATTGTCGCAGTGGAATAGGAGCCTTGTTACTAACAGTGTTAAGGGAGGATATTTAAAGAATGTTCTTGGGCCCGGCAGCGTGACCTAGCGGCTAAAGTCCTTGGCTTGAACGCGAGCAGTTCCACTTCCCTTCCAGCTCCCTGTTTGTGGCCTGGGAAAGCAGTCGAGGACGGCACAAAGCCTTGGGACCCTGCACCTGCGTTGGGGTCACTTGGGGAGTGAGCCAGCGGACGGAAGATCTTCCTCTGTCTCTCCTCCTTTCTGTGTATCTGACTTGGTAATAACAATTAACAAATCTTAAAAAAAAAAAAAAAAAAGAAGGTAACTTCATGGAAAATGAGCAAAACCAATACTGTCTTGGGAACTAGAGTGCGCGAATGGGTGGGTGTAACTAGGCAAGAAAGGCTGGGAAAAGGGAAGATCCCGGAAAGAGAGGCAACAGGAAAAAGGAACATTTGTTGGGGACAAGTGTGTAGATACTGAATCAGAGTAGGTTCTGAGAATGGTAGGAACTTGAAATTGTACACAAACTTTTGAAGAATTGGCTTCTAACAGGCCCCCTAGATCACAAACCCCCATAGAGTTTCAACTGAAGCAAATTGCCATATTCCCACTCTGCCCAGATCCTCCATTTTGTAAACGGTGGTGCCTCTTTTTCTTTGCAGTACAGTTGTTGGCTGCCCTCTGCTGGCCAGCTTGGTCTTGGCGTTCAATATAGTTAAATATGAACGCATGCACAAAACAGGATTTGTAAGGAAGCCGCGTTGTTAGTGTTTTGTCCGATTAAGTCTATGTAGAAGGCCTTGAGAAAGAGACAAAGAAGAAAAACACAGTGCTTTTTTCCAAGAAAATGGCAGTCCATTTTTTTTTTTTATTTTTCCTTTTAAATGTATTTATTTATTTGAAAGGCAAAGTTAAACAGAGAAAATCTTCTATTCTCTAGTTCACTTTCCAGATAGCCGCAATGGCCAAAGCTGGCTGGTCTAAAACCAGGAGCCAAGAGTTTCTTTCAGGTCTCCCACATGGATCCAGGGGCTCAAGCAGTTGAGCTATCTATCCTTCATTACTTTCCTAAGCCCAGGCACATTAGCAGTGAGCTGGATCAGAAGTGGAGCAGCCAAGATTTAAACAAGTGCCCATACAAGATGTCTGTGATATGAAAATAAACAAAAATAAAACCATAAAAAAAAAAGAATGCCTGTGCTGCAAGTGGCATCTTTATTTGTATGCCACAACACTGACCCCATATTCTGATTATTTAACCATATGTATATAACAATTGGGTTTTTTTAAAAGATTTATTTATTTTTATTACAAAGTCAGATATACAGAGAAGAGAGACAGAGAGGAAGATCTTCCGTCTGATGATTCACTCCCCAAGTGAGCGCAATGGCCAATGCTGCGCCGATCAGAAGCCAGGAACCAGGAACCTCTTCCGGGTCTCCCACATGGGTGCAGGGTCCCAAAGCTTTGGGCTGTCCTTGACTGCTCTCCCAGGCCACAAGCAGGGAGCTGGATGGGAAGTGGAGCTGCTGGAATTAGAATCGGTGCCCATATGGGATCCTGGTGCATGCAAGACAAGGACTTTAGCCTCTAGGCTACAGTGCTGGCCTGAGAAACATTCTTTTAGGCAGAGACTAGCAGGAGCAAGGCCAAATAGCTGTTTCAGGAACTAAAAGAATGCATGTGGATGGAATGCAGTGACTATGTGAATGGTGAGGGAAGAGTGGAGTGTTTGTGGGAGTTTGAGGTCAAGTCCTGCAAGGGGCTCATTGTAGAGTAGCCCCACAGGTATCACCTCCTCCAGAATGAAAGCCCCATGTGCTGAGCCTAGCCTGAACTCACTCCTGAGACATAAGCAACTGTTTCGGTTGAATTAGAAAGGCAGAGAATGGTCCCAGTGCAATAGCCTAGTTGCTAAATCCTTGTCTTACTCATGCCAGATACCATATGGGCACTGATTCATGTTCTAGCTGTTCCACTTCCCATCCAACTACCTGCCTGTGGCCTGGGAAGGTAGTCAAGGATGGCCCAGGAACTTGGGACCTGCACCTGCATGGGAGACCTGGAAGAAGCTCAGCTTCCACCATTGCGGCCACTTGGGGAATGAACCAGTGGACAGATCTTTCTCCCTGTATTTCCTTCTCTCTAAAAATATTCCTCTGCAATAAAAATAGAAAAATAATAAATAAAAGAAAGAGGGATAAAGATCTGTTGTCTACTGCTGGTTTACTCCCCAGATACCTGGCTTCATTACTGGTTCTAGCTCCTGAATCCAATTTGAACCAGTGGTAGGGAACGCTGCCTGCCTCTATTATTAAAGAAAAAAAAAAAAGATTTATTTATTTTCATTGGAAAGGCAGATCACATTTACAGAAGGACCGAGAGGCAGAGAGAATGATTTTTTCCATCCACTGGTTCACTTCCAAGTGGCCCCAACAGCTGGAGCTGAACAGATCTGTAGGCAGGAACTTCTTCCAGGTCTCCCATGTGGGTTCAGGGTCCCAAGGCTTTGGGCCATCCTATATTGCTTTCCCAGGTCACAAGCAGGGAGCTGGATGGAAAGTGGAGCAGCCAGGAGACGAGCAAATGCCCATATGGGATCCTAGTGCTCTCACAAGGAGAGGATTTAGCCACCGAGTCATGGTGCAGTTTTTTATTATTTATTATAAAAGCAAAGTTACAGAGAGGGCGATGAAGATTTATTTAAAAAATAAATTTATTTTATTATTGATGATGTTTACGTAGTTGAGAAGAATGCATGCCCATGTGGATCATGGACTAGGGTGGAGATAAGAGAGATCTTCCATTCTTTGGTTTGCTCCCCAAATGGCCACATGGGCAGGATCTGAGTCAGGTTCAAGCCAGGCGCCAGGAACTTCCTTCGGGTCTCCCATGTAGGTGCAGGGGCCCAAGTAGTTGGCCTTCCTTTAGTGCTTTTTTAGGTGCATTGGCCGGGAGCAGGATCCAAGCTGGCACCCACATGCAAGTTGCCAGCATAGAATGCAGATATAGGATGCTGTTGCTGGTGGTGGCTTAACACATCATGCCACAAAGTCAGCCCCATCTCTCTTAAACAACAAACAGCCTTGGAAACTGTAGGAAACTGGCAAGAATGAAGGGCAGGGGGCAGTAGCGAGAGCATGGCACAGGGCGAGTAGAAGGGAGGCCTGTGCAGACAGCTCATGTGACCTCTGATCTCTCGGAGCCTATTGGAAGATGCCGCTGTGCAATAAAGCACAGAAAGGGCACCCTAGGTCTTCTCTATAACTCCTGAGAAGTCAGGAAGAGCCAGGGGGAAAGAGGTCTGAGAATCCCCTCAGAATCCCTGGCTCCGGGTGGGTGTGCTGGGTGTGTCCCAGGTTTTTACCTAGCCCTGGAATACCTGACGAATACAGCACAAGGAAATGCAGATGCTTCCTCTGTTTGAAAACTTTGGGGTTCGGCTTTTCATTGCACACCAGGCACTCACAGTCCCAAAGAAAACCCTTGTTTCACCACATCCCTCTGCTAGACCCTCAAAAGAACAAATCCCGCACTCCAAACTGCACCAGTAAGGGGGGGGGGCGGCGTTGTGTCTAATCCCGCTTCCGCACATCACCCCCACCGCCCCTCCCACATCTCCGTTGGGTGGAGGGAGCCCTCTGCAGCGTCCCTCTTGAAACAGAAAGGGGAAATGCAGGAGAGACTCAGAGACCGGGGTTCCTTTTTTCATGTCACCCAGAGGAAGGAAAAAATGCAGCCGTCACGAACAGGATTCGAACCTGTGCGGGGAAACCCCATTGGATTTCGAGTCCAACGCCTTAACCACTCGGCCACCGTGACTCCCAGAACTGTACATCGCCGCGTGCTTACAGGAGGGGTCCGCGCCGCGGCGCCCGGAAGCCCGCGCGCACCCCGGGCCTCCCACCCCTCTCCCCTTACCGCCCCCTCCACGCCGCTCCGACAAGAGCGGGAGGACCGAGTGGTCCGGAGAGGCTAGAGAAGAGTTAGGGCCTCAAGGAGCGCACAGAGACAAGGAAGGCGATGGCGAGGCCTGTGGAGGAAGCGTTGAGGAAAGGGGACTGGGGTCCCAGGGACGGAGGCTGGGGCTTCTCAGATTAGGAAGTGAGGGCTGAATGGGTACCGGGCAGGACGAGGCGCGAGGCTGAGAGAGACTCGGTTAAAGCTTAAAAGGGGATTCCCTGGATTTGGAAGAAAAGGAGGAAACTCGGGGATTAGGGGTTCCTCGGCGGGGCTAGGAACGTGTGAGAGGAGGGCCCTCCAGGCGGCGGGTTGGGGCGCTCCTCCCGGGGTGATGAGAGGGAAGGGTCCCGGGGCAACGACAGAGGCTGGGCTGGCGGGTCAAGAGCAACTTGTGAGGAATGGCGCCCCCTCCGGGAAGCAGCCGCTTCCCTAGATGCTGTCGCGGCCGCCGCTGCCAGGGAGGCCACCCGAAACCGGACTCTGCTGCCGCCGCCGGCTCGCGCGGCCTGCCGGCAGGCGGCGCTGCGCGGAGGCCGGGCCGGCCTAGGCGGCGGGAGGCGGCGGCCGCGGCGACGGGAGGCGGCGGGGAGGCGGGCGGAGGAGGAGGCGGCGGAGGAGGCGGGAGCGGAGCGGAGCGGGGCGGGCGGCGGCGGCGGCGGCGGCGGGGCCCGAGCCCGAGAAGATGGCGGTGCGGAAGAAGGACGGCGGTCCCAACGTGAAGTACTATGAGGCCGCGGACACCGTGACCCAGTTCGACAACGTGCGCCTGTGGCTCGGCAAGAACTACAAGAAGGTACGCGGCTTGGGCCGCGCGCGCCCCGGGGCCGGGGGCGGGACAAAGAGCCCCGCGGCCCCGCGCCCCCCGGGCTCCGGCCGCCCTGGCCCCTCCCCCGCGGCCTCCGGGCAGCGCCCCGCGGGCCGCGCCCCTCCCCCAGCCTCCCCCACCCACCCCACCCCCACCCGGGCCGCCGATCCCTGCCCCCGCCCGCACGGCTGCGCCCTCTGCCCCTTGGGGTTTTTTCCCCCCTTTTTTTGCCTCTTCTGCTGCCCCGGTGCCGGCCAGCCCACCCGGCCCTGAGCCATCATCGCCTTTCCTGCTCTTTCTGGGGTGGAGACGGCCGGGCTGGGGTGCATCGGGTGCCGAGCGGGCGCCCTCCACCGCCCAGCCTTACCCCCCCACACACACACCACCACGTCCAGACAACCGCCAGGGCTCCCCAAGGAGCTAGGTAGCAGCGGGGGGCCGAGGCCTCCCCGGTGCTTTTGTGTGTGTCCAGAGAGACAGAGCTGAGCCCTGCGGCCGGGTAAACAGCCCCGGGCCAGGCGGGTTGTCAGGGACCTGGGAGAGGTTCCCACCCGAGACCACCTGTCTCCCTCCACCACTCCGCTCCACGGGAAGGACACCAGGGAGCCCGGGGTCGGGGGGTCTCTGGGCCGCGGCTCCTGGGCTTCAGCTTGCAGTCTGCAGCCCAGATTGGCCCTGCCCTGGGCTGGGGACCAAGGGGGAAGACCACCCTCATAACTCTAGCCCCTCATCCCCGGTAGGAGAACTGGGGTAGCAGTCAATAGAAGGGTCCCAGAAGCCTCACCTGGCTTGCTTTCCCAGCAGAGCATTCCTGGTGTCTTTGTCTGGGGCCTGGTTCTGGGGTGGCAGAATCAAGCTGCCTCTCTGCCCCCTGCACTCCCTCCAATTCCTGGATTCTCCTGGCTGAGTCTGGGCTCTGCTGCCCATCTTTGTAGCCTGTCAAAAGCATGCCAAGGACCTCACCAGCCGTGTTTCTGAGCGGGTTGGTGGGGGGGTGTCCCTGCCCCAGGGGTCTCTCTGGTGTGGGAATCCTAGCTGCTGAACCTGTGTGTGGCTTGCACTTGTACCTCTGCCCTTCTAAAGGGAAATCACTGAGGGGCCCTGGGGGAAGAATTAACAGCCTGTGACCCCCTGCTCCGGGCCCTTTGTCCTTCACCTTTCCCTTCACACCTCTCACTGAGCTGCTCTGTCTTCTGCTTGGGAATCCAGTAGGTAACAGGGTCAAAAGGTAAAGAGAAGGTTAGGTGGCTGGCTCTGTGTGCAAGGCAGGCAGGTGGTCCGGATGTGAAGGTGTTTGGGAAAACAAGGGTCGCCTGACTCAGGTAGTTTCCTCAGACCGCATTGATGGTGCCTTGTTCTTCCCCAGCCCGCTGGGGAGGAGTGAGATGCAGGTGCCAGCTCCTAGCACAAGTGCGGGTCGCAAGCCCACACTCTCTGGTCGAGGCCTACCTTCACTTCTTGGCACCTTTCCTAATAGGCCGCATTACAGGGAAGCCTGTTGGCTTCCCATGAAGTTTCCTCAAGAACTGCACTTACTGCAGTCTCGCAGGTTTCATTCCAAGACCTGAACTCTGTGTTCCTTCTGGATTTTACAGCCCTTGGTGCTGTTGGCTGGAGAACAGGTGCCACATTAACAGGGTCTGGCAGTGAAGCTTCCCTCACCCATGACACCCTACCCTGGGGACCCGTACCTGGTGGAAACTGAATTTTAACTTCCTGGTTAGAGGTTTCCAGGGGCCATCCTTGCACCATTTTCTTTCTAAGGACTTAAACACATGGGGAAGAAAAGCACTGTTTTCTTTGCCCAGGTTCTTCCAGAGCCTGTAGGGGAAAGATGTGGAGGGGATAGACAGTTTACTCGGGGTCTTGACTTTCCATTTCTCTAGTATATACAAGCTGAACCACCCACCAACAAGTCGCTGTCTAGCCTGGTTGTACAGTTGCTACAATTTCAGGAAGAAGTTTTTGGCAAACATGTCAGCAATGCTCCACTAACTAAACTGCCGGTGAGTGCAGAAGCTGGAATGTCCCCTGCCTTCCCCACCCCCCATACTCACTGCCCCAGCTGGCGTGGGAGGCATCCATCGGTCAGTATCGCCTTTTTTGAGATTTGGGTTATTTCTTCCCGTGCTTCTCCCTGGTCATTCGGTGCCCGACTTGGCCTAATCCCCAGTTTACTGTGCCTTTTGTTTTTGTAACACTCTGTGCAACAAGTCACTGTGGAACATGTGTGCTCAGTCCCACTCTCATGGCCGGGTTAAAGGGGTGTGGTTGGGATTTGCATAGGTTTCTGTTCAAATCCTGCCTCTTCCACTTGGTAAAGGGGGAACTCAATAAGTGCCGCTAAAGTTGGTGCTTGGGGCCGGGTGACGAACATTGGTCCCCTGTCCCTCCTGCAGGGCACATGTCGCAGTCGCTCAAGGGTTATAGAATTCAGGTGATGAGAGGGACATCAGTTTCACCAGGGATTTTGTGAAGAAATTAGTAACTGAGGAGAGAATCTCTGATTTAGATCTCACATGTTTCTTGCTGTCTCCATTCCGTAGATCAAATGTTTCCTAGATTTCAAAGCAGGAGGCTCCCTGTGCCACATCCTGGCAGCTGCCTACAAATTCAAGAGTGACCAAGGATGGTGAGATGCTTCCTTAGCTTCTTATGGGTAGCACAGAGGGACTCCACCGTGGTTCCTGGCCCCTTTCCACATAGGGGAGGGCATAGGTAGTAATTCTGTAGCTCTCTTCTTCTGGGTTAGAAAAATGGCTGAGAAGCAGGGCCAAAATAGTCTCCAAGGAGTTTAGTGTGTACCTGTGTGTCAGGGTGTGTACTATAGAGGAAAAGGGCCTTGGGGCTTGGCCTCTTAAAGTGTCTCTGTCCTTTTGGGCCAAGCAGAGGGACTGGTGGAGCTGAGGTCAGTGGACTCACAGCTTCCTGTGTGAAAATGGGCCCTAGCCTTACCCTACCCAGACCCGAGCAGCCCTACTCACTAGACTGTTTTCTCTTCAAAAGGCGCCGTTACGATTTCCAGAACCCATCACGCATGGACCGCAACGTGGAAATGTTTATGACCATTGAGAAGTCCTTGGTGCAGGTAATGGTTGAGACACCTCCCCACACTGCCGTCTCCCTTTTCTCCGTGAGGACCCTGCTCCCAACTCTTGTCCTATCAATTTCTTCTCCCCACAGAATAATTGCCTGTCTCGACCGAACATTTTTCTCTGCCCAGATATTGAACCTAAACTGCTAGGGAAGCTAAAGGACATTATCAAGAGGCACCAGGTAAGCGGGCAGGGTAGGAAGGGTGTCTGAGCCCAGGTGACTTTCCCCAGGGTTTTACCTGCTGAGCAGCAGCATTGGAGTGTCAGGCTTTGTACGGTAGAAGAGGGCCTGTCCCGGGGCGGGGGCATGGGTGGGAGCCTGGGCCGCTGTCCCTGCTTGCTGCTCTTGGGTCCCAGTGTGTGCAGATTGGGATCACTGTTCTTAGAGATCCCACTGGCCTGGGGGATGAAAGCATCCATTTCCACTGAGCTGGAGATTATCTGGTTTTAGATCAATGAAACGCTTGCTCTTTGGAACTTGGTAATAACAAGCAGATGTCACTGATGGAAATATCTAGCCACCTCTAAATTTCCCACATGTAGAGGATGCATTTAGAATTTCTATGTCAACATTCAGTGACTTGACTTTTGTGTTTTTAGCATGGTCTGGGCTGAGCTGTTTCCTTGTGTTGCTCAGCTAGCATATGCTTAGAGAATGCAGACTGACTTTAATAGGGAGCTCACTGTGGTTAAGTTCTAATTTGTATCCATCACTCAGAGTCCCTGTTGACCTGCTTCTCCTTGTGCCATCCAGGGGACAGTCACTGAGGATAAGAACAATGCCTCCCATGTGGTGTATCCTGTCCCAGGGAACCTAGAAGAAGGTGGGACCTGGGTTTTCCTGCCCTGCTGTGGGTGGCTTGGATGGGAGGCAGAGGACTGCTCCATCAGCATGCCGCCTCAGGGCCTCACCCTCCTCCGCCCCCATCCTCCTCCCACCTTGAGTTTTTGTTGCCTGTCCTCTACCATAGCAGGGGAGTGCTGTAGCAGGGCTCTTCCAGTTGTTGTATGTATGCCCTTTAGCTCATCTCCTCTCTTTTCTGTCCCCAGAGGAATGGGTACGGCCAGTCATGAAGAGGGATAAACAGGTCCTTCTGCATTGGGGCTACTACCCTGACAGGTGAGGATGGGTCGCTGAGGCAGGTGTGAGTTTGAGAGTCTGTCCCTGTTGTCCTGGAATGTCTAGCAGTGCAAGAAGGCTCTCCCTGGTGGTTATTTTTAGATTGGTTAGTGTGTTCTCCCACTTAACTCTGTGACTTCTCTGTCTGGACTTAGTAGACAAGGCTTAGATTATAAGGATCGGGCTTCATGTATGAAATGGTCACCCAGGAGACCAAACAGCAAATGTCAAAACATGGCTTCAGCACTTTAAAAAAAAAAATTCATTTTTATTGGGAAGTTGGATTTACAGAGAGAAGGAGAAACAAATATCTTCCATTTACTGGTTCACTACCCAAGTGACAACAATGGCCAGAGCTGAGCTGATCTGAACCCAGGAGCCAGGAACTACTTCTGTGGTCTTATGTGGGTGCAGGGCCCTAGGACCTTGAGCCGTCATCGACTGCTTTCCCAGGCCGCAGGCAGGGAGCCAGAAGGGAAGTGGAGCAGTCGGGATATGAACTGGCGCCGATATGGGATCCCGATGCATACAAGGCTAGGACTTTAGCCACTAGGATATTGCGCAGGGGTGTAAGCAAATTTTTTGTAGGAAGACATTATGCAGCATTTAAAGTAGTAGGAAATAACATGGATAACTATAGGTAAATCTTTTTTTTTTTTTTTAAGATTTATTCATTTTATTACAGCTAGATATACACAGAGGAGGAGAGACAGAGAGGAAGATCTTCCGTCTGATGATTCACTCCCCAAGTGAGCCGCAGAGGGCCGGTGCGCGCCAATCCGAAGCCGGGAACCAGGAACCTCTTCCGGGTCTCCCACTTGGGTGCAGTGTCCCAATGCATTGGGCCTTCCTCAACTGCTTTCCCAGGCCACAGGCAGGAAGCTGGATGGGAAGTGGAGCTGCTGGGATTAGAACCGGCGCCCATATGGGATCCCGGTGCTTTCAAGGCAAGGAGTTTAGTTGCTAGGCCATGGCGCCAGGCCCTACATGCTACTTTTTACAGTTAAGATTTACCTATAGTTGGGCCTGGCGGCGTGGCCTAGCGGCTAAAGTCCTCGCCTTGAAAGCACCGGGATCCCATATGGGTGCCGGTTCTAATCCCAGCAGCCCCACTTCCCATCCAGTTCCCTGCTTGTGGCTTGGGAAAGCAGTCAAGGAGGCCCAAAGCCTTGGGACTCTGCACTCATGTGGGAAACCTGGAGGAGGTTCCTGGCTCCTGGCTTTGGATTGGTGTAGCACCGGCCGTTTCAGTCACTTGGGGAGTGAATCATCGGATGGAAGATCTTCCTCTCCGTTTCTCCTCCTCTCTGTATATCTGACTTTGCATTAAAAATAAAATAAATCTTAAAAAAAAAAAGTAGCATGTAAAATAACAGTAGGATTGCAATTATATAGGGCTAAAGTTGTGAGAAAAAATTAATGAAGAAAACATATGGAACATCAAGAGTAGTTATGTTAAGATGGTTTTTCTGATTCTCTTATTTTTTAGGTTCATTTTCAATTGACACATAGTAATTATATATATTCACAGGTACAGTCTATTTTGACACATTTGCAACAATGTGCAGTGATTAAATCAGGAGTAATTAGCATGGCCATCATTTAAGCATTTGTCATTTCTTTTTATTTGAAACATTATTCTCCAGATTATTTTCCATTCATTTTTATATCAATAAGAAACTTATTATTTTTTAATCCAAATGCTGGCATTGTCTAAAGAAATTTGACAAGGTTAGGAATAACTGCTATAAAGCTGAACTATTGGAAATTGAAACATTTAGGCTTGCATGAATGCTCTCCATCTCTGTACTTACATTTAAAATCCACATTGAAATGAAAATAGAGAAACTGTCAATACCTAATTTCTGTCCCTTGATTTTTTTTTGTCCCTATTCAGTCATTTAGCTAGGGGCCTATTCCTCATGGGGGAAAACAAATTGATGTTCAGAACTACAAAATAAAAAGTTGCTTGAGAACAAAATGTTTCCCATCATGCATCATAGTGAATTCTTTGTTTTTAATGTTTTTTTTTTTTTTAAGGATTTACTTATTTTTATTTGAAAGTCAGATATACAGAGAAGAGAGACAGAGAGGAAGATCTTCCGTCCGATGATTCACTCCCCAAGTGAGCGCAACGGCCAATGCTGCACCAATCTGAAGCCAGGAGCTCCTCCGGGTCTCCCACATGGGTGCAGTGTCCCAAGGCTTTGGGCCTCCTTCTTGACTGCTTTCCCAGGCCACAAGCAGGGAGCTGGATGGGAAGTGGAGCTGCTGGGATTAGAACCGGCACGCATATGGGATCCCGGCGCATTCAAGGCGAGGACTTTAGTTGCTAGGCCACGCCGCCGGGCCCAATGTTTTCTTTTTTTAAAGATTTATTTATTTTTATTTATTTATTTATTTATTTTTAAAGATTTATTATTCATTTTATTACAGCCAGATATATACAGAGGAAAGACAGAGAGGAAGATCTTTCGTCCGATGATTCACTCCCCAAGTGAGCCGCAACGGGCCGATGCGCGCCGATCCGATGCCGGGAACCTGGAACCTCTTCCGGGTCTCCCACGCGGGTGCAGTGTCCCAATGCATTGGGCCGTCCTCAACTGCTTTCCCAGGCCACAAGCAGGGAGCTGGATGGGAAGTGGAGCCGCCGGGATTAGAACCGGCGCCCATATGGGATCCCGGGGCTTTCAAGGCGAGGACTTTAGCCGCTAGGCCACGCCGCCGGGCCCGATTTATTTATTTTTATTACAAAGTCAGACGTACAGAGAGGAGGAGAGACAGAGAGGAAGATCTTCCGTCTGATGATTTACTCCCCAAGTGAGCGCAACGGCCGATGCTGTGCCGATCCGAAGCCGGGAACCAGGAACCTCTTCTGGATCTCCCACGTGGGTGCAGGGTCCCAAGGTATTGGTCCGCCCTCAACTGCTTTCCCAGGCCACAAGCAGGGAGCTGGATGGGAAGTGGAGCTGCCGGGAATAGAACCGGTGCCCATATGGGATTCCGGTGTGTTCAAGGCGAGGACTTTAGCCGCTAGGCCATGGCGCCGGGCCCCTTTAATGGGTTTTTAAAGCCTTACTTATTTTATTTGAAAGGCAGAAGTACAGAGGGTGAGACAGACAGATCTTCCAGATCTCCTCAAATGGTTGTAACAGGTGGAGCTGGGCCAGTCCAAAGAGAGAAGGAGTGGCCTCCTACATGGTACAGGAGCCCAAGCATTTGGATCATCCTTTGCTGCTTTCCCAGGAAGATGGAATAGAACTGGAGCACCCAGGACTCAAACCAGCACCGATAGGGGATGCCAGTATTGCAAGCAGCAGCATAATTTACTTTACCACAATGCAGGCCCTTAATGGTTGATTATTTAAAAGAGTTAGAGAGGAAAAGGGATCTTCCATTCTCTGGTTTGCTCCCCAGATAACCACAATAGTTGGGACTGAGCCAGGCTGAAGGCAGGAGTCAGGAGCTTCATTCAGGTCTCCCTAAATGCAGGAATGCAGGGGCTCAAGTACGTAAGCCATATTCTAATACTTTTCATAGGGCATTGTTAGGGAATTGGAATGGAAGTGGAGCAACTAGGATTTGAGCCAGTGTCCATATGGGATGCTGGCACTGCAGGTGGCAGCTTTGCCCACATAGTGGATTCTTGTTTTTTTTTTTTAAAGATTTATTTATTTTGTTACAAAGTCAGATATACACAGAGGAGGAGAGACAGAGAGGAAGATCTTCCATCCGATGATTCACTCCCCAAGTGAGCCGCAGAGGGCCGGATTCGAAGCCGGGAACCAGGAACCTCTTCCGGGTCTCCCACATGGGTGCAGGGTCCCAATGCATTGGGCCATCCTCAACTGCTTTCCCAGGCCACAAGCAGGGAGCTGGATGGGAAGTGGAGCTGCCGGGATTAGAACCGGCGCCCATATGGGATCCCGGTGCTTTCAAGGCGAGGACTTTAGCCGCTAGGCCACGCTGCCGGGCCACATAGTGGATTCTTAAGCATTCTGTACATATGTACCATGCTAACTAGATGTCTTTTGTTAGAATGGTTACACATTTGGCACAGATAGCACACAGGTTGGTGTCTGAATAAGGCCAGCCAAATAAGCCTTACTTGCCTCCTGCAAAGCACCAATAGCTGTGCTCTGGAATTGCTGATGTGTTTTGAAATCCTGAAGTTTCTCCCACCAGGCACTTAGGGAGTTTTTGGGGCCTGGAGTGATAGCCTAGTGGCTAAAGTCCTGCCATATGGGCGCCAGTTTGTATCCCCTCTGCTCCATTCCCCTTCCAGCTCCTTGTTTGTGGACTGGGAAACAGTGGAGGATGACCCAGTGTCTTAGGACCCTGCACGCGCGTGGGAGACCCGAAGAGGCTGCTGGCTCTGGATCAGCTCAGCTCCGATTGTTGTGGTCACTCGGGGAGTGAACCAGTGGATGGAAGATCTTTCTTTCTGTTTTCCCTTCTCTGTAAATCCAATTTTCAAATAAAAATAAATGAATATTAAAAAAAAAAAAGGTGGGGAAAGTTTTTGGATCATTCAGTGCCTGGCCTGTAGCGATGAGGTTTCTTCACCTGTCCAGTAGAGGTCGCCCTCTCATCAGTGGCTCTTGTAGGCAGTTGCTTCCTGGGTGTTCTACTGCTGGCCTGACTGGGCAGCCGGCTGCATGGGAACCTCCTTACCTATTCCTCGCCTTTGGCAGGAATTTGGTGATCTAGGAACAGCACTGGTGTTTGGAAGGACCTGTTCTTTCTTTATTTTTTTTTTTTGAAGATTTATGTTTTGTTCATTTGAAAGGCTTAGCTATAGGTAGAGGAGGAGACACAGACTCTCCCACACACTGATTTACTCCCCAGATGGCCACAATAGCCAGGGAAGATCCAGGCCAAAGCCATGGGGCTCCGAGCTTCTTTCAGGCCTGCCATGTGGATGTAAGGGCCCAAGCACTTGGACCACCTTCTGCTGCTTTAAAAAAAAAAAAAAAAGAAAAAAAAGAAAATGTTTATTTGGAACGTGGAATGACAGGAAAAGGCAGAAAGACAGAACTTTTGTCCACTTTATTACTCCTCAGATGGTCATAATGGCTGGGGCTGGGCCATGCCAAAGCCAAAACCCAGGAATTCCATGTGAATCCCCCGTGTGGGTTGCAGGGACCAAGTCCTTGGACCACCTTCCACTGCTTTCCCAGGCATATTGGCTCAGAGCAGCCAGGCCTGAAACAGGCATTCTGAGACAGGGTGCTGCTGTCGCAGGCAGGAGTTCGCTTCTCTGGACCACAGTGCTGGCCTCTCTCTCTATATTCTATGTAATATTTCAATAGACTTTGGGAAAACAATAGCCCCCAAAAATAAACCAACAGAACCTAGTCCTTTTTGTCCATGTTTCTGAAAGAGCTACACTCTATCCCATTGATCCTCCTTTGTGCTCCGTTTCCCGTGGCAGTTATGACACCTGGATCCCAGCCAGTGAAATCGAAGCATCTGTGGAAGATGCACCAACTCCTGAGAAACCAAGGAAGGTAAGCTGTCCTCGTGCCCCGGCCCCAAGGGGCAGGCCGAGAGCAGACCACCTTCTGGCAGGAAGACAGAGGCTCCTGTGTCCTGGGACTTTGTTTAGCTATTGTTTATTTATTTTCGTATTATCTGAAAGGCAGGCAGAGAGTGACACAGAGAAGGAGGTTTTCCATCTGCTGGTTCCCTCCCCAAATATGCACAATAAAACAGCATTAGGTCACACTGAAATCAGGAGCTTGGAACTCAGTCCATGTCTCCTATGTGGGTGACAACTCCTGGAGCCATTACGTGCCGTCTCCAAAGGGGAATTGGAAGCAGAGATGGGACTCAAAGCCAAAGTCCTCCAGTGTGGCATGTTGGCATCCCAAGCCCAGCATCACCTACTCATTTTAGCAAGGGTTCCTAGGGAGAGTGATGCCTTCATGCTTCCCTCCGGCACCATTTGCCTTTGTGTTTCAGGTTCATGCTAAGTGGATCCTGGACACAGACACCTTCAATGAGTGGATGAATGAGGAAGACTATGAAGTAAATGATGACAAAAACCCTGTCTCCCGCCGAAAGAAGATTTCAGCTAAGACCTTGACTGATGAGGTGAAATGTTCTTTCTGCCTGGAGCCCTTTTAACATGTGCCTCAGAACAAGTCTTTGCTGGGGATTGCAGGCTGACACTTAGCCCAGTTCTTCACGCTGTAGGTAAACAGCCCTGATTCAGATCGACGAGACAAGAAGGGAGGGAACTATAAGAAGAGGAAACGTTCCCCCTCTCCTTCACCAACCCCAGAAGCTAAGAAGAAGAATGCTAAGAAAGGGTACAGTAGCACTAACCTTTCCATGTGTTCACAGTTCTTTGCACACAAAGGTGAAGGAAAGAAAGACAAATCTTTTCCCACAACTAGCTGCCGTGACTTAGAAATGCCACACGCTGCAGGTGTCCTGACAGGGAAGGTGGGGGGTCTGTGTCTGCCCAGTTCTAGTTCCAGTTGTTAGTAACCTTTAAAGGGAGCTTCATCACCAAATGCAAAGCCTCTGCCACTTCCTGTTACCCTGTAGGTCTACCCTTGATTCTCCCTCTTGCTTGAACTTTTATTTCCAAGGGCTTGTTGACAAAGGATGACTAGGTTCTCTTTCATCCTTGTATTTCCCAGCCCCTCAACACCTTACACCAAATCAAAACGTGGCCACAGGGAAGAGGAGCAGGAAGACCTGACTAAGGACATGGATGAGCCCTCACCAGTCCCCAATGTGGAAGAGGTGACACTGCCCAAAACAGGTATGGACCTGTGCCAGGTCCAGCTCTTACCCTTAAATGTAGCTGATGATTGACACTATGTTCATTGTCAGAGGAAATCTTGTAACTTCACACCCATCTCTGAGTTGGACTGTTTTGCACCTGACAGTACTTGTCTCCAAACCGTTATTACTTCTTTATACTTTTTTAAAAATATGTTTTTAAATTTTATTTTTGGTGATGTTTACATAGTTGATCAGAGTGGGAAGGGTCAAGAATCAGGGGAAAATGGGCAAGACCATTTTTTACACATTCTTTTTCTTCTTCCTGTATCTGGGGGAAGGGAGGATGCAATGGAAGAGACCATGCCCAGCCTCCCCAGTACTCGATGTTATCCCAGGGTCTCCATTGTGGAGCATGTTCTGAGGGTTCTGCTCAAGTGGTTTTCATAGTTTTGAGATGCTGTTGATACCACCACTCCAAGGATGAGGAAATCTTTCCAAGATCAGTTCGCTGGCATAGTCCACCTTAGAGTCTCTAGTCACCTAGAAGTTTGTTATCAAGTTTCACTGGGGTAATTGATCGATTTGTTCTGCCCTCTTTCCTCTGCAAACCAATGGGTGCTGCAGCCCAGCTCAACCCTGCCCACCACATGCTCGGTCCTCACCTGTAGCAGGGGGAGCTGAAACCCAGTCAGAGCGTCCCCTGGTAACTTTCACTGGATCAGGTCCCCAGCTCTGGTTCCTGTGCCTGCCACCATGTATAGTGAACTGGTGCAGTCTGTCCCACATCCTATTCAGCTCTCATACACATGATTGGGTGTTGAAACCTAACTCAACCCAACTGACTCCACCCTCCAGCCCTCACTCATGCCAGCAGTTGCCACTGCCTGTCCAGTCAGGCCCACCCCCAGTCCTGGTTGGCATGTTCACCAGTGGAAGTTGTAGGAGCCCACAGCCTCCCCATTGGACTCACTCCCTGCACCAGATCTTGTACTCTCCAGGCGGTTCTGCAGTCCAGCTATGCAGGACTTGCCCCCCAGTCCCAGTCCTTGCCAGCTGATGCCACAGCAAAGTTCAACCCACCTGTCTTAACTCTGTCTCATGCCTGTACAAATGGATACAGTCGGTTAGCACAGCTTGGCTCTCTCACTAATCCAGTTCACATGCAGGCCAACAGGTGTTATAACCCTGCCCAGCCTGCTCTGCCCCTAGTTCCAGCTCTCATGCTCACCAACAGGAGCAGTAGCCCAGCAGGGGAGTCCCCACTACTCCCCTACCAGGCTTGCACACTCTTCCCTCCCCCACAACCAGGCTTGAGTGTATTGGTGGGTATTGTGGCCCAGTGTGACGTGGCGTGTCTCACCTCAGTGTTTGCCGGTGGTTGCTATAGATTTGTTTATTTATTTTATTGCAAAGTCAGATACATAAGGGGAGGAGAGACAGAGAGGAAGATCTTCCGTCCAGTGATTCACTCCCCAAGTGACCACAATGACTGGAGCTAAACCAATCCAAAGCCAGGAGTCTGAAGCTCTTCCAAGTCTCCCAAATTGGTGCAGGGTCCCAAGGCTTTGGGCCGTCCTCGACTGCTTTCCCAGGCCACAAGCAGGGAACTGAATGGGAAGCTGAGATTAGAACTGGTGCCCATATGGAATCCCGGCTTGCTCAAGACTAGGACTTTAGTTGCTAGGCCATGGCACTGGGTGCTGTACTTTTTTTTTTTTATTTTAATGTATTTTATTTTTTTATTGGAAAAGCAGATGTACTGAGAGGAGAAGATGCAGAGAGAAAGATCTTTCTTCTGATGGTTTACTCCCAAGGTGGCCACAACAGCCACAGCTGAGCTGTTCAGGAGCCGGGAGTTTCTTCCAGGTTTCCCACATGGGCACATGGTCTCAAGGCTTTGGGCTATCCTCCACTGCTTTCCCAGGCCATATGCAAGGAGCTAGAAGGGGAGTGGAGCAGCCAGGATATGAACTGGCACTTATATGGGATCCTGATGAATGCAAAGCGAGGATTTTGCCATTTAGGCTATGGCCCTGGGCCCTATACTTTTTTTTTATATATATATATAAGGTTTTGTTTGAAAAACTGAAAGAAAAATCTTTTTTAAATTATTTATTTATTTATTTATTTATTTATTTCTGGGGTTTTTTTTGAAAGAAAAATTCTTATGTGCTGATTCACTCCTCAAATGCCCACATCAGTGTGGGCTGGACCAGGTTGTGAAGCAAGGAACTCAGAACTCAGTCTGGATTTTCCACATTGGTTACAGGGATCCAGTGTCTTGAGCCATCACCTGGTGCCTTCCAGAGTTTATACCAGCAGTTAGCTATAATCAGAACTGGAGCCTGGTTTTGAACCAGTATAGGATACTGGTGTCCTAAGTAGTGTCCTAACTTTTGTACCAGATACATGCCTCTCAAAAATTCTACTATGCATTCCTACCAGCATAATAGATTTCAGCATTAGAAAACACATTGAATTGGGTGTTTGACATAGTGGGTAAGATGTTAATTCATCTCATGTAAGAGTGCTGAGTTCAAGTCCTGACTCCTGAATTTGTGGTTGATTCCAGCTTCCTGTTAATGTGCACTCTGGGAGGTAGCAGATGTTGGCTGAAGTACTTAGGAGATCTGGACTGGGTTCTGGGCTCTTGACTTTGACCTGGCCCTGCCTTGGCTGTTGTGGGCATTTGGGGAGTGAATGAGCAGATCTGAAATATCTGTTGTTTCTCTCCCTCTGAGATAAAAATAAATTAAGCATCTAAAAAACAAAAATGTAAAGGATAATGAAAACAGATACCGAGGAAAGTTTTGGCTTTCCCCTAATGTGTTCTAGTGGGTAAAGTTTGCAGCTGATGTGAGAACTTCATTTTGGAGACCATTGCTTGGCTGTACTGTATGCCATAGACTAGCTGCTGCTGTTCCAACAGTGTGTTTCAGGGTGGGGTTACCGGGTCACTGAGAGAGAAGTTTTACCTCCTGCCTGCTTGTCAGTCAACTCTTTCCTATTTTCTCCTGAACTTACGTGTGTGAATTCAATTGAGGACAGTGTGCTGTTTTTCAAAACCATTGGAGATGTAATTATTCCCCAACAGTAGAGATGGGGACCTTTATTCTGCCAAAAGCCACTTGGAAATTTACAGTGTTATTGACAGGTCATACATAATTATCAACTTGGGCCCGGTGGCGTGGCCTAACGGCTAAAGTCCTCGCCTTGAAAGCCCCGGGATCCCATATGGGCGCCGGTTCTAATCCCAGCAGCTCCACTTCCCATCCAGCTCCCTGCTTGTGGCCTGGGAAAGCAGTGAGGATGGCCCAATGCATTGGGACCCTGCACCTGTGTGGGAGACCCGGAAGAAGTTCCAGGTTCCCGGCATCGGATCGGCGCGCACCGGCCTGTTGCGGCTCACTTGGGGAGTGAATCATCGGACAGAAGATCTTCCTCTCTGTCTCTCCTCCTCTGTGTATATCTGGCTGTAATAAAATGAATAAATCTTTAAAAAAAATAATAATAATTATCAACTTAAAAATTAGTTGGGTATAATTTATTGAATTTTGAGTCCGAACGTTTGGTCTGGCCTTACAGTCCCTGTATGGCCTACAGGCTGGATGTTCCCCTCCTCTGCCCAACAGACTGATTTGATCAAATAGGAGTCCTTTGCAAGCTTCCAGACACATGGTTGGAGATGGGGGCCTGTCATAGACAAGAATGATTTGTGAATATATATGTAGAAAACATGTAAGTGTGTTGCGTGGAGAAGGAGAGAAAGTAGTGAATGTTTTGAGTCCTAGAATGACTGGTTGGAGGGAGTTACTGGTTATAGTAGTCAGAGAACGCCTTTTGCCAAAGTAGGATATCTAGAGCTATTGATAGTAGAGAGACTCAGTGTGGGCAGAATTTACCTGACAAGGTGACTCTGTTCTGGCAGTGAACACTAAAAAGGACTCAGAGTCAGCTCCAGTGAAAGGAGGCACCATGACTGACCTAGGTAAGATGGGAGCCCCTCCTCCCCAAGCCGGCTATGCTGCTGCCTCTCCCCTGGCCAGACCGGCTTTGCAGCAGGCCTCCTTCTTGCCGCTCAGGAGGCTCCAGCCTTCTATCTCAGTGTCTTTCTCTTTCAGATGAGCAGGAGGATGAGAGCATGGAGACCACGGGCAAGGTGGAGCCAGTTTGGAGAGGCCCTTCCTCTATGGGATTCTGATTTCTGATTGCAAAGTTCCTTCTGTCCAGACTTTGCCCACCCTAGACAAATCTTGTCTGTTGCTCAAAACTCCAGTCCTTTTAGAGTCCTGGGGCCCCTGCCTGCTCATTCCTGTCACCCATCATTGGCGCCCCCTTTCCAGGGGTCTGGGGGGAGCAGAGGGTTGCTGAGGGGCCATGGAAATGCTGAGTGTCCAGCAGCCTCCATACTCATAGGATGAGGATGAGAACAGCACGGGGAACAAGGGGGAGCAGACCAAGAATCCAGACCTGCATGAGGACAACGTCACCGAGCAGACCCACCACATCATCATTCCCAGCTATGCTGCCTGGTTTGACTACAACAGGTATTGTTTGGCTTCTCCCTGAGTGATTTCCCTGTTCCAGGGCCCAGGGAATTTTGTTCTGCTTCTCCTGTCTCTACTAGATAGACGTAGTGGAGCCCTGGTGGGGTGTTCTCCCTGACCCCCAGTTTTTTCTTGAAGTTTCAGTCTGTCCCCCTACCTTCTAGGCTTTTCTTCTTTCTGGAGTTCCCAGGCCTCCTCTAGCCCTTCACCTGAGTCCACTCTGACTTCTTTTACAGCGTGCATGCCATTGAGCGAAGAGCTCTCCCTGAGTTTTTTAACGGCAAGAACAAGTCCAAGACACCAGAGATGTAAGGAAATCTCAGCTTACGGGTTCCCCTTCTCCCTTCTGTCCCCTTTTGCCTTCCTGACCAGCAGCATTTGCAAACATGCTAGGTCCTTGCATGCTAGGCTTATAAAAATGTGCTATCTAGAGCCCAGCATTTGGGCATCTGCTCTTTAGGATGTTCCTAGTTGTGCTATCAAGCCTACTTTATGCAGAGCAATTCCCTGCGCTAGTGCTTTGAATTCCTTTAACAAGGGACAGAGTCTTGCTATAATCGACAATACTATCTAAAATACAGGTCTCTAAAGATCGCAAGTAGCAGCTTTAGAATACCAATGATTGTTACCAGACTGGTCCTGAGAGTGGATTCTGGAGAAAAATAAGAGAAGGACCTCAGAGAAGACCTAAGATTGAATTGAGCGATGAATAGAACTGGTTAATGTAAAGTACAGACTTGGGACTCAGAAGACTTCATCTCCTCCAAGTTGGCCTTAGGCCAAACTTGGTGACTCAAAGGTCTTGTTCGGTTAGGGTTGCTCCAGGGCTACTGCCTGATAAAGTAGTGAGACCAAGAACTGAAGAGATTTTCATCTAACTTGTCCCTCATTGTTCCCTTTCTGAGGTCCTCCTCTATTCTCACCACATTTCTTGCCCCGTAGCTTGGTTCTCTCCTCCTTTTTTTCTGGTGAAATGGTGTGTATGAAAAGGAAGGAAAAGTAAGCTGTGCTAGGTGACACAAATTCAAGATGATACACCAGTAGGGTTGGACTAGGCACTGAATTGTTGGTGTAAATTGGTAAATGATGACGATGGCCTACATCTGTTGAGGACTGTCTTCCGGGCACTTTCCTGAGTGTTGTGCATTCACTAATTGAATCCTCACACTCACTTTAGAAATGGGTGCTGCAGTCATGTTACAAGTTACACAGGGGTTGTTTGTTGCATGAGGTGATATCATTCATAAATAGTGAAACTACCATGGAACTGCATCCTTTAGTTCAGCTCAAGTTTTTATTTTATTTATTTATTTTTATTTAAGATTTATTTATTTTTATTGGAAAGGCAGATACACAGAGAGGAGGAAAGACAGAGACGAAGATCTTCCGTCTGATGATTCACTCCTCAAGTGACCACAACGGCTGGAGTTGAGCCAATCTGAAGCCAGGAGCCAGGAGCTCTTCCAGGTCTCCCACACGGGTGCAGGTTCCCAAGGCTTTGGGCCTGCTTTCCCAGGCCACAAGCAGGGAGCTGGATGGGAATCAGGCCCGCTGCGATTAGATATGGCAGTGCCCATATGGGATCCCGACGCGTGCAAGGCGAGGACTATGCTATTGCGCTGGGCCCCAGCTCAAGTTTTTAATCTTTATACAACATAGCAGCTACCAGTTTTATTTTTAAAGATTTATTTATTTTTATTGGAAGGGCAGCTATACAGAGAGGAGGAGAGATGGAGAGGAAGATCTTCTATCCATTAGATTCACTGCCCAAGTGGCCTCAATGGCTAGAACTTTGTCTATTCAAAGCCAGGCTGGAGATGAGCCAGCCTTGTGGAGCTTCCCACAAGGGTGCAGGGTCCTAAGGTGTTAGGCCGTCCTTGACTGCTTTCCCCGTCAACCAGCAGGGAGCTGGATGCGAAGCGGGGCTGCCAGGATTAGAACCAGTACCCATATGGGATCTCGGTGCGTTCAAGGCAAGGATTTTAGCCACTAGTCTACCATGCCGGGCCCCAGCTCCCAGTTTTCAAGCTCCTACACCATTACATCAAACTTGTTGAGTCCATCAGTGGAACTAGAGTTTGAAGTTACAGCTTCCCAACTTGAAAACATACAATGTTTTTTTTTTTAAGATTTATTATTTTTATTGGAAAGTCAGATATACAGAGAGGAGGAGAGACAGAGAGGAAGATCTTCCATCCGTTGATTCACTCCCCAAGTGGTCCCAGTGGCTGGAGATGCGCCAATCCGAGGTCGGGAGCCCAGAGTGCTGAGCCTCTTCTGGATTTCCCTGTGGCTACAGGGTTTCCCATGTGGATTCAGGCTTTGGGCTGTCCTTTGCTGCTTTCCCAGGCCACAATCAGGGAGCTGGATGGGTAGTTGGCCTGTCGAAATTAGAACTGATGCCCATATGGGATCACAGCGTGTTCAAGGCCAGGACTTCAGTGGCTTGGCTACTCCCCCAGGCCCTCTTTTTTTTTTTAAGATTTATTTGGTTTTGGGCCCAGCGCAATGATGTAGTGATTAAACTCCTCGTCTTGTATGCCGGGATCCCATATGGTCACTGGTTCTAATCCTAGCGGCCCTGATTCCCATCTAGCACCCTGCTTGTGGCCTGGGAAAGCCGTGGAGGACGGCCCAAATCTTTGGGACCCTGCACCTGTGTAGGAGATCCGAAAGAGCTCCTGGCTTTGGATTGGCTCACCTCCAGCCGTTGCGGTCACTTGGGGAGTGAACCATTAAAGGGAAGATCTTCCTCTCTGTCTCTCCTCCTCTCTATATATCCGCCTTTCCAATAAAAAAAAAAAAAATTATTTTTTATTGGAAAGGCAGATTTACAGAGATAGGAGAGATTTTCCATCTGCTGTTTTATTCCCAAAATGGCCACAATGGCTGGAGCTAGGTTGATCTGAAGCCAGGAGCCTGTTTCAGCTCTCCCACATGGGTACAGGATCCCAAATATTTGGGCCATTCTCTGCTGTTCTCCCTGGCCATACCCAGGGCGTTGGATTGGAAGTGGAGCATTTGGGACAGGAGCTTGTGTCCTTATGGGATGCTGGCGCTAGCAGATTGAGGATTAACCTAATGAAGCACCTTGCCTACTCCCAAAATATTCTTTTCACCATGTTATACATATGTAAATGAACAAATAAGGCTTCTCTTTAACATCTAAGTTTGAAGACAAGGGCACCTTTTCTTTTTATTTCTTTCCTAAAAGTTGGATAGATAAACATCCCTGAGGGTAGCCAAGAAGACAATTCATGTGCTTATGACCCTGGCAAGGAAAATGTAAGGCCTGTGAGAATCCCACACACCCAGCACATAGCAGGCATCCAGCGTATAGGAAGTAAGATAGCAAGTCTGTCTGTAGGAACTGGTATAGGAGTCATTACCTATTCTATTGCTTTGCATTCATTCTTCCTCTTATTCGTCTCTCTCTTCTAAGCTACTTGGCCTATCGAAACTTCATGATTGACACTTACCGACTTAACCCCCAAGAGTACCTCACCTCCACTGCCTGCCGCCGGAACCTGGCTGGGGATGTCTGTGCCATCATGAGGTGGGTATTGCTGCCTAAAAAGGGGTACGGAAGTAGAGATGCAAACAAGGACCATCAGGGAAAGGACTGGGATGAACACCTGTAGACAAAGGTGAAGTACAGGTTTGGGGAGTTGAGGTGTGGGATGAAGCAGAAAGGACTGGGTCTGTGATAGAATGGCAGGGGTTCAGTTTTACCTGCTCTCTGGGAAGGTAGAAGTGGGTGACAGGGTGTGAAGGGAGGTTAGGCTGAGATGCAGACTTGGTGTCACTGGAATTTGAGTGTTGATTAAACAACGGGACTTCCCAGACAGTAGAATAAGTGGAAGAGACCAGGGGAGGAGGAGAGGCAGGGCCCCCAGGCACCTTTCTGACTGTTCCACATTGACTAACTCTGCCTCCCTCCCCACAGGGTCCATGCTTTTCTTGAACAGTGGGGTCTTATTAACTACCAAGTGGATGCTGAGAGCCGTCCAACCCCAATGGGGCCTCCACCCACCTCTCACTTCCATGTCCTGGCCGACACACCATCGGGGCTGGTGCCTCTGCAGCCGAAGACCCCACAGGTAGGACGAGGGGCCGTGGGGACAGAGTGGGCTTGGGTAAGATTGGGCTTCTTTGGACTTTTCTTTTTCTGTTTTTTTTAGGGTAATGATTCAGGAGTATTGTGAGGCTGCTTCCTTTCCCATGGGATACAAAGGGCTACAGGACTCAGTCCCATGTTTAGCATCCTCTCTCAGCCTCTGTCCCCAAGGCTGTGGGGACTTCTGAGATAGCAGAGATGCTCTTGTCCTCAGGGAGCAGATAGGCCAATGTAGAGGATGGAGCGGATGGAGGAGTAGGGCTTATAATCAGCTTGCATGACAGTTCTAAACTTTTTCATGTTTCCCACATTTTTTCATTTTTGTCTCATAATTATTATCACCTCCATTTTTTCCACTTCCATTTCATCTGTAAAGATAAGAAATGTTATGTGGCTTGCCCAGGGTCACAGAGTACCAAATCTAGGATTAGAATCTAATTGTCCAGCTCCTAACAGAACTTTAAAGATACATGTGAATACAAATGGACACCATGCCAACTGCATGTCTAATTAATCAGGGAACTGGAACAGTGGCATGAGTGCCCCAGAGCTTTTTGGGCCACCCGGCACTTGGCCTTGAGGCCTCCAGGGCTGTGGCCTGGTCATTTCCTGCCCAGCTTCCATGACGCCGAGCTCTGTCCCCCAGGGCCGCCAGGTTGATGCTGATACCAAGGCTGGGCGGAAGGGCAAAGAGCTGGATGACCTGGTGCCAGAGACGGCTAAGGGCAAGCCAGAGCTGGTAGGTGGGGTGCAGACCCCGCTGAGCTTCTTATTTGCCCCTTTATTGGGGGTCCCCTGCCCGGAAAAAAGAGACATGAGAGCAGAGGAGCTACAGCAGTAAGGGAGGAAGTCCCGCCCACGGGCACCCCTGGCTCGGGAAGGAAGCTCCTTCTGTCTGTTTTCTCTCTCTGTCTGCCCCTGGCTCCCGGTGGTCACCTGTGCTCACCTCTCTCTTTTCCTTCTACAAATAGCAGACCTCTGCTTCCCAACAAATGCTGAACTTTCCCGATAAAGGCAAGGAGAAACCAACAGACATGCAGAACTTCGGGCTGCGCACAGACATGTACACAAAGAAGAGTGTCCCCTCCAAGGTACGCAGCCTAGGCTGACTGGGGCTAGAGGACCTGCTCTCCTGCGAGGTCCCAGGCTCCTCTCCCCTGACCTACCTGTGTGCCCTGCAGAGTAAAGCCGCGGCCAGCGCCACTCGAGAGTGGACAGAACAAGAGACCCTGCTGCTCCTAGAGGTAACTGGGGCAAGGAAAAGAGTTCTATTGTGAGAACAGAAGTGGCTGGGGGGGCCGGCTGCCCTTTTGAGTGGGGAGAGCTTATGGAGTCTGGTGTGAGCAGAGCAGGATCTTGACCCCAATTTCTCCTCTTCCTGATGGGCGTCACACCTGCCCCAAGAAACAGCTCCAGGCCAGGGATATGGGACATGTCATTAACTGCATATCCTTTCTCAGTGCTACTTGGATCCAGCAGCAGTCTACACAAATGCCAGTACACAGAGAGCTTTGAACCCGGCTGCCCTTGGTAGGCTGGGGGAAGTTGACATCTAAGGGAAGTGGCTAAGTAAGCAGAGTTGTGTCTCCACCACTACCACTAGGCACTGGAAATGTACAAGGATGACTGGAACAAAGTGTCTGAGCATGTGGGAAGCCGTACCCAGGACGAGTGCATCTTGCATTTTCTTCGTCTTCCCATTGAAGACCCATACCTGGAGGACTCGGAGGCCTCGCTGGGTCCCCTGGCCTACCAGCCCATCCCCTTCAGCCAGTCAGGCAACCCGGTTATGAGCACTGTTGCCTTCCTGGCCTCTGTCGTCGATCCCCGTGTTGCTTCTGCTGCTGCAAAGTCTGCCCTAGGTAACTTGGGGGCTCTGGTCTTCTTGGTGTGCGTGGGGGCCCCTTTCTTAAGCCAACACTTACTTTGCAAGTCTGCCTTCCTCTCTGGCCACCGCCCAGTAGCCTGTCCAGGTGCCATGCTGGTCTTTTTTGAGTAGGGGCTTGTGAAAAGGTGTTTGTGGTGGGGGCAGGCCAGAGCTACCCATTCATACAGCTCCCAGTTACATTCCCTGGGTCTTGCAGAGGAGTTCTCCAAAATGAAGGAAGAGGTGCCCACAGCCTTGGTAGAAGCCCATGTTCGGAAAGTGGAGGAAGCAGCCAAAGTGACAGGCAAGGCGGACCCAGCCTTCGGTCTGGAAAGCAGCGGCATTGCAGGAACCACCTCTGATGAGCCAGAGCGAATTGGTGAGGCCTGGCTCGTTTCCAGCTCTCCCTTTTCACCAAGAGCCTCAGCTCCCAGCCTCCCAAAGCCACCCATGCCCCACATTGGTGTTAGGGCATGACACAATGGCAAGAATTGGTAGAATTTGTCTTTTCTTCAGGGTTTCACCTTAGGGGCGTGGCTTCTTATTGGTCCTGTCCCTAATATTTTGGCTGGTAGAGGGACTGTTGGGAAAGTGTTAAAGAGACAGATTCAACTACACGTTTCCTCTTTCCTTTCCTTTCCTTTCCTTTCCTTTCCCCATGGGCCCAGAGGAGAGTGGGACTGATGACACCCGTGCAGAGGGCCAGGCCACAGATGAGAAGAAGGAGCCCAAGGTATGGAGGGACTGAACGCAGGCTGGAAGGGGCAGGTGTGGCCCTGTGATGGTGGGCAAATAAGTTCTGTTCCCAGTGTGGCCCTTGGGGTGAGAGCCACCCCAGCCTGATGCTCCCCTTTCCTCTCATTGGGACTTTAGGAAGCCCGAGAGGGAGGAGGGACTGGAGAGGAGGAGGCCAAGGAGAAAACAAGTGAGGCTCCCAAAAAGGATGAAGAGAAAGGGAAAGAGGGCGACAGCGAGAAGGAATCTGAGAAGAGTGATGGCGACCCAATGGGTGAGCATCCCAGATCGGTGCCAGTGAGTCCAGGAAAGACAGGGGAAACCGTCAGACTAACTCAGCCCTGTCCTGGCCCAGTTGATCCCGAGAAGGAGAAGGAGCCAAAGGAAGGGCAGGAGGAAGTGCTGAAGGAAGTGGTGGAGTCGGAAGGGGAGAGGAAGACAAAGGTGGAGCGAGACATTGGTGAAGGCAACCTTTCCACTGCTGCTGCCGCTGCCCTGGCTGCTGCCGCTGTGAAGGCCAAGGTGGGCACACTCGAAAGACCCCAGGGAAGACGATGTGCATGTCCCTGATCTCCTTGTCTTAGGAGTTCTTCTTTGCTCACCCCTTGCTGGCCTGTGTTCTTGTAATTTTTATCCTGAGAAGTATCAGTCATCTCTAATCTTCTAGACTCTCTAGATCTGTTTCCTGTTCTATAACCACTTGACTGTTTGTCTTATCCTTGGTACTCTCGCTCTTTAAAAAATATCAAGCTAGCGCTACTACTGCAGCAAGTTTGCTTATAAACCCACCAGTGTCTACCCTGCTTTTCTCCCCGAGCATGACTGTTGCTCTGGACACTGCTGCTGACGGGCTGTCACACTTCTCCTTTCCTAGCACTTAGCCGCCGTTGAGGAAAGGAAGATCAAATCTCTGGTGGCTCTGCTGGTGGAAACACAGATGAAGAAGTTGGAGATCAAACTCCGGCACTTTGAGGAACTAGAGACGATCATGGACCGGGAGCGAGAAGCAGTGAGTAGCCTCCCCTAGGGTCTCAGTGGGAACCTAGAATCCTCCTGGAGACAAAGTTAGACCTCAGTCCAGGACTGGGGGCTATGAGCAAGAAACAGCAGTGCACAAAGCCTGAGACCCAGCAGGACAGGACAGGCCAGGGAAGGAAGACCAGTCCTGGGCAATTAGGAATTATACACCACCTGTGTAGCCTGGAACCCAAAGTCTGGACTGTGGTCTTCTGGCCTTGTGCTTTTTGCTGCATCTCTGGGTCCCTGAACAATGCTTGACTCATAGTAGACTCTCAGTAAATATTTGTTGATTGGTTGTGGGTTGAAGGTGTGATGAGAGGATAATGGCTTTAGCTCTAGTAGGTGCTGTCGGAAAGGGGGTGGGACAGACATGGTATTGAACCCTTTTTCTTTGAGACCCTGCCTTCAGAGAACTTAGTCTGATTGGAGACATCAGAAGCAGTTAATGGTGCCTGAAGTGTCTGATAAATTCAAATAATGCCACCACCATGTCACTCCTGTTTTAAGCAGACTGGTGCCCTGGTGCTACATGTGAGGTGGGGAGGGTTCCAGGGGCAGTAAGTCAAATGAAAAGACCAAGTCATGAGAGATCACCATAAAGCCAATGCTCAGAGTCTGCTCGTGTGATCTGGGATGCTTCTCCTGAACAAGTGAGCTGCTAGCCAGTGCTTCAGGAGAAGAGAACTGGAATTGATAAGAACTGTAAACAATTTCCTGCTCAAGGGAATGGCATATTCAAAGTTTTGGAGCTGCAATGAGCCAAGTCTGCCCCCAGATTAACTCCATAGCAGAGAGGCCGTAAGGGCAGCCGGGAGGGTTAGGTGATGAGGATGGAGGAAGCCCAAGCACGCAATGTAGATTATAGGAACCACCAGAATGAGAGGCAGGGTCTTGATGACAAAGTCAGGGGGCAAGGTATGTGCCTGGGGATCTTCTGAAAATCAAGTAACAGCACTCCACTGGCACCTGCAGCTGGAGTATCAGCGGCAGCAGCTCTTGGCCGACAGACAAGCCTTCCACATGGAACAGCTCAAGTACGCAGAGATGAGGGCCCGGCAGCAGCACTTCCAGCAGATGCACCAGCAGCAGCAGCAGCCTCCGCCAACCCTGCCCCCAGGGTCCCAGCCAATCCCCCCAACAGGGGCTGCTGGGCCAGCCGTGGTCCATGGCTTGGCAGTGGCTCCAGCCTCCATGGCCCCAGCTCCTGTGGGCAGTGGGATACCTCCAGGAAGCTTGGGTCCTTCGGAACAGCTTGGGCAAGCAGGGTCCACAGTGGGGCCGCAGCAGCAGCAACCAGCTGGAGCCCCACAGCCTGGGGCAGTCCCACCAGGGATACCCCCCCCTGGACCCCATGGTAAGTTATGGGTTCCAGAACTCCTGTCCCAGTTCTCCTTAGAGGGGAATATGGTGGGCCTGAAGACAAGGATTAGCTTCTGTCCCTGCAAGGGGTGCACCTGTTCTGCCTCTAAACCAGGAGGGATCCCTTCCCAAACCCACAGTGCCAGGAAGCAGAAGGGTGGTGTCTAACCTTTAGGGAAGAGTGGCTATACTGTTCCTGTACATTGTCACTGTGTGACCTGGTGAGGGGGATTTAGCACCGCTAATCTTCACCACCCCTCTTTTTTCCCAGGCCCCTCACCGTTCCCCAGCCAACAAACTCCTCCCTCAGTGATGCCAGGGGCAGTGCCAGGCAGCGGGCACCCAGGCGTGGCGGGTAATGCTCCTTTAGGTTTGCCTTTTGGCATGCCGCCTCCTCCTCCTCCCGCTCCATCCATCATCCCATTTGGTAGCCTAGCTGACTCCATCAGTATTAACCTTCCCCCTCCTCCTAACCTGCATGGGCATCACCACCATCTCCCGTTCGCCCCGGGCACTCTCCCCCCACCTAACCTGCCTGTGTCCATGGCGAACCCTCTACATCCTAACCTGCCGGCGACCACCACCATGCCATCTTCCTTGCCTCTCGGGCCGGGGCTCGGATCCGCCGCAGCCCAGAGCCCTGCCATTGTGGCAGCTGTTCAGGGCAACCTCCTGCCCAGTGCCAGCCCACTGCCAGGTGAGAAGGGGTCAGAAGGGGAAAAGGGTGAGGGAGAGGGGTCCACATGGAAGGAGGGAGGGCAGGTGGGGAAGGGGTCAGGTCCTGTAATCTCCACAGTCTAAGCTTTTTGAACACTGGGAAATGAGGATGCGGGAGGAAGGGCCTCTGGCTGTCCTCCACCTTGCCCCAGCCTGGCAGCTGTCACCTTGGGGGTGACTTGGGGGCCTTTGACTGGTGGGTCACAGAGGAATCCTATGGCACAGAGCACCTCAGCTGTAAACTTGGAAAACAGCTCCCTGTTTGCATGATGACCAGCGCCCCTCTGCTCATTCCCATTACGGTCAAGAGTTCCCGTGGGCATAGCAGGATGGCTGGGATGTCTCGGTTTTTCCAGTGTGAGGTGGAAGGAGGCGTGGGGAAGAAAGTTATACATCCTGGGGACCTCATCATCCACCACAACTGCATGCCATGGCTGGTCCTGTGCTTGTGTGTGGTGGCCTGAGTCTGGACCCCATTCTCTGCTCACTTGAGCTGATTTCCCTTCCTTTTCTCCACAGACCCAGGCACCCCTCTGCCTCCAGATCCCACAGCCCCGAGCCCAGGCACAGTCACCCCTGTGCCACCTCCACAGTGAGCAGCCAGCCAGACTCACCCCTCACCCCCTCAAGGAGCTCATGGTTCCAGGAACAACCCTCCCCTAACCACTGGGACCCTTCCCCAGCCTGGAGAGTTCGTCACTACGTAAGGAAAGCTCCTGCCCTACAAGCCCTTGCCTGCCCGGCAGTGGTGTGTGCTTTTGTACCATTTTGTTCTAGGACTTGGTGACAAGCTATTTCTCCTGTCTGAGAGCATAGTTCGGGGATGCCACCCTCGAAGCAAGGGCTGGGAAAGGCGTTCCTCCAAGGTTCTCATTAACCACTTCTAAGGGTGCACTCCCCTCAAAACTACTGCATTTTTTTTTTTATGGATAAAAAAGATGAAGCCCTTTAAAAGGAAGTAGATTTTAAAAAGCCACATTTGAGCTCCCTTCAACCCATTACAAAATAACCAGCGCTTACATTTTTCTAGAGGGTGACAATTTTAAGAAAGGGGAACTAGGGTTCTGGGGAGGTCGCTGTTAGGACAGAGTGCAGCACCACCTCCCCAAGCCTGCTGCACCTGTGCGCTAGTCCCCGCTGCCGCCGCCTCATCTGTGCTTTTCAGGCCACCCCAGCCCAGCCAATGATGCCCTGCTCTTGGGATCTCGGTTTGTGTTTTTAAAAGTCACCTGCTTAGTCGATGTCAGCGTTATGTGTATTTGGTGGGGAAATGTATTTTTGGGGATTTCTGTGGTAGGTAATAGAGGACGGGAGGACACTAGATGCTGTTTCTTCCTGTCCTGAGTCGTATCAGTGACTCCTGGAAGGCATGGAGAAAGGAGGTTTGTAACCCCAAAGTTTCAAAAAGCACTTAAGCACCTCTCGTCCTTATAACTGGGTGGGTGCCCCTCAACCTCCTCATCTACCAAGATGGACTGAGCCTTGACTGGTAGCTAGGGGTTCCCAGGTGAGGAGCCAGGTGTGGGAGCAGTAGAGCAATGGACAGCCTGAGGTTGGAGTGACCCTCTGCTGGCAGCTGGCTCCACCCCTCTTCCACACTCTGGCATGTAGGCTAACTGATCCAGACTCTACACTGGTTCTGGTCCCTCCCACCAGGCCCTTCGTTCCTTATGTCCCCATGTTTCTCTTCCTCTCTGCGTCTTGGCACTTTTCTTTTGTTCAAAGTTTTCTGTAAATTTTCTTTCTTTTTTTTTTTTTTTTATAAATTAATTTGCTTTCAGTTCTATCTTGTGGATGCCTGTGTGTTCTCTTTCTGTCACTGTCAGACAGAGTGATGAGCTGGGGACAGCAATCCTGAATCCCTTCACCTGGGCTGGCGGGATGGCAAGCCATGGGGCCTCCATTGCTGTGCCTCCTGCCTCCAAAGGCTTCAGGCAGCACAGCTGTCAGGGCTGGGGACTCCTACAAGAGCCTGTGAATAGCCAGCATTTCTCCACTTGGAAGGACATCTCCACAATGGGGCTATTTTGTATTTTTATCCTGTCAAACGCTGACTTCATTCCTTCCCTTATTAGGGAGAGGGAAGACAGTCCCTCACGTACTTGTTAGTACCGGCCCCTCGCTGTGTCACGTGCCAGACTGGCTGAGGCAGTGCTAATATGGCTTGGCTGTAGCTCTAATAAACATTCCCAGGCTCCCTCACAGAAGGCCTCAGTGCTTGGGCCGGCAGGGGCTGGACCGAAGGAGCTAGTGTGGGGTGACCACAGCCCGGGCTGGTAGGGATCTACAGCGTTCATCTGCCCCAGCGGATAGCCTTGCAGCACGGATGACTGCAGCTGGCATCTCTGCAGAGACAAACTGGCCACCATAGGCCACTCCCAGCCCATCCCCAGGCTAGGACTGTCTCAGGGAGAGGTCACCTTCTCACCTCTACCTTTCATTCTGTTGCGAAGGAAACAGGAACCAAGTTGGGGCCACAAAGAGCAAGTTTATTTAGTGCCTGCTGGCAGCAGGCATTACCCAGGAGGCGAGCTCGAGAGGTGCTGTGAGCAGGGAGCCTGATAAGTCTCACACGGGGAAAGGCACGGGCTCTGGTGGCCCGGGGATGTCTTCAGCCATTCAGCACCATACGGACAAGCTCTGTGGACAGAAATAGCGGGGTGAGCCGGGGAGAGCGGCAGGGGAGGGGTGCGCCTAGGGCCAGGAGACTGGGAGACTGCCAAGGTAGCACTAGAATGATCTTGTCCATAGCAACCAACCTTGGGGGTGGTTTGCAGCAGAGCCACCTCTAGTCTAACCAGGTCTCTGTCCCTAGCTCCCCTCCCCTCTGGCTGTTAGTCCCCCAGCCCGCCCTGAGCAGCAAGAACACAGCAGATGCAGAGAAGTTGTCGACTACCCCCACAGCTACTGTCAGCCACTGGCAGGAGGAAGGAACCAAGTTCTGGGTTAGGTACCTCCAAGCTGCCCAGCATGGGGAAGGGGAAGAGGACAATTAAGCTGTAGCAACAGCAGGACAGGCAGCTTGCCCCTCAGGTACCAATTACCTTTGCTCTAGGGTCAGAGGGTCACCCTAAAGCAAGACTGGCATTTGGCTGGTGAGAGTTCCCAGACGCCAGCACCCAGGGCCCTAAGCAAAACCTGGAAACCCACTCCAGGAGAGAAGGAAGGAGGTACCATCCCCCAGCTGCCTTCCTCCTCAGGGAGTCCCCCCTCCCTGGTCAGCTCCATGCAGAAGCATGCTGGAAGTCAGATGGTAGTAGGGGCAGGGGCCAGAGAGCACAGGCTGGAAACAGAGAGACACTGGGGTGAATCAACTAGAGGAGAGGCTGGGAGGAGCCGTACCCGCCCCACGGCCCGTCACCCCGACAGGATATGCCTCACAAACGCTGCAGGAAGGAAGAGACATTAATGGTGAAGACAAGACACAGACATGGGGTGACCTGGTCAGGCAGTGGGGGGAACACACATTCATATATGTTATTTCCACTCTCCTCCCTCCCAATCCTCCACATCCTTTTCTGCCATACTCCCCTTGTCCCCCTACCCACATCTCCTGGGCTGGGCTGGGCCCTGCCCTTTGCCTCCTGGCTCCTCCTGGAGCCCAAGTCCAGGGATAAGCAAAGCCCCTGGTGTTATCCCTAGTCTGATGCCTCTCCCTGCCTTGCCCCTTTTGAGAGCCCCAGGCTCACTCTCACCTTCATAGTTGATACAACCATTGCTGTCCTCGTGCCCAGCCACCAGCATCTCTACTTCTTCCTCTGTCATCTTCTCACCTGCCAAGAGAAGGCATATTGTGAATTGGGAGGACAAGTGAGGTCTCAGTGTGGCAGCTCAATTCAAGGACAAGGGCACATAACCTTACCCAGCGTGACAAGGACATGGCGGATTTCGGCACCCATGACAGTGCCATTCCCTTCCTTGTCGAACACCCGGAGGCCTTCAACATAGTCCTCATAGGTTCCCTGGTCCTTGTTCTTGGCCACAGTCTGCAGCATGGGCAGGAAGTGCTCGAAGTCCAGCACCTTCACGTTCATCTCTGTCACAAAGGAAGCGTTAGGAAGGTCACACATGAGCTCAGGACAGGAGGGACCTGTGGGGATCACACTTGGGGCCTGCACTGTGGTGTAGAGGCTAAAGCTGACTCCTGCAGTGCTGGCATCCCATATGGGCACCAGTTCAAGTCCCACTGTTCTGCTTCCCACCCAGCTGCCTACTAATGGCCTGGGAAAAGCAGTTAAGAAGGACACAAGTGTTTGGGGCCCTGTCACCAACAGGAGATCATGAAGAAGTACCTGGTTCCAGCCTGGCCCAGCCCTGGCTATTGTGACCATATGGGAAGTAAACCACTGGATGGAAGATCTCTTAACACTTTCAAATATATAAACTTTATTTAAAAAAAAAATGACTCAGCACAGGCAACTTGGGATTTCCTAACCCATACAAGACTTGTCTGAACTTGGGGCCTCCAGAGAAAACAGGGACACTCTAAAGAGTGGGCCTCCCTTGCCACACTGAGGAACTGTTCTTGAGATGCTCACCGTCACTCTTGGGGTTCCCCAGGACCTTGAGCACCTCGGCGTTGGTGGGGTTCTGGCCCAGGGCCCGCATCACATCCCCACACTGGCTGTACAGGATCTTGCCATCCCCTGTCCGGTCAAACAACTGGAAGGCCTCCTTGAACTCTGGAGATTCAGACCAAAGTCAACACCGGGACTGCGGGGGTTAACCTGCCCTACCTCAACATGATCACGCTGCAGAAACCAGATAGCCACACAGCAAGTCCACTAGGATAGGACGGATCCATGTCTACCTCCCAACTCAACTGTCACACATGGAAATTCAGTCACCTATCCCCCCTCGACGGCCTGCAGACATCCAAGTATACACACACCCTGGGCCAGGGCAGCAGGCCAGTCGGCCTCCACGCTACCCAAACATCACTCGGGGCAGGAATCTGCCACCGCCCAGTCTGGGTCTTGTCCTTATAAGGAAGTGGGAACAGCAGCCTAGGACTAGGGTCATCCCAACCTGCCACTTCCCATCCTACAGAGCCCCTTCAGGGAAGGTAAAGCTACAGTCCTCCCCCTTCCCGTGTCCCCCCATCGTCGGGAAGGAATCGGGTCACAGCCCTTTCCAGTGTCCACAGTTCAAGCTGGGGTGGGGATAGGGAGGGACAGTTATCACAGGAGAAGAAGCAGACGTGATTTAGGGACAGAAAAGAGGCAGGCAGCTTAGTACAACGCCCCCCAAACGGCACACACAGCAGCAGGCAATAGGTGACCAAGTGGTTTCACGTACCCACACCTGAAACTCACCCAGTGCCTGGGGCTCAGATCTAGAGTAGAAGGGGAGGGAGGAAGAAAGTGAGAAGAAAATAGAGAACCCAAAAGAAGGGAGGAGGGAATCCAGGAGTACTCTTCCAGGGGAAGCAGGATGTGGCGAGATCACAGTTTGGGGGCTAGCTGGAGGGGCGTCCCTCTCCCTAGAGGTGAGCTTAGACGGCCAGGGAATGACCTACCTGCGGTCTGGTCCTCGGTGAAGTCGCACTGCTCAAAGAAGAGGTAGCGGTCAGCACCTGAACTCCCATCCCCACCCCCCCCCCCCTCCAAAAGCTTCCATCCCAAGTCCGTAAACTCTTGTTACAGGACGGGGCTCCGCTTTCCACAGCACAGGACCCCAGATTTTCCAACCCCCTTCCGACCTCCCAGGCTCTCAGGTCCCGTAAGCTCTCCACCCCTGCCTTCTCCTGGTTCTCTACCCCTGGCTGCCCGCCTCGCCCCAAACCCCACTCTTTTCCCTGGCCCCGGGCCCCACCATCTTGACCGCTCAGCTCTGCGGGTTTCCTTCCTGCAGTAATGGCTCCGGCTCCAGGCCCAACCCTAGTGTTAGAACGCCCCGATTACGTCACCCCGGCCGAGCAGCCAATGGGCGCCCTGGCCTGGGCTCTGGCAGTCGGATTACTTCATTAGTAATGAGGCGGGCGGAGCCCCGCGGCGCGCGCTCCCGGCAGCCCCACCTGGGCTCCCAGAACACTTCAGGGCGCGGGTTGGGGCGCAGGGGGTCCACTTCTGTCAACCCCCGGGATACCCGAGGATGTGGCCTGTGGGAAGAGGGGGAAGGCCCCGCTGCCCTCCACCCCTGGAAGTAAACAAGAGTCTGAGACCGAGGAAGGAACCGAGACTTTATTTGGAAACAATAGGCGGCCTCCTAGTGGCAGAAACGGGCTTCCTCTTGCCGGGGTGCGTGGGTAGTAGGGAGGGCATCACTGGCCTCCACTGGATCTGTGCGTGTGGTGGGGGCAACGAAAGTTTCAAGGCCTGGCGACTGGCCGGGGAGGAAGGTGGCTGAGGCGTGGGGCGGGGGGTCGCACGGCCCTACCTGTTGAGCTCAGACACTGAGGATGTGCTTCAGGAAGGCTGTGGAGAGAGGATGCAGGAGGGGCTTCGGACCCAGGCCCGCGGGTCACCGCAGGACTCTAGGTCTAAACAGGCTGTGCCCATTCGCCCCTCGAGGTGCCTTTGGGCCTGGTCCCTCACCCTCATAGTTGATGCAGCCGTTGCTGTCCTCATGGCCTGCCAGAACCGTCTCCACCTCCTCCTCAGTCATCTTCTCTCCTGAATCCCAGATAGAGCGTTGGGGCCCTTGCCCTGGTTCCCTCATCACCCCTAGCCACTCTCTTGTTGTTGTTTTATTTTTCCTAAGCCATGCTCTTTTGGATGATACCTCCCCCTGGAGAGACTGTACCTGGAGCCACTCCCCACCAGGAACCCCTTCCAGCCTGTGATAAGGTGAAGCCTCCTGCTTTCCATCACACCTGCTTAACTAAGTGCCTTGCTACCCAGGAAAGCTTTGCCACACCAGGAAACAGAATCCCAGGAGGGCTAATCAGAAAAGCCTACTTCCCCCACCCGGGCTCCTTTTCTCTGCCCTTCCCATTCTGTCCCCAGGGCCCTGCCCTTCTCAGTGCCCTGCCCTTGACCTGCAGGGTGGTATTTTTCCCTGGCTGTATCCTCTCCCCGCTTCCTCCCCACCAAATTCTGGCCCTTGCCTCACCCAGGGTGGTGAGGACATGTCTCAGCTCAGCTCCCATGACCTTGCCGTTGCCCTCCTTGTCAAACACCCGGAGCCCCTCCAGGTAGTCCTCATAAGTGCCTTGGTCCCGATTCTTGGCCACCGCCTGCAGCATGGGCAGGAAAGTCTCAAAGTCCACGCGCCTGGACTTCAGCTCTAGGGAAGTTGGAGAGAGGTGAGGGGACAGGTCAGCATAGCGTCCCTGGGGCCCAACTTCCCCAGCCCTGCCACAGCTTGTCCACCCTGTGCAGTATGCAGTGTTGCCAGGAAGTTGGGCAATTTTTAAAATCCTGAGCTCCACTCCCCAGCATCGTTGGTTGGTTTCCCTACTGATATTTCACTCTCCCAACTGAAACCTGCATTGTTCCAGGGATCCCCTCACCATCATTCTTGGGGTTCCCCAGGACCTTGAGCACCTCGGCGTTGGTGGGGTTCTGGCCCAGGGCCCGCATCACATCCCCACATTGGCTGTACAGGATTTTGCCATCACCTACACGGTCAAACAGCTCAAAGGCCTCCTTGAACTCTGAGAGAGAGAAATGGGGTCACTACAGACCAGGGGGTAAGGTGTGGTGGGTTCCCATCATTCCCACACAGGGGCAGGCTAGGAAACTCGGCACTGGACTTGGGAAGCAGGAGGAAGTAGGAGGTTTCAAGGTCAGGGTCTGAGTGAGGGGATTAGAAAGGGGATCTGACCAGGACCTCGGGTTGGACAGTCAGAGAACCAGCATCCCCTCACCCTCCAGCTGGTCCTTGTTAAACTCGATCTGTGGAGAAAGAGCAGGTGAGGAGAGATGACAAGGCTTAGTCCATCCCTCTGGAGCCTCCCCACCACCACCAACTGGCAGCCACTTCTAGCGGGGGGAGGCAGGGAGCCCAAAGGGACCAGGCTGGCAGCCCAGCCACCTCTGTCCCATTCCCAGCTTTGGGCCTTGGGAGAATCCCAAGTGCAGGAATTACAGGGGGGAGGGTTTCCTGGGAACAGGGTTAATCCCATGCCACCTGTTCCTCTCCCTCCACTGCCCTGAGCCCTGAATCTCTCACATAACTGGGGGCTGAACAAAGGCTAAATTTACCCCTGGCCCCCAGCTGTGATTGTCTAACAAGCCTGTCCTCTTTGGCCTCCCCTCCTGGGGTGCAGAGCAGCCGCCTTCTGAGCTCAGCAGGCCAGGGGCTAGGGACTAGGGGCCAGGAGCAGCTTTCTCCCTTCACCTTGAACCTGCTGTGTTCAGAACCCAGGTGTGTCATCCCTGCTTCCAGCAACAAGTATTTGTATATTATGCACACACATGCACGCACATGCTTAGGTTTCAGGAGACAGCAGCAGACAGCAGCAGAAGGATGAGCCGTAGTACTTCCCAACAGGGCATACAGGGAAAACTCCCCCAATTTCATCCCAGCACTCATTACATCCCTTCTAGACACCCCTACGTCTCCGTCCCCAAGGGATGTATCATCCCACCATGGAACCACCGCCTCCAAATTCTATCTTCATTTTCCAGGGACTCACCACCACTTTGGAGAGATCCACTGGGGGCTCCCGGACTTTCTCAGGGGCTGACGGCGCAGCAGCAGGCTCAGCCTTGGCTTTGGCTGGCAGAGCTGCTGCTGCTGGTGCTGCTGCTGCTGGCTTGGGAGCCGGTTTGGGGGCAGCAGGCGCTGAAGGTTTCTTCACGGGAACATCTTTCTTGGGAGGCATGATGTCGGGCAGCCAGAGGACAGTGTGCAGATGGAGGCACCCATCTCTGTTTAAATAGCCAGGGAGTCTGGGATGTCAAGGGGCGGGGGCGGGGGCATAGAGCCAGTTGGCGGGGGCAGGGATGAGGTGGAGGAGAGATCTGCCCGCCCCCGCTCCCCTGGCCTCCGACGGTGGTTCTGGACACCAGCCCCAAGGTTTTCTTCCTTGGATGACCCTGCCCCAGGCGCCTGCGGAAACAATGTTGGCTGTGGGAGTAGGGAGAGGAAGGACTGCCCAGTTAACATCCCAGGCGAGGATGGGACATTGAGACAGGAGTAAAGATTGGAGGGGCAGGGGAGCCTAGGATGAGCTGAGGTAAGTTAAGGTAGGCTCTGGGTGGAAGATGTAAAAAATCAGGCAGTCTCCTTCTCCCCGATCCACCCGCCCCCATACTCTCGTCTGGTCCTGGGCTAGTCATGGCGATAGTTGACTGCACTTTCCCATAGCCCCTAATATGTATGGCCTCTGGATCCCCAGTCACCCCAGAATTGGGCATCATTTTCAGAGAGAACAGTAACAGAACAGGGAGGTGGACAGGCCCACTGCTTTAGGGATAGGGGGGCAAGATTGGCTTTACATCCATCACCCATTCTTCCGTGGAAGAGACCTCTTTTTTTTTTTTTTCTTCCCACAAACCGGTGAACATTCAAATCAGATAAAAGGCAAGGCACTGGCTGACTCGCAGGGCCTTCCCTGGTACCTGGTGGGGGAAAGGCCTCTGTTCTGGGAGACAAAGAGCGTACAATTCTCTTAATCCAAAAGGATGTAAGAGTGCCTATGGGTGCCCCCAAGTTGCTCACCCCCATAATCCAAGAATAATAAAAACCCCGGCTTAGGGTTGCCAGGTCACAGAGCTCACTGGAGGCGCTGGGGAAGGGTTGTGGGGAGCTGGGGGTGTTTGAGAAGGGGAGGGATTGCTGGATACTTTTGTTCTTGGGGGACATAAGAACAGGATTTAAGTAGGCTTCTTAAAGGAAGACAATAATTCCATTGAGGCCCAGGGTTTCAGAGATGCTGGGTCTCCTCCCATTTGCAAAAGCGCGACTGAATCTCATTACAGCAAACTGTCCTATTTTGGGGGAAGAAAATAAGGAATCCTTTCTCCCGAGAGCAAAACAGCCATCGTACACATACACCCATACACCTCACCCTTAAAGGAAAAAGGCCCTCCCCAGTCTCCCCGCAAAAAACTCACCCTGCAGGGTCCGGGTGAGGGACGGGGGCGGGGCTGCACACCCCCCCAGCGCTGAAGGGTTAATTCGGGGGGGTTGCGCGGAGCATTCTGGGAGTTGTAGTCCCGGGCGCCGGCGCGCGCGGGCTCCCGGGTAAACGCCGCGCGCGCCGTCTGCGGGTGGTTGGTGACTCTGGCGCCGTGTGTCCCGGAACTGAAAGAGGCGGCGCTTGGCAGTCCCCACCCCTCGCCCGACGCTACCCAGTCCCGGTAAGTGGCCCTTGGAACCTGGACAGTGCGCGTGCTGTTTAGAGGACCCGGAACCCGGGTCGCGGGTGGCGAGAAGGCCGGAGCTGCCGTGGGCCGCGCCGAGTGCCATGGAGGCCGCCGACTCTTGAGAATGTGCTGGAAATCAGGCCAAGGAGTTGCCGGGCGCCTTGGTGTGTGTTTTGAAATGAGCTGGTCACTGACGTCCATGTTGCCAGGGACGGTGAAGCCAGGTCACCTGGTGAGGCCTCCCGAAGCCGGCAGCCCTTGGAGCTGCAGAGAGGGCTCCGTGGATCCTAGGAGACAGCCAGACACACGCAGCCCTGGGTGCCGGGGCCGGCCAGCGTCCGCGTTGGGAGGGCTGGTGCGAGTGGACCCTTTTGGGCAGTGAGGGATGCAAGTGTCCCGGGGAAGCTCGGAAGAGATGGAGAGAGCTGCGGGGTGACCGGGTTGGTGGTTCCATGCAGTGATCCCGCAACCCTCAGTTCTCCTGCATCAGAAAGGGTTAAATAAATGTCTTTTTTTTTTTCCTAATACGGTGGCTCCTGCAGGCGGGAGTGCTGCAGAGTGTCAAATCAGTGTCCTTTCATCTTCCCAATATCTGAAGTACAGGATGTTTCCCTCATTAGAAAGTTTCCTTGTTTTTTACATAAGTATTTATTTATTTCTATCAGAAAGGTAGATATACAGAGAGGACGAGACAGAGAAGATGATCTTCCTTCAGATGACTCACTCCCCAAGTAGCTGCAATGGCCGGTGCTATGCGGATCCAAAGCCAGGAGCCAGGAACTTCTTCCAGGTCTCCCACACAGGTGCAGGGACCCAAGGCTTTGGTTTTTGGGCTTTTGGGCTGTCTAACTGCTTTCCCAGGCCACAAGCGGGGAGCTGGATGGGTGCCCATATGAGATCCTGGTGTGTTCAAGGTGAGGACTTTAGCCACTAAGCTATCGCGCAGGCTTGGTTTTGTTTTTAATTTGAGAGAGACCAGGTTCCTATCTATGGGTTCACACCCCAGAATGTTCCCAACAGCCAGAGCTGGGTCAGGGCTGAGGCCAAGGACTGGGAACTCAATCCAGGTCTCGTGTGGGAAACAAAAGCCCAAATAATTGAGCTGCCTTGGCTGCCTCTCAGGGCCCAGGACTATGGGGAAGCTCTAGGTCAGACAGGGGTGTCTGTTCCCTGACTCTCATGCTGGTTGGCAGGCCAGGATCACAGCTGGGAGGTAGAAACTTAGTCTCTTGAGTGGGTAAGATTGCCTCCCTAGGTCTAACCAGAAGCTAGAATCAAGATCTGGCTCAATGGATAAATCCTCATGGGCAAGCACCGTGATCCCTCATGGGGGCTGCTCATGTCCTGGCTGTTATGCTTCCCATCCAGCTCCCTGCTTGTGGCCTAGGACAGAGTTCAGGACGGCACAAAGCCTTGGGACCCTGCAACCGTGTGGGGGACCTGGAGGAGATTCCTGGCTCCTGGCTTCAGATCGGCGCAGCACGGGCCATTTCAGTCACTTGGGGAGTGAACCATCAGACGGAAGATCTTCCTCTCTGTCTCTCCCCCTCTCTGTATATGTGACTTTGCAATAAAAATAAATAAATCTTTAAAAAAAAGCACAGATTCTAATGTGGTTCACAAGCATCCTAGAAATAAAATCCAGAATACTTTTGTTTGAAGTTGACATTGGAGAGTTTTTTGCAGCGGCTACAGGTGTAAATTCTCCATGCAGCAGCATCAAGCAGTGTCGTGGGCAGATAGTTGAAGGCATTTACAGATTGATTAAAATAGTTTGACGGGATTATGCTTTTGAGCTCCAGTTGCTTCAGGAAAACACAGTGTTCCATAGCCTAACAACACTTGTAAAATGCGTTTAGAACTAGTGCTGTTGCATTTAGTTTTACTCAAATAACAATGGACAATCACATTTGGAGGCTAAATCGTAATTTAGTATTGTATAAATCCATTTTGGTGTTGTAATATTGGTTCCATGCTTTGTCTTCCACTTGTCTACTGATCAACGAAATTTACTTCCACAGATGTGAAGAGTAGGCCAGGACAGAATGCATGTGACGCTCCAATGTGGGATGCTAGCTTACCGTCTGTACGAAGTCTTTTATAACACAAACTGAGCTGAATATGTCATGTGTGTGGATGACCTGTGACAAATGGCTGTCTCACTCTTCCCCCATCTTACATGTGATTCATATGTTGAAAACCGTAACTTTTAAGTAGGAGCAGCACATCTCCAGAGGAAAAAAAGATTTAAAACCCAATAGGGTAGTTACTGGGATCACATAGCAGTGTGGCTGTTTAGTCGATTCAACAGCTAGGTTCATTTTGGGTAGCTTAACAATCTCTTTCAGCTTTAGCTAGTGTGGTAAAATGGATGATAGGATAGCTATAGAGAGCACAGTTTCCTAAATAAACCTTTTTTAAAGATTAATTTTATTTGTATTGCAAAGTCAGATATACAGAGAGGGGGAGAGACAGAGAGGAAGATCTTCCATCTGATGGTTCACTCCCCAAGTGACTGAAATAGCCCGTGCTACGCCGATCTGAAGCCAGGAGCCGGGACCTTCCTCCAGGTCTCCTACACGGGTGCAGGGTTCCAAAGGGACCCAAGGCTTTGTGCCGTCCTGTACTGCTTTCCCAGACCACAAGCAGGGAGCTGGATGGGAAGTGGGGCTTACGGGGTTAGAACCGGCGACCATATGGGATGCTGGTACCTTCAAAGTGGGGACATTAGTTGTTAGGCCACCATGCCGGGACCTTGGCATTTTTTTTTTTTAATTTATTTATTTTTGTTGAAAAGTCAAGTCAATTATGGAGAGGAGACACAAGGAGACCTTCCATCCTCTGATTGACTCCCCAAGTGGCCACAAGGAACAGAGATGCGCCAATTTGAAGCCAGGAACCTGGAGCCTCTTCTGTGTCTCCCACACAGGTGCAGGGTGCCAAGGTTTTGGGCCGTCCTCTACTGATTTCCCAGGCCACAAGCAGGGAGCTGAATGGGAAGCAGGGCCACCGGGATTAAAACCAGCACCCATATGGGATCCTGGTGTATTCACGGTGAGGACTTTAGCCTCTAGGCTACCTGGCCAGGCCCTCCTCTGATATTTTGATCATAAAGTGGTACTCTTGGTGACAGTACAAAGACTGATAATGACAAGGAAGTTTTGTGTTGCAAAGATACATTGTAAAATCTGGCCCCAGACATTTTTTTTTAAAAGATTTATTTATTATTACAAAATCAGATAGAGAGGAGGAGAGACAGAGAGGAAGATCTTCCATTCGATGATTCACTCCCCAAGTGAGCCGCAACGGCTGATGCTGCACCAATCCGAAGCCGGGAACCAGGAACCTCTTCCAGGTCTCCCACACGGGTGCAGTGTCCCAATGCATTGGGCCGTCCTCGACTGCTTTCCCAGGCCACAAGCAGGGAGCTGGTTGGGAAGCAGAGCTGCTGGGATTAGAACCAGCGCTCATATGGGATCCCGGGGCATTCAATGCGAGGACTTTAGCCGCTAAGCCACGGCGCTAGGCCCCTTTTTTTTTTTTTTTTTTTAATTAGTTTATTTTTATTGCAAAGTCAGATACACAGAGAGGAGGAGAGACAGAGAGGAAGATCTTCCCTCCAGTGATTCACTCCCCAAGTTACTGAAACGGCTGATGCTACACTGATCCGAAGCCAGGAGCCAGGAACCAACTCCATGTCTCCCATGCAGGTGCTGGGTCCCAAAGCATTGGGCCATCTTCGACTGCTTTCCCAGGCCACAAGCAGGGAGCTGGATGGGAAGTGAAGCTTTTGGGATTAGAACCAGTGCCCATATGGAATCCCGGCATGTTCAAGGCGAGGACTTTAGCCACTAGGCCATCGCCTCTGGCACCAGACATGTTTAAAAAGTCATTTAATTGGACCTGGTGCAGTGTCCTAGTGACTGTGGACATGGAGCTGAGACTCTGCCCTGAGTCCTCTGAAACATGACAGGGACATCCTACGACATGTCTTAACCCTGACACCAAATGCCTATCCCCACCTCCAGTCATTTTTTTTTTTAGGGCACACATGTGGAATGCTAGTTTCCCAGGCATAGCCTTAACTTGCAATGCCACAATGTTGGCCCCACTCCATCATTTAAACACTTTTATTAGTTATAAGATTTAAACAGAAAATAGCGGTAGGCTCTGTATGTAGCCTAGTGAGTAAAGCTACTCTCTCCCCCATATGGGCAGTGACTGGAGTCCCAGCTGCCCCAGTTTTGATCAGCTCCCTCTAATATGCCTGGGAAAGCAGCAGAGGATGGCCCAAGTGCTTGGACCCCTCACACGTATGGGAGACCTAAAAGAAGCTCCTGGCTTGAGACTGACTGGTCCAGCTCAAGGCCCTGTGACCATTTGAGTCAGTTGATGGAAGATTCCTGTCTCTGTAAATCTGCCTTTCAAATGAATAAGTAAACCTTAAAACACACACAGAGAACAATAAGCTTGATTTTTCTTCGTGATTTATTTTTACTAGAAAAGCAGATACAGAGAGAAGAGACAGAAAGATCTTCCATCTGCTGGTTCATTCCCCAAGTGGCCACAATGGTGGAGCTAAGCCAGTCCAAACCCAGGAGCTTCTTCCGGGTCTCCCATGCAGGTGCAGGGTCTCAAGGCTTTGGACTGTCCTCGACTGCTTTCCCAGGCCACGAGCAGGGAGCTGGATGGGAAGTGGAGCAGCAGGGATTCAAACCAGCATCTATATGGGATCCTGGCGCATACAAGGCGAGAATTTAGCTTTTAGGCTTTTGTGCTGTGCCCAGGAAAATAAGTTTTAAAGAAAGTAGTGCTAGTTTCCATTTTGCAGTGTTCTAAAACTGGTTCACTGACTTGGCTGTTCTCCAGTTTCTTGAGAGCTTTATAAACTGACTTCCAGACTGTGCCCTCCAGGTTCTGCAGTCAGATGCTCCGCCACTGAGCTATTCCCCCTCTGCTTGCCAAGATTCCGGCTCGAGGTCTGGATTAGGGCCTAACAACCTTTCTGAAATATTTGCAGCCTACTGGCAAGTACAGAGAGTAAACTGCCAAACAAACAGGTAACCACAGCTTTATTTTTAACTATTTTAAAAGATTTATTTTATTTTTTGGAAAAACAGATTTATAGAGAGAAGGAGATACAGAGAAAAAGATCTTCTGTCCACTGGTTCACTCCACAAGAAGCCTCAGTGGTTGGATATGCACTAATACAAAACCAGGAGCCAGGAACTTCTGGGTCTCTCATGTGAGTGCAGCATCCCAAGCCTTTGGGCCATCCTCCACTGCATTCCCAGGCCATAAGTAGGAAATTGGATGGGAAGTGGAGCATCTGGGACATGAACTGATGCCCACGTGGGATGTTGAGCCTTGACTGGCACCATCTCCCTACGTCCCCCTTCCCCCCGGTTTTTTTTTTTTTTGGTAAACAGGTTAATGGTTCTTGGAATGGAGGGTTGAAGGGTAGTGAGGTGAAGATCATTGGATTGGAGGAGAATGTTCCTAAGGAGTTGAAAGTAACAAAAATCTCTCTGGGACAAGAACTGGAGACAAATGGCATGCCAGCACCACAGAGTAGAGGATTAGCTTGCTACACTACTGTACTGGCCCATCCCCTTTACATTTTGTTAACCAGAGGTAGGCCTGAGTTCTGCCAAGTTGCAGTGAAAGCTGCAAGAGTGAGTGTGTAGCAGGGAGGGTGGTGTTTAACTGCCTGATTGCCTAGGACTGCTCTGCTGCCTCTGGGAACACCCTGAGGGGGTGTGGAGGGAAGAGGGGAAATGGCTGTTGGGAGAGAGACCACACCCAGTTAACTACAGCACATGGTTTGGTCCAATAAAGCCGCATCCCAAGAGGGTAGTATAGCACACATCAGTGACATGGTGCCTATATGCAGCCAGAACTGCATGTTTGTGTGTTGCAAGGCGTCGGGGGTGGGGAGGTGGGTGTTGGTGGCAAAGGTCAGCTGTTCTAATAACCAATAACAGAAACATGTTTCATGTGTGAGACCACTGACCCTTAATTTGTTTAATCTTTGTATTGGTAAGCGCAACAATGTCTGATGGTGCTTGTCTTTACTTCACGTATAGGTGATTATCAATCTGCTGGTTCACTTCCCAAGTGCCAGCAATTGCTGGAGCTGAGTTGATCCGAAGCCAGGAGCCAAGAGCTTCCTCCTGGTCTCCCACATGGGTGCAGGTTCCCAAGGCTTTCAGCCGTCCTCGACTGCTTTCCCAGGCCACAGGCATGGAGCTGGATGGGAAGTGGGGCCCCTGGGACACAAACCAGTGCCCATATGGGATCCTGGAACGTCAAGGCAAGGGCTTTAGCCACTAGGCTACTGTGCTGGGCCCTTTCTCCCCCCCCTTTTTTTAAAAGATTTATTTTATTTTTATTAGAAAGTCAGATATACAGAGAGGAGGAGAGACAGAGAGGAAGATCTTCCATTGGATGATTCACTCCCCAAGTGAGGAATTTAGCCACTAGGCCACGCCACCAGGCCCTCTCCTCCCTTTGGTATCCTGAAGTTGAAAAAGTCAGGAAAGAGAAACTTCTGTGGTGGGAGAATGGATGCCCTGTTATCTAGTTTTCTGGAAATGTAATTGCTTAATGTGATAAACTAGGTCAAATGTGTTTCTTAAAATGGAACACAGCAGAATTCCTGGTTGTTTGTTTGAAGGCGACAGGCCATGGGCTATATGCCTGATATCTAATGGTTGGGCAGAGTTCCTCTACTCTGTGTGACTTATTTATTTGCATGAAAAGCAGAGCGGTGGGTCTGGTGCAATAACCTAGTGACTAAATCCTCACTTTGCATGTGCCGGAATTCCATATGGGTGCCAGTTCGTATCCCGGCTGCTCCATTTCCCTTCCATCTACCTCCCTGTGGCCTGGGAAAGCAATAGAGGATGGCCCAAAGGCTGGGGCCCTGCATCTACATGGGAGACAAGGCAGAAGCTCCTGGCTCCTGGCTTCGGATCAGCTCAGCTCCAGCATTTGTGGCTGCTTGGGGTGTGAACCAGCAGACAGATCTTTCTCTCTGTTTTTTTCTTTTCTTTGTAAATCTGACTTTCTGACTAAGAAATAAATAAATAATTTTTTAAAAAGGGGTCTGATGCGGTAGCCTAGTGGCTCATTGCACGCACTGGAATCCCGTATGGACACTGGTTCTAATCTCAGCAGCCCTGCTTCCCATCCAGCTCCCTGTTTGTGGCCTGGGAGAGCAGTCAAGGACAACCCAAGGCCTTGGGACTCTGTACTCACGTGGGAGAACCAGGAGAAGCTCCTGGCTCCAGGCTTCCGATCAGCTCAGCTCTTGCCTTTGTGGTGGCTGCTTGGAGAGTGAATCAGTGGACAGAAGATCTTCCTCTCTGTATCTCCTCCTCTTTGTATATCTGGCTTTCCAATAAAAATAAATTGAAAGAACAAACAGAGTGGTAGGGTCGGGGAGGAGGGGTGGGTGAGACAGATGTTTCTACTGATACACCCCTTAAATGTCTGCAACAGCCAGGGCCAGGAACTCCATCCGGGGTCATGTGGGTGTCAGAACCCAACTACTTAGTCTTCTAATGCCTCCATGGATGTAGTAATGGGAATTTAGATGGGAGGCAGAGTAGCTGGGACTCGAACTGGCACACCAGTATGAGATGTGGGCGTCCTGAGCAGTGACTTAATTTACCACACCACAAATTCTACCCAGTCCTGTGGTTTTATTTTTATTTATTTATCTATTTTGTAGTTTCGCCCTAAGATTCTGGAAGAGTAAAGTTAGGCAGTGGCATCTGATACTTGTTAAGATTTATTTATCTGAGGGCCCGGCAGCGTGGCCTAGCAGCTAGAGTCCTCTCCTTGAATGCGCCAGGATCCCATATGGGCGCCGGTTCTAATCCCGGTAAATCCACTTCCCATCCAGCTCCCTGCTTGTGGCCTGGGAAAGCAGTCGAGGACGGCCCAAAGCCTTGGGTCCCTGCACCTGTGTGGGAGACCTGGAAAGAAGTTCCTGGCTCCTGGCTCCGGATTGGCACAGCACCGGCCATTGCGGTCACTTGGGGAATGAATCATCAAATGGAAGATCTTCCTCTCTGTCTCTCCTCCTCTCTGTATGTCTGACTCTGCAATACAAATAAAATTAATCTTTAAAAAAAGATTTATTTATTTGAAAGGCAAAGCTACAGAAAGAGGGAGAGTCAGAGAGAGCTCTTCCGTGTACTGGTCTACTTCTTAGATGGCTACAACAGCCAGGCCTGTGTCAGGGTGAAGGCAGGAGCCCGCAGTTCTGCCAGATTTCCCTTGTGGGTGCAGGGGCCCAAGCACCTGGGCCCCCCTCCACTGCTTTACCCCAATATGTTGTTGTGTCCAGTGTAAGCCTCTCTCCAGGACGTGAACACCAGACTGCTCTGTAAAGCAGCAAAGTTTATTGAGGCGCCAGGTAAACAGCCCAGTGGGCTGGGGTCAGCTCTCCTTTCCTTTGGAGAGTGACCCCAAGGTGAGGGTCACAAGGATTTCTATAGAAAGAGTGAGTTATGCAGCTATGAGAACCAGGTGAGCTGGAGAGCCACAGGAGGCAGTTATAGGAACAATGGGTGAGTAAATCACAGTATTGATTCCTGGAACAGAGGGTTGCTGGCAGGGCATGTTACTCCTTGCGATCTGACCAAAAAGCAGGAAACTGGCAAAGCATTTTGTACAGAAGCATAAGGAACAGGCTAGCCGGCTTATGCAGGCCTGAATCAAAATGACTCCAATTTGTGACCAGATTTAACAACATTAGCAGGTGGAGAGACTGGAAGTAGAGCAGCTGGGATGTGAGCCAGTGCCCATGTGGGATGCTAGCAGTGCAGGCCGTAGGTGGTGTTTGGCACAGTGGTTAAGACCCCACTTTGGACACCTGCATTCACTATCAGAGCCTGGACTAGAGTCCTGGTTTTACTTTTTTTTTTTTTTTAAAGATTAGTTTTTGGGCCCAGCAGCGTGGTCTAGTGGCTGGAGTCCTCGCCTTGAACACGCCGGGATCCCATATGGGCGCCGGTTCTAATCCCAGCAACTCCACCTCCCATCCAGCTCCCTGCTTGTGGCCTGGGAAAGCAGTTGAGACGGCCCAAAGCCTTGGGTCCCTGCACCTGTGTGGGAGACCTGGCGTTGGTTCCTGGCTCCCGGCTTTGGATTGGCACAGCACCAGCGATTGTGGTCACTTGGGGAGTGACTCATCAGACGGAAGATCTTCCTCTCTGTCTCTCCTCCTCTCTATATGTCTGACTTTCCAATAAAAAATAAATCTTTTTTAAAAATTAATTTTATTTTTATTGGAAAGGCAGATTTACAGAGAAGGAGACACAGAAAGACACAGAAAGATCTTCTGTCTGCTGGTTCATTCCCCAGGTGGCCACAATGGCCTAACTGAACTGACCTGAAGCCAGGAACCAGGAGCTTCTTCTGGGTTTAAGTGGGTGCAAGGTCCTAAGGTGTTGTGCCATCCTATACTGTTCCCCAGGTCACAAGCAGGGAACCAGATAGGAGGTGGAGCAACCAGGACACAAACAGGTGCTCATATAGGATCCCTGTGTGTAAGGCGAGGATTTAGCCACTAGGCTATCACGCCCAGGCCCCTGGTTTTACTTTCAGTTTCAGCTACTTGATAGGTTGTGCTCCATGCCCCACCCCACTGGCTTAAGTGGTTGGCAGTATTATGAGCCCTGGATGGAGTTGCTGGCACCTGGCTTTGGTCTGGCCCAGCCCCAGATGTTGCAGACACTTGGGAAGTGAACCTGTGGATAGATTTATTATTATTATTTTTATTGGAAAGTCAGAGTACTTGTGATTAAGTCCTGCCTATTCTTCCTATCTTTCTAATACACTTGGTTGGCTGCACACAATGACCTAAGGACTTGGGTCCCTTCCTCCCCCATGGGAGACTGATATCCAGGCTCCTGGCTTCAGCCTGGCTCAACCCAGATGTGGGCATTTGGGGGCTGAACCAGTGGATGGAAGATTTGTCTCTCCCTGTCACCCTGCCTTTCCAACACATACATATCTTTTAAAAATTTTTGTAAAAGCTGGGCAATATTTTTTTTAAGGATTTATTTATTTTTATTACAAAGTCAGACATACAGAGAGGAGGAGAGACAGAGAGGAAGATCTTCCGTCTGATGATTCACTCCCCAAGTGACCACAACAGCTGGTGCTGCGCCGATCCGAAGCCGGGGGCCAGGAACTTCTTCCAGGTCTCCCACGCGGGTGCAGGGACCCAAGGCTTTGGGCCGTCTCAACTGCTTTCCCAGGCCACAAGCATGGAGCTGGATGGGAAGTGGAGCTGCCGGGATTAGAACTGGCGCCCATATGGGATCCCGGTGCGTTCAAGGTGAGGATTTTAGCCACTAGACCACACTGCCAGGCCTGAGCTGGGCAGTATTTTTAAAAAAACCTGAATCTTGGTAACTCGTGGCTCTGAGCTTAGTTCTTTCCCCTTGGTCTCCTGTGTCTGTGAACAGCATCTCGGAATTGATTCTGTAATTCGGGGAAGATGCAGATGCCCCTGGGAGGCTGCCAGGAGAGCCCCCTTGGCTCCCGTCACAGGGACTGGCGTTTGGCAGCAAATTCTGGGTTGAGCTGAGCCTCATTCTGACGGTGAGGACACGTGGCACAGGCTCCTCAGGGAGCAGCTAGCCGCCTGGCCATGGGGGCCTGACCCCTTCTGGACGTGGCCCAGCACACCTAATGGCATGAGAGGCCTTGACCTCTGGGTGGATCCGAGTGCTCTCTCTCCCTAGAGCCTCACTCAGGAGTGAGAGTTGGGAAGGCCCTTACCCCTGTGACCTGACTTTCTCCTGAAACACACCAGTACCCTTGCCTGAGCATCCTCAGGAAACCCACCTCCTTGGTGGCTGTGACCCAGTTGGCATTGACCGTTAACAACATGGTCTGCTGGCTTACAGAAGCCAGGCTTTGGATAGATGGAATCAACGGTGAGTCAGTTGAATTCCCTTTTCTTAAGAAAAAAGTCAGGCAAGTTTGAGTATCATGTCTTTAATATATAAGATACAGTGGACTGGCAGAGTTGGTGGAAAACTAAGAATATAAGACTGGTACAGGGAGTTTACAGCCTAGGCACTTGGACAAAAAGCCCTGCTGTCTGGGTCCTTGGCAATCCCTGCACACCAGCACCTGGGGCCCCAAGACTTCTCACAACTGGGAGGGAGGTGGGAGCAAGCCCACAGTGTCCCCAAGGCCAGGATCTATCAGGGGCTGCGTGGCCATCACTTCCAGGACAGGTCTGAGGAAAAGGGGACCAGACTGCTGGACAGTTCGAGGGGGCTCAGCTTGGGAGTTGAGCCACCTCACCAACACACATCTTTATCCTCCCTTCCTGCTCATGGTAGGGAGAAGGTGGCCATCTGGCTAAACAAAGCAACTTTCCAAAATTTGGCATAAGCTAATGCCGCTGCTAGTGCCACCAGCGGCCAGGCACAGGTAAGAGGCCCTGAGGAGTTGGAAGGAGGGGAACTGCGCAGGCAGAGCGGGAACTGGCCAGCTCAGGCCCTGCTCCAGAGCCAGGAGGGAAAAGGCCATGCAGTGAAAGCTGGCGGACAGTCCTTCTCTTTGGTCAGGCAGAGGCTGTGTTGTGGGCCTGGGAGGCCACAGGGCGCAGGCTCAGCCCCTGGGGCCTCAGCATTCTGCTCATCGCATGAGGTGGTGATGTAGCAAGGCAGGAACAGGTCGGTCTGCTCAGCAGTGACCCTAGGAGTTGCTCTTGTCATCTGTCAGGTCATACCTGCGGAAGCAAGGGGACAGGGCTCAGGCACAGCAGACTGTCAGAGGTGTCTGAGTTAGGAAGAGGGAGGGACAGATCTTCCACCTGCTAGTTCACTCCCCAAATGGCTGCAGTGTAGCCAGTAGCTTCTTCCTAGTCCTCCCACATGAGTGCAGAGGCCCCAGCACCTGGGCCATCTGCTGCTTTCCCAGATGCATTAGCAGGGAGCTGGCTCAGAGTGGAGCAGCTGGGCTTAAGCCAAGGGGCCAACTCTGGTGCTGGTTCAACAGTTAAGATGCTGGGCCCGGCGCTGTGGCCTAGTGGCTAAAGACCTCACCTTGAGCACGCCACGATCCCATGTGGGCGCCCCGCTTCCCATCCAGCTCCCTGCTTGTGGCCTGGGAAGGCAGTCTAGGGCAGCCCAAAGCCTTGGGACCCTGCACCCGTGTGGGGGACCTGGAAGAAGTTCCTGGTCCCCGGCTTCGGATCGGCGCAGCACCGGCCGTTGTGATCACTTGGGGAGTGCACCATCTGACGGAGGATCTTCCTCTCTGTCTCTCCTCCTCCCTCTATATATCTGACTTTGCAATAAAAATAAATCTGTAAAAAATAAATAAATCTTAACAACAGTTAAGATGCTGAGATCCCCCTCCTGTATCAGTGGCCTGGGTTTAAGACTTAGCTTCACTTTTGATTCCATGCTCCTGCTACGGTGTCCCCGCCACCTACTTGGGGACATAGATGGAGTTCCTGGCTATGGCCCCAGACTTAGCTATTGCAGGCATTTGGGGAATGAACCAATGAAAGGGAGATTTCTGTCTGCCTTTCAAACAAAATTTAAAGATCCATAAATAAAGATGACTCTGTCCTTATAAATGAGATGCCACCCAAGGGCTCATGTACTTCCTGCCTGGCAGTTCTCAGCCCAGACTGCACCCACCCTGTCTTTCCCTCCTTGGGGCTGGGTTTCCTTCTGCCCCAGGAACCACACCCCTTCCTGCCCACTCACCACTGGGCGGCGCCCTGGGTAAGGTCCATCTCCGCCAGATCCAATTGCACCTGTGTGGGTGAGGGGAGATGTTAGACTATTCTCTAAGACCATGCTCCATCACCACTTACTCCTAGGTCCAAACCGTTGCCAAGGTGATGGGGTCATCTTTAGAGTACCCCCGGGAAGGGTGTAGGGAATGAGGGGAAGGTTTCTTCCTTCACAGGGGCTGCAACTGTGGACTCCCCCTCGGCCTGCCCGCCCCTGCCCACCCCTGCCCGCGCACCTTCCCCAGCAGCTCTCGCTCTCTTGACATGAAGGAGGAGGTGGACTTTACTGAGACATCCAGCTTCCGCCTGAAGGCCTCCTCCAGGGGTACTTCCCACTCAAACCTAGGGAAGGCCTAGACGTCAGGGCCTGGGCCCTTGTAGACCCTCACTGGCCTGGCCCCCCCCACGGGGACAGGGCTGCCTCACCGCTCAGTGAATTCTGGGTTCAGGGTCTTCTTCTTCTGGGATGTTTTTCTCTTGGTGGCACGGTTCTTGTCTGGCAGTAGTGACAGTGACACATAGGGGTCCGGCAGATCCCGGCTATTCTGCCGCAGGGCCCTATACCAGGAGCGGGTTGGGGACAAGGTCACACCCTACACCAGGATGGGGGGGAGGTCACATAGGTAGGGATGACGGACAGTGGAGGGGGGCTGGCCTCACCGGCAGCTGTGTACCAGGCTGACCAGCTTGCGCTCCTCGCTGTGGTACCACACCGTCAGCTTCACCTGGCCCAGTGGCCCAATGGGCACCTCTGTGGGGCTGACAGAGATGGGGACACAGGTCTAGGAGAAGCTAGAGCTACAGAGCCTGCAGCTCACAGTTTCCATCCCAGCCCCGGCCCGTTTTCTGTCCCAGTCTCTACCTGTCTCCATGTGTCAGGCGCTGCCGCAGCTCTGGGCCTGAGGAGGTGACAAGAGAGGGTCCTGCCAAGAGCTCAGGCTCCTCACTCAGAGACGAGGAGCTGTGGCTGTGGCTGTGAGCTTCCACTCCAGAATGCTGGGACACCAGGATCTGGGGGGCCCATCAAGTGCCATGAGCTGGACAGTCCAGTCCCATAGCTTTCCTGGCTGTGCCACCCGGCCTGCTGCCATCTAGGCACTCACCCCGAGCTGTGCTCTCAGCAGCACCTGCCCCTGTCCATTGGCAAGCACGAACCAGCGGTCGACGCAGAGCCGGTCAGCCCCGAGGAGCTCCGAGAGGGGCAGAGAGAGCGAGCCCAGCGCACCAGTCCCTTCTCCGCGGACCTGTGGGCAAGAGGATTGCCATCAGAGGCAGGGACGTCAGGAACTCACTTCACCCTGGTGCTCAGGTCTGAGTGCTTGGTTTTGGTGAAAAATTTCCCCTGGTGAAAGTCTGTTTTCTCTTTAAGGCTTACTTACTGGGGCCAGTGTTGGGTTTAGAGGGTGAAGTTGCCACTGGCAGTGCCAGTATCACTGTGGGCACAGGTTCAAGTCCCAGCTGCTCCACCTCCTATCCAGCTCCTTGCTAATGTGGCTGGGGAAGCAGCGAGGATGACCCAAGTGCTTGGGCCCCTGAACCCATGTGGGAAAGCCTGGATGAAACTTCTGGCTCCCACCTTTAACTTGGCCCTGTCCTGGCCATTTGAGGACTGAACAAGTAGATGGAAAATTCCTCTCTCTGTGTAACTGTCTTTCAAGTAAAATTCTTAGAATTATTTTATGGCGGGCCCGGCACAATAGTATAGTGGCTAAAGTCTTCACCTTGAACACACCAAGATCCCATATGGGTGCTGGTTCTAGTCCCGGTGGCCCCGCTTCCCATCCAGGTCCCTGCTTGTGGCTGGGAAGGCAGTCAAGGAGGGCCCAAGGCCTTGGGAATCTGCACCAATGTGGGAGACATGAAGAGGCTCTAGGTTCCTGGCTTTGGATTGGCTGAGCTCTGGCCGTTGCAGCTACTTGGGCAGTGAATCAACAGACAGAAGATCTTCCTGTCTCTCCTCCTCTCTGTATATCTGCCTTTCCAATAAAAAATATAATAATAAATAAATCTTTTTTTAAAAATTAAAACAACAAATTGAATCTTTCCTTTACCAAAAAAAAAAAAAAAAAAAGAATTATTTTATGGCCTGGCATGGTAGTCTAGTGGCTAAAGTCCTTGGCTTGCATGCGCCAGGATCCCATATTGGCACTGGTTCTAATCCCAGTGGCCCCTGGTTCTAATCCCATCCAGCTCCCTGCCTGTGGCCTTGGGAAAGCAGTCAAAGATGGTCCAAAGCCTTGGGACTCTGCACCTGCATGGGAGACCCAAAAGAGGCTGAGGCTTTGAATTGGTGCAGCTTCAGCCATTGTGGCCACTTGGGGAGTGAATCATCACATGGAAGATCTTCCTCTCTGTCTCTCCTCCTCTTTGTATATCTGATTTTGCAATAAAAATAAATCTCTTAAAAAAAGAAAAAAAAAGAAAAAGATATACAGAGAAGAAGAGCTTCTGTGCATTGATTCACTCCCCAAGCAGCCGCCACAGCCGGAGCTGAATGGGAAGGGAATGGGACATGAGCTGGTGCCCATATGGGGTCCCAGTGCATGCCAAGCTGGACTTTAGCCACTGGGCCACCTCACCAGGCCTGACTTACCAGCTTTAGACAATGCCTACTTATTCCTCACTGTGAGAAGTGAGGAGCTGAATTCCTTTATACGTCTTCTCTGCTATTAGTACTTACTGTTTTTAAGTTCTAGTAGTTTCTTTCTTAATTTATGTGTTTCTCTGCTTATTGTTCTATTAACTTTAGAAAGTGTTTCTTGGAGTGGGTGATCAGCCTTCTGGTTAAGCTGCTGCTTCCCACATCAGAGTCCCTGGGATTGGGTCCCACCTTCTGCTCCAGTTGCCTGCTACTGCAGACCCTGGGAGGCAGTGAGGATGTCTCCCTGCAATCCATGCAGGAAACCTGCATTGGGCCTTTGGGAGTTCTCCTGGACTCTGCCTCTCAAGTAAAGTTCTGACACCCCAGTGCCTGGGAAGAAGCCCTCCTGCATTACCCTCCCCCAACCTCTCCATGTGTCCCTTGTTGGTTCACTGTTGGTTCCCCCTTGAATCCACTAAAATCTGATTTTTTTTTCCATTCAGGACAAAGAATTTACTTCAGGAACCACTACTTTCTAAAGTCAATGAAGTTTTCAAGTCATCTAATTTGACCTTTTGGCAACTTTGGGCCACTTTCTCTATACCCCCCCGAGCAAGCTCTCCAACTAACAGGAGAGAGGGAAGAAGACATGGGAGCAGATTTGCCTTGTGTGTATCTCCTCGTGGCTGTCAGCTCAAAATAACTCCCTGAGTTGACACAGGCGCCCTCAGCCATGGAGCCTCCCCATGCCGGGAGCCCAAGGGTTGGCATCTAGGCTGTTCCTTGCCCGCAGGGCACAACTACCGCGAGATCCCATCAAGTCTGGTCATACCTTACCGTTACGACCCTAACAGTCTCCAAGGGGCTGGTACTGTGGTGCAGTGGGTTGGGATGCCACCTCAGTATGTAGGCATCCCCGGTCAGTGTGCCGCTTCAAGTTCTGGCTACACTCCATCCTGAGCAGGGCTCTGTTAATGCACCCGAGAAAGCAGCAGATAATGGTCAAGTACTTGGCCCTGATGTGAGAGACCTGGACAAAGCTCTTGGCTCCTGCCTTTAGTTTGGCAAATCTGCAGGAATTTGGGGAGTGAACCAGAGGATAGGAGATCTCTTTCTTGCTTTGTCTCTCCCTCTGTCACTCTTTAAGTAAACAAATATTTTAAAAAGTCTCTTGGGCCCAGTACCATGGCATAAGCTTTTGCCTGCAGCACTGGTATCCAACATGGGCACTGGTTTGAGTTCTGGCTGCTCCATCTCTGATCCAGCTTTCTGCTGATGGCCTGGAAAAGCATTGGAGCATGGCTCAAGTCCTTGGGCTACTGAACCCATGTCAGAGACCTGGAAGAAGCTCCTGGCTTTGATGAGACCAGCTCCAGCTACTGCAGCCAACTGGGGAATGAACAGGTGGAGGAAGAGTCTGTCTTACCTCACTCCACAATCTATCTTTCAAATAAAAATAAACCTGTAAACAAAGTAGTCTTTGAACTGATCTGCCTGCCTCCACTGATGCCCTTCTGACCCTGCCTCAGCACGAGTTTACTGAAATGCAAACCCAGTAGTCACCCTCCAAAGGTGTCTCTGCAACAAATGTTTGGTGTAATATTTAAGAGCCCCTAGCACCTTGTCCCAACCTGCCTCTCATTTGTTTGAATTATTTTTTGAATTTGCTTTTATTTGAAAAGGCAGAGAGAGGAGGAGTAGGTAGAGAGAAATATCTTCCATCTGTTGGTTTACTCCTTAAATGATAATCAGGACTGATTCACTCTGAAGCCTGGAGCCAGGGATTCTGTTTGTGTCTTCCCCATGACAGCAGGGGCCCAAGCACTCGGGTCAGATGCTGCTGCCTTCCCAGGCATGTTAATAGGGAGCTGGATCAGAAGTGAGGGAACCAGGGCCTGACGCGGTAGCCTAGGGGCCAAAGTCCTCGGCTTGAATGCCAGGATCCCATATGGGCGCCGGTTCTACTCCTGGCTACTCCACTTCCCATTCAGCTCCCTGCCTGTGGCCTTGGGAAAGCAGTCAAGAATGGCCCAAGGCCTTGGGACCCTGCACCTGCATGGGAGACCTGAAGAGGCTCTGGGCTCCTGGCTTTGGATCGGCTCAGCTCTGGCCATTGCGGTCACTTGGGGAGGGAATCAATGGACAGATCTTCCTCTCTGTCTCTCCTCCTCTCTGTATATCTTTGCAATAAAAATAAATAAAGCTTAAAAAAAAAGAGGAATTAGTGGAGGAACCAGGACCCAAACTAGCACTGGCTCCCGCCTACTGGACATAGTGCGGCCTTTCCATTTCCTCCTTGCCCTTCTCCTGGTCAGAGCTGACTAGCCACCAACCAAGGGTGCCTGTTCTACTACTTCCTCATTCCCGAGGTCTGTGAAACCTCTCCCTCCTCCCCACAGGCCTCTGGGGTCATTCTCAGAGTAAGCTCTGGTTATCTTCCTTCCAGAGTAGCTCCACTGATGTCAGCAGCCTGTCTCTTCTCGGAGTGCCCTGTGTCTGGGTCAGTGCCTTGCTCTTGGCAGGGACAGCATCCTGGGAGAGGGGGTGTGTGGTACCTGCACCTCCAGGCTCTCGGTGTGTGGTTTCCTGATGAGGAAGGAGGCAGTCTCATCCCAGACCGGGGCTGGAGTCTGCGACACAGTCTGGTGGGGAGGGGAGGGTCAGCACTTGGTCTCCACACTCCCTCCTCCATCCTTTCCATCCTCAGCCCTGCTGTGTGCCCTGCTACCTTGGTCTTATGAGAAATGTCTCCCACAGTGAGAATAGCGTAAGAGCTGGGAGGCTTTGTCCCTTTTCGGAGCTAGGAAAGGAACACTGTGTTAGTCATTCACTTGACTGCAGTTAGGCAGCTCCCCCCTCACAAATGCCCATGTCTCCCGTGTCAGTGAACACGCCTCTCCCGCCCCAACACCGCCTTGGATAAGAGAGGGGCTGCCTGCAATTCCAAACACAGGGCAGGTGGGGAAGGGCCAGGGAGGCGTCTCACTGGTAGGTCCTCCGCCCGCTCCAGGTACACCGACAGCAGGGCCGCCGCCAGCTCGCCACTCTTCTGCGTCTGGATCAAGCTGTTCACCTGCAACACCTGGGGCATGGGGCCTGGTGGGTGCCTTGAACGCTGAGCCAGGAGCGCGCCCTGCCCCCTTGCCCTGCCTTGGTCTGTCCCCTCCCCTCCAGCTTCCTTCCTCACCTCCTCTAACTCAGCAGCAGTGGAATGGAGGGTCAGACGCTCCAGGCGCAAGTGCAGGCGGCCGGAAGGGACCTCCTCCAGGGTCAGCCACTGTGGAAGCAGGCAGGTGAGGTCTCAGGGTGTGGGGCAGGAGAGCTAGGAGTGAGAGGCCTGGGCGGTGGTCTGGAGGGCCTGCCGCTTACCTCATCCAGGAAGCCACTGTTGAGGACCGCGGTAAGGCTCACTTTACACCTGCACAGGAGGAAAGATTAAGACAGGACCACGCGTCTCTCCCCAAGGCCCCAGGCTCCAAGGCCTCTGCAGGCCCCACCCACCAGGAGTCCCAGCCCCTCACCGGCCCAGAAAGTCATCCTTGTCCAAGTCCTTGTCGAAGACCTCGACCTCTAGCTCTTGGCCTGGAATCGATGTGACAATCACCTGGTGGGAGAGAAAGAGGACTCCGGCCTTTGATCCTGGTGACTGACCCTTAGTTCATGGAAGCCAACAGTTTCTGGACCACTCTTGAAGTTCGGGGGTGAAATGGGGTAGACCTGAGGATCTGCCTTAATCCTGACCTCAAAAATTTCGTTCCAGCGGGGATTGAGGTCTTCACGGACAACACGGCTCCGGAAGGTTCGGCCCGCCAGCCTCAGTTTGATGTAGGGATCAGATTTTCCCTTCACCAAGCCCCCCAGGAAACGGTCTTTGGCAATCAGGTCCTGGGCCTCTAACACATGGATCCGAAGTACATTCTGTGAGAGGGATAGATAAACATGGGATGGCCGTCGGAACAAGGGACCTTAGGCAGGACTGGCCTGGAAGCAGGCCTTGTACACCTGGGGCAGACAAACTCACTTCCATCCCAAAGTTGCTGTCAGGAGTGGTGTGGTAGGGCCGAGGTGGGGCGTCCACGCTGCTGCCCGTCTGTGGGCTCTCACTGTCAGGGTCCCAAGTACCAGGAGTGCCTGGCCCAGCGGGGAAACAGATTTCTGCTGAATCCAGGTATAAGATCTGGGAAGGGGAGTGTTCGCTTGGAATCCAAGGAAAGTGATAAGCCATCAGCAGACAGGGTGCCCAGGGCGCTGCCTTTGAGCCCAGGTCCCTGTTCAGGCCAGGTCTTAGAAGGTTCCCAACCCAACCCAACCTGCACATACTTTCTGCAGTCAGAATCAGGTCACTGGGCATTGTTGCGTGTCTCAAGGGACTTGTACACACACCAACTCACATGCCAGTTCCCATTCCTTCCACTTAACCCCAAGGCACCCAGGGGCCCGTCTCACCCTCGGCGCTTCTGCATTCCCATACCCTCATGGCCAGCTTCATGTAGAGTCTGGAGTTGGAACCAGAGCTGCTGAGCTGGAACCACTGGTCCAGTGTGAGTTCAGGGGCGGTCAGCAGGCGAGCCAGGGGCAGGGTCAGGGCCCCTAACGTCAGGGCCCTGGAGTCGTCCTTGACCTATGGGGAACGGACAGATGGCAGCCCGGCCACAGCTCCCTCCATTCCGTACTGTCTCCACAGCCCTCTGCCCACTCATTCGCCTTTGCTCCTCCTCTCCCATTACTTGGAAGGATCTGTCTCCTCTCCCCATTTAAAACCTATTCATTCGTGGGGCTGATATCACAGCCCAGTGGGTTAAGCTTCTACTGACAGTATCAATATTCCATATGAATGCCAGTTTGAGTCAGGAGACATTGATAGAATTCCCGATTTTTTGCCTGACCCAGCCTTGATTATTACGGGCATTTGGGGAATGAACCAATGGATGGAATATCTCTGTTTCAACTTTTTTAAAAAAAGATTTATTTGTATATCCGCCTTTCCAACAAATAAATAAAGAGGAGAGAGAGAGGAAGATCTTCTGTCTGATGGTTCACTCCCCAAGTGACTGCAAAGGCCAGAACCTGAGTCAATCCGAAGCCAGGAGCCAGGACCCTCTTCAGGGTCTCCCACACAGGTGCAGGGTCCCAAAGCTTTGGGCCGTCCTCAACTGCTTTCCCAGGCCACAGGCAGGGAGCTGGATGGGAAGCAGGGCCACAGGAATTAGAACCAGCGCCCATATGGGATCCCGGCGTGTTCAAGGCAAGGCCTTTAGCCACTATGCTATCGCACTAGGCCCTCAACTTTTTTTTTAATCATTTTTTTTAAAGATTTATTCATTTTTATTACAGCCAGATATACACAGAGGAGGAGAGACAGAGAGGAAGATCTTCCGTCTGATGATTCACTCCCCAAGTGACCGCAATGGCCGTTGCGTGCCAATCCGAAGCCGGGAACCAGGAACCTCTTCCAGGTCTCCCACGCGGGTGCAGGGTCCCAATGCATTGGGCCGTCCTCAACTGCTTTCCCAGGCCACAAGCAGGGAGCTGGATGGGAAGTGGAGCTGCCGGGATAAGAACCGGTGCCCATATGGGATCCCGGGGCGTTCAAGGCGAGGACTTAAGCCGCTAGGCCACGCCGCCGGGCCCATCATTTGTTTTTTTTATTGGAAAAGCAGATAAGACTTAGAAGAAGAGACAAAGATCTTCCACCACTGGTTTACTGCCCAAATAGCCACAATGGTCACATCGGAACCCATCCAAAGCCAGGAGTCAGGAGCTTCTTCTGGGTCTACCATGTGGGTGCAGGGTCCCAAGGTTTTGGGCTGCCCTCCACTACTTTCCCAGGCCTAATAGGGAGCTGGATGGGAAGTGGAGCAGCCAGGACAAAAACAGTCCTTGGGCCTAGGCGTAGTAGCCTAGTAGCTAAAGTCCTCAGCTTGCATGCACCAGGATCTCATATGGATGCTGGTTCATGTCCTGGCACATGCAAGATGAGGAGTTTAGCCACTAGGATACTACACCAGGCCCGGGCATTGGTTTGTATCAGCAGACCTGCTTCCCATCCAGCTCCCTGCCTGTGGCCTGGGAAAGCAGTTGAGGACGGATCAAAGCCTTGGGACCCTGCACCCACGTGGGAGACATGGAAAAAGCTCCCGGCCTTTGGCTTCAGACTGGCTTAGCTCCAGCCATTGTGGCCACTTGGGGAGTGAACCAGTGGATGGAAAAATCTCTCCATCTCTTCATATCTGACTTTCCAATAGTAATAATTAAAATCTAAAAATAAATGAATCTGAGGCCAGTGTCGTGACATAGCACATTAAGCCTCTGTCTGCGGTGCCAGCATCCTACACAGATGTCCATTTGAGTCCTGGAGGCTCCACTTTCAATTCAGACCCCTAGTAAGGGCCTGGGAAGGCAACAGACGGTATCTCAAGGCTTTGGGCCCCTGCACCCACATGGGAGACCTGGAAGAAGCTCCTGGCTTTGGTCCATTCCAGCCCTGGCCAGTGCAGCTATTTGGGGAGTAGTCTTGCCTCCTCTCTCTGTAATTCTGCCTTTCCAATAAAAAATACTCCATTTAAATCAATAAGTCTTAGTGCAGCATACTGAGCAAACCTACCAGCTGCAGTGGTGATCCGTTCAAGTTTGACTCTGCTCCCTGCTAATGTGCCCGAGAAAGCAAAAGATGACCCAAGTCCTTGGTCTCCTGTACCCACATGGCAAACCCAGCTGATGCCCCGAGCTCTGGATCAGCCCAGTGTGAGCCACTGTGGCCATTCTGGGAGGGTCTCTGCCTTTCAAATAGATACATTTTTTTTTTTTAAGATTTATTTTTTTTATTGGAAGGGCGGATATACAGAGAGGAGAGACAGGGAGGAAGATCTTCTGTCCATTGATTCACTCCCCAAGTGGCTGCAACAGCTGGAGCTGAGCCAATCCGAAGCCAGGAGCCAGGAGCTCTTCCGGGTCTCCCACGTGGGTGCAGGGTCCCAAGGCTTTGGGCCATTCTCGACTGCTTTCCCAGGCCACAGGCAGGGAGCTGGATGGGAAGCGGGGCTGCCGGGATTAGAACCGGCGCCCATATGGGATCCCGGCGCGTTTAAGGCGAGGACCTTAACACTACCCCATCACGCCAGGCCCCTCAAATAGATACATCTTTTTAAAAAATAAAAAAATGTCTGTAGTCAGCATGGTGACTCAACAGGCTAATCTTCCCCCTGCAAGTGCCGACAACCCACATGGGTGCTGATCCAACTCCCTATTAATGACCTGGGAAAGCAGTGAAGGATGTCCCGTGTCCTTGGGCCCTTGCACCCACGTGGGAGACCAAGGAGCTCCTGGCTTAGAATCGTCTCAGCTGCAGCCATTTGGGGAATGAACCAGCAAATAGATCTGTCTCCCCTTCTCTATAACTTTTTCAAATAAAAATAAAATCTTTTAAAAATCAGAAACAAGGCCCTCCGCGGTGGTCTATAGGCTAAAGTCTTTGCCTTGCTCTCTGGAATCCTATATGGGTGCCGGTTCTAGTCCTGGCTGTTCCATTTCCCATCCAGCTCCTTGCTTATGGCCTGGGAAAACAGTCAAGGACAGCCCAAAACCTTGGGACCCTGCACCTGCGTGGGAGACTTGGAGGTGGCTCTGGGCTCCTGGCTTCGAATCGGCTCAGCTACGCTCCAGTCATTGCGGCCACTTGGGGAGTGAATCATCGGATGGAAGATCTTCTTCTGCCTCTCCTCTCTACATATCGGACTTTCCAATAAAAATAAAAATAAATCTTAAAATAAAATCATGAACAATCAGGCCTGGCATGGTAGCCTAGTGGCTAAAGTCCTAGCTTTGCACGTACTGGGATCCTATCTGGGTGCTGCTTCTAATCCTGGCAGCTCCACTTCCCATCCAGCTCCCTGCTAGTGGCCTGGGAAAGCAGTCAAGGACGGTCTAAAGCTTTGGAACCTTGCACCCGCGTGGGAGACCTGGAAGAGGTTCTGGGCTCTTGACTTGAGATCAGTTCAGTTTTAGCCATTGCAGCCACTTGGGGAGTGCATCAGTGCACGGAAGATCTTCCTCTTTTTCCTTCTCTGTGTAAATCTGACTTTCCAATAAAAATAAATAAATATTTTAAAAAAATGAAACATTCTTGGAAAAAAGGAAAGAAGGCAGAACAAGGATTAAGTATCGGATCCAGGTAGCCTCCAGCAGCTGACCGCTGTACCCAGCACCTTCACCAGCCCACTGTTAACATGTATTTCCTATCTGCAAAACCAGCCAGGATTAGCTCTGTGCTGACACTGGGCTCCAGTGCTCAGGCACACAGGCCATCTCCCACTGCTCCCCCAGGCACATGAGCAGGGAGCTGGATTGAAATGGAGCAGCCGGGACTTTAACCAGTGTTTCCTTTAGGGGATGCTTCTGCAGCAAGCAACAGCTTTGTTCACCTTACCACGCACAACCCTGACCTACAACCTTTAAAGTGCTGAGCAGTTTTTGAGGCAATGTTTACATACACATACCACAGAAGCACAGATAATTACCATCTGACTGTAGATACATGGGGAACAGTGGCAAGCTGTTTGGACAAGTGGACCATCTACAGAGACAGACTGAAAACAGGGACTTTGGGCAGGAAGGAGGCCATGCCAAGGCTCAGAAGGCTAATTCAGTGCTGGCAATTCTTATGGGCGCCCGTTTGAGTTTTGGCTGTTCCACTTCCCATCCTGCTCAAAGCCTGAGGTCCCTGCACCCACGTGGGAGACCCAGAAGCAGCTCCTGACTCCTGGCTTTGGATGGATTCCGATGTGGCCATTGTGGCTATTTGGGGAGTAAACCAGCGATAGAAGACCTCTCTGTGTCTCCTTCTCTTCTCCGCCTTTCAAATAAGAAAGAAAAACAACCAACCAAGACAAATGAAACCCGGGATGTGGGGAGCAGGAGTGTGGTATTCACCTGCACATCGAGCTCCTGGCTCCGAGGGTCCTGCAGGAAGAACCGGAAGGCCTCCTCCCACACAGGGCAGCTGGTGTTGTACACAGCCTGTGGATGGACAGGGCAGAGGGAGAAGGTGAGGGGCACACACTCTCCACCACACCATGTCTCCCCTCCAGGCCACCCCGAGAACTCCCCTTGCTGTTCTACCTTGCTCTCCTGGGTCACATCCTGGATGGACAGCTGCACCACAGGGTTGGGCTCCTTGTTCCCCTTCTTGAGCTGTGGAACGGAGGGCAGAGGTCGTTATCTTGGGGGTTTGGGTGAAGATGAACTCTAAGGAAATCACCCCCCAAACTGCAGCCCAGACCCTCCTGGCACCCCTGGGTTCCCCATCACTGCTCCGGCACCCTCAGCAAGGGAGGGTGAGAATGTTGCATCTGGGGTTCCACTTTCACCCCCCACCAGTAACCCAACCCACAGGAAGCTCCTGGGCGCGGTCCAGATAGACGACGAGGATGGCAGCTGATGGGGGTTCTGGCCGAGAGGAGACGCCCCGATTCCACTGCAGAACCTGAGGGTGGAGGACAGGCCTCAGGACCAGACCCTGATGGCCCAGTCTCCTATGCCTCCAGCCACTGCCTCCCTCCCACGTGGCTCACCTGCTCCAGCTTATCTGCATCTGGCAAAAGCGACAGCCATTCTAGCCTCAAGTGAACTTGGCCTTGCCCTCCTTGCAGAGGGAACCACTGGAGGAAGTATGAGAAAGTGAGCTGCAGCAGAGATCAGATAGGGCCACAGCCACTTGCCCACCCATGAGGCAGCTGGTGCCGGCTCAGGGGCTCTGCTCGCCCCTCGCCTTCCTCTCTTCTGCCAACTCACTTCATCCAGCACTCCAGCCTGTAACACCTTCCCCACATCCAGCTTCATCCTGGGGAGACGAGTGGGGGGCGAGAGAAGGGCAAGTGCTGCAGTCGGCAGCCACAGACCCTTGGCTTGCCCACCCAGAGTGCTGGCCTGCCCACACGCCCTCCTCTTCACCTTGGGAGGCAGTCATGGGGAGTGGGTGGAGTGGGGGAGAGTGACACAGAAGTCCAGAGGTCTCCGAGGCACCAGAGCCTGTTCAAGAACCCTAACCAGGCGAGTCTCACCTGCCCAGGAAATCATCTTTGTCGGGGTCCTTGTCAAACACCTCCACCTCGATCTCCTGCCCAGGGACCTCATGCACCATTACCTGGAGGGCAGGGGGAAGGGGGTTTCACGGGCTGTGGCCGAGAGGATTGGTCATCCAGCTCCTGCTCCCACACACTTCCCGGGCTTGTCCCACCTCGTATGTCTCCCCCCAGCGGGGGTTGAGGTCCTCGTCGATGACGCGGCTGCAGAATGCCTGGGTACCCACACGCACGATTGCATAGGGGTCTGACTTGCCCTCAATCAGGCCCTTCACATACTTGTCCTTGGAACTTAGCCCTCGGGCAGCCAGCAGGTGAACCCGAATAATGCCCTGGGGTGGTGAGGGGGCTCAGGGTAAGGAAATGGAAGACCCAGCACAGTTCCCTGGGAGAAGGGTCCACCTAACGGGAAGGCCATACCCTGGGCAGAGGGGAGCGCAGCTGGGCCACGTCCTGCAGGTCAGGCACGAGGGGCACCAACAGTCGGTTGGGCAGCACTAGGAAGGCGGCAATGGAGTCCATGATCATGGTGTCGGACAGCGAGCTGCATGGGGGCAGGAGAACGGTGGGTGTTCACAGCCCCAGGAACTGCAAGGCCTGGCTGTCCTCTCCCAGGTACCCACTCAATGCTCCCTTGTTTTGATTGTTTATTCTCGCCTGGTCCCCTCATCGCTGCCAGCCCCAGCTCTTTATCTTCTCCCCTCTGCAAAGCTGTGCCCTGAGCGCTCTTCATTCCCTATCAAAGAGCATGTTCCCTCCACAAAAGCTCGACCAGCGTGGTATGGGGTGTCTCCTATCCGTCCCTGCAAAGCCAGGCTGCTGCAGAGCACAGGTGGCACTTCTCACTGCCTGGTCTCCCTCACCCTCAACCATGCCCACAACACCAGGTGGGGAGGCCTAATACCTGAGGCCTGGGATGTCCAGCAGGTTGGTCATGCCTGTCCAGTTGATGTCCAGGGTCTGTAGGGCAAGGGTGGGCAGAGGGGGTTGTCAGGACAGCTCTTTGGACCCCAGTCATCCCCAACCCATAGTCCCTGGGCCTGCAGCTTCCTCACCCATTCCTTCCCTGTTCCCTGTACCTGCCTATCTTCACCCATCCTCTTCCCTGCCTCCCACCATCCCTCCTCGTGGGCCCTTACCGGGCGGCGGATGAAGAACATTGACACAGCGCCCACGATAGGAATGTCTCCCAGGAGTGGCTCAAGAATGACCCGCAAGACGCCATGCAACTGGGAGGGGTAGTTGGAGAGACAATAGAGGGCCCTTCCAGGGCCAGACCCCACCCAACTGCCCCAGTGCCCCTCATCCCGTCCTGTCCCTTGGGATCAGCCACTGACATGCTGTCAGGGGCCTGGTTGTGCTCGTACCTGCATGCCCTTGACTCCTGCCTTGCAGAAGTATTTCTTCACCTCCACATCAATTTGCACATCACCTACGTAGCTGGGGGTGGGGGTGGGAATGGAAAATGAGGGGCTTATTGGCAGGCTGGTGGGGGCAGGAAGTCAGGGGTGACTGGTAACCATTGGGGGTGATGGGCCCACCGCAGGTAGTGGGAGGGTGGGGAGTGCAGTCACCTGATGTTCAAGTCCAGCAGGATCTGGTCCTTTCTCTGACTAGGGTGGACTTTGACCCCAATGATGCGCAATGGCTGGAAAGAGGGGTGCTTCAGAGGGAGGGCTAGGGGCCCAGCCCCCAGAGCTACCCCATCCCTGGGCCCCAGCTTTCTGTCTCACGCCCACCTCTTACGCCCCGCATACCTTTTCACCCAGCTCCACTCGGGTAAAGGTGAACGTCTGCAGGTGGGGGTTCGAGCCCCGGACAGCTGGGGCGACAGTTCCAGCCAGAAGCTTCTCCATGTACTGGCCCAGGAAGGGCCAGACTTGAGCCACGATCTGGAAGGGGCGGGAGATGGTTGTAGGAGAGCTGCATGCTGCCATCCCCTCAAGCCTGGCTCTTGGAGAGAGTGGGGCACCTGGCTGGGCTGGCAGTGTGTGCAGGCCCACATCATCCTCCCTGGCGTATGGAATGAGCCTCACCTTGTTCAGCCATTCAGCCTTCTCCACGTCTGGAAAGCTGACCTAGGGGGTGGGTGGAGGCAGAGACAGGGATGAGTGTGTGCACATATACCCAGTTGTGGTCCTCCCAGACCACAGGGATTCTCCACAGAACAGGCGCACGCTGAGGCATTTTTAGTTCGGGGAGCTGACAAGGTGTGCAGGCCACACAGGGTCACTCCGTGGATGGCTCAGGGGAGTTCAGCCACAGCTCCTGGGCAGGGAGGGGGCATATTCCTTCAGGAGGGGCCAGCTGTGGAAGGGTTCCCTGCCCCAAGAGCTACTTCCTCCTTGTGATTGGGCTGGGCAGTCTACAACCAGCAGGTGGCTGGGGAGGCAGAGACATTGGGCCCAGCTGTGTTTTCTCCTCTTAGTGTCTCTTCTCTCCCAGTGCAGCTCCTTGTGCTTTGCCTTGGCGGGGGGTGGGGGGATCAGCTGCCAGGATGAGGGGCGGAGGGAAAGCAGCAGCTGCCTGTCCGCAGGTCCCCTGGGACCCTGTCTCCTCTCTGGCCCAGGGCCTGGGCAGTCCGGCTTGTGTCTGCAGGCCGCAGCTTTTGACTTCTTTCTCGGGCCACATCCCCCAACCCACATCCCCCCCAGACCAGCACCTGTGTTGGGAGGGGGCAAGTAACGGGTCCTGCTCCCGTGAACCGCAAGAGAAGGCATCCGCCCACAGTAGGCGAGCCGAGCGCAAAGCCCGGGGTCTGGGTGCCGCCAGAGCAGCCCAGGGGCCGGAACAGGGTGGGGCTGGCAGGGCGCGGCCTGCGGGCAGCAGAAGCCGCAGCGGCCCAGCGACCCCAACCACGCCCCGCGGCCGTCCCCGGCGATTCAGAACAGGCAAAGGGAAATCCGACGGGTCTGAAGTAGCTAAAAAGTTGTTCGAATAGGATGGGACAGGCGAGGGACACCCCGAGGGGGTAACGGGGACCACGATGCCCAGGGCGCGAGCGATCCCCGAGGCCGGGAGGCGGTGTCCCCCCCGCCTCGTCATCACGCGGCTGCCGCGCGAGAGGAAAGAGAGAAACGTCCCGACTGGGGCGCCCGGGAGGGCGGCGGCCCGGACGGCAGAGCGGGCGAGGGGTCCCGCAGCAGGGGCCGCGGCGGGCGCTCACCCAGGCCGGCAGCTCCCGGTGGCTCAGGTACAGCGTTTGTGCCGTGAGCCGCTCCTCGTCGTCCAGCAGCTGCCGCGCCGCCCGCAGGCTCCGTTCCTTCTCGTCGCGCACCCGGCGCCAGCCCAGGTAGAGGGCGAGGCCGAAGAGCACGAAGCCCACGCTGAGCCCCGCCGCCCCGGCCAGGTACACGGGCACCAGCACCAGCAGGCGCCGCCCGAACGCGGTCAGCACGGCCAGAACCTCAGCCGCCGCGCCCGGGCCGGCAGGTGGGCTCCCAGGCCCCGGCTTCGGGTGGGCAGCGGGGGGCTGCTCCGGGGCGCCGGAGGGAGCCGGGGGCTCCTTGGGGCCCGGACCCTCTCCAGCAGGGCGCTCCATGGATGCCACTTCGGGGAGGACCCGCCGGCCCCGACACCAGCTGCAGCCTGACGAGCCTTGCCGCCCGCTCCCCCGGCAGACCGCGAGCCCCGGGCCGGCGGGGAGGGGAGCGCAGGCCACGCCCCCGGCCCTGGCGGCGTGGGTTGGTCCGCGCCGCAGAGACCGAGGTGGAGTTAAAGGGCGGAACGCCACCCTTGTTCTGCGTGGGTTGGCGGGGCCTCCTGATTGGACGAACCGGTCGGGACGGCAGGCCTGAGATGGCGGGAAAAGGAGGAGAGGGGCTGAAGGGCAGGATTTGATTGGCCACC